>NC_082687.1:19519336-19861633 GCF_949987515.2 Delphinus delphis
CTGAAACAGGACAGCATATGATCACCAGCGACATGTGGAAATGTTAATTCAGTATATTATCTCCTAAAATGTCTGTGAAATGAGGAGCATGTAACTGGATATTCAGTACACATGTAGTAGTCACTGTGGCCCTAGGATTTATCTTGGACTTGTAATATCTTTAGGTTCACAGAAAGTAGCTCATTTGCTATCTGAGTAGAGGAGAACTGAATGTCACTGAGTTGTTTCTTTTTATATCATCAAATAATTTAAACATGCAGAAAAATACAGAAAATAATATAAAAAACACCTGTACCTATCATTTAGGATTGCCAAATCTTAACATTTTGTCACGTTTACTTCACATCTTTTTTTATAAGAAGTAAAATTCTACAGATATAGTCAAATTTCTGTTTCCCTTTGTGATTCCATACACTTGAAAAGTAACCATTACTTTAATTAAACTTATTGATGACCATTCCCTTGCAGTTCTTCATTCTTTTACTACATACATTTGTTTCCTTAATACAGTCATGTGCAATTTTGTAGATTTTGTGTAAATGATAATCATACTTTTTCTTCAATGTACTATTTTTGCCCAGTATTAATATTTTTATATTTATACATATCTTTATGTAGATCTAGGTCATTCATTTGAAATATTCTATAGCATTGAATTGTTTGACTATACCACAGTATGTATCTGTTCTCCATTATTACCCTATTATTAATGGGTAATAAAGTTTTCAAGTGTTTTATTGTTGCAATTAATTCTATGATGAACATTCTTGCATATGAATTCCTATGCATATATGTTATAATTCCTCAGGAGATACAATTACCAATAGAATTTCTGAGTTAAACAGGTATGTACTTATTCTGTAGTGCTAGATATTTTCAAATTTCTGTGGAAAATACTTTTACTAATTTATAAATAATTCTACCAGCAGTATTGTGCCATTGTTCCACATCTTTTCTATGTTAAGAACTGTGAGTTAAATATATTTTTTGCAATCTAACAGGTGGGAAGTGGTATCTCACTTTTTAATTGACATTGTCATTACAGATATAGTTGAGCATTTTTCTTCTGTTTATTTATATTTCATTTTTCCTCAGTGAATTTACATTTAATAGTCTTCATTTATTTATGTTGGTTATTTTTTTCTTACCGAATTTTGGGAGATTTCTCTCTCTCTCTCTCTCTTCATATATATAACATATATATATATATGATACATATATATATCATACATATATGTATCATATATATGTATCATATATATATACATGTATATATTCTGGATAGTAACATTTGTCAGTTTTATACATTGCAAATGTCTATTTAATTGATAGCTTGTCTTTTAATTTATATGTTATATTATGAAGCATATCATTAAATTCATCATAAAACTTGGTATCAGAGCTGATCCCCACCTCATTCTTGAAATTATTTTTGCTCTCCTTATTCCTTTAGTTGCCCTAAAGTTTAGTTGTCTTTTAGTTGTCCTATATTTAGGATCAGTTTGTCAAATTCCATGAAATACTCTAATAAAATTGAAAGAACATTGTAGATTAATTTAGTAAAAACTGTCATTTTTACTATACTTAACTCTCTCTGTCGTAAGCATGATATTTATTTGGGTGTTTTTACGTCTTTCCAAAAAAAATATTTTTTGAAATTCTTAAAAACCATTGTTAGATTTATTTCTGTTTATTTCATGGTTTGTTAACGTCAAAACTATTATTTTAAAATTATTTGTGACTACTCCTTTTCTTGATACCTATGGGATTGAGCCAGGAATCTTCTAAATGTAGCATTGTTCTACATGCAAAGAAAAGTTTTTGAAAATGAGGAATTACTAATCTCATTCCCTGAAAAGAAAATTAGGAACAGATGGAAGCAATTATCAAGGATATTTTACAAAAAAAATTTTTCAGTGTCTTCCCAAAATATGAATTTCACAATGCATGAAGTTGTATGGACCTTTCTAGTTTTCATTTTAAACCACTGGAGAAGAAAATTGGGGCAATGAAGAAATCAATGCAAAAGAAAAGAAATGGTGAAGATTATTTCACATTCTGACATGAGAAGTAATAGATGATAGGAAAAAATGTAGTCATGTAAACTCACTTCAAATTAGTAACAAACGCATCACTGTTGGGTAAATATACAAAATTAGGAACAGATTTACACATAACACATTATCAAAACTTGTAGAGCTTGAGTGAATTGGAGCTTTGGCATGTAAATTGACTGTAAGATGATGGATTCTTCCACTTCATTTTTTTTGATAACACAACCTACCAGTACAGATTTTCACATATCCTACGAAGGATATCTTTAGCATATTTTCAAGTTAGTTTTATGAATTGATGGTTTAATTTGTATCAAATAATAATAAAATTAAACAACCACTTTGAATCCTGCAAAGTGATTTTTTACTTGATTAACCAAAAAAAAAAAAAAGAAAAGAAAGCATTTTTTTCAGTATTATACTGCTATTATTCACTTTTACAGTGTTTCTTCAAGGAGTCTGTAGATCTCCAGGTGTGAAGTTTGAAAATGAATGCTTATAAAGATGACTATGGTTTAAGGATGTAAGTAAAAATTAGGAAAAAAGGAAGAAGGAGGTGGGGGGAAAGGAAGAAAAGTTTATGTTGCGGCTAGAATTTGGCCTTCTCCATACTTGAGTTATTCCCCAAACCAGGAAGCACCTCTGACCTTGAGTCTACTGGGAACATAGGGAAGACAGAACAATATGTCTTGCAGAATCAAAGAAACTTCCCTGATCTCAGGCTGCATTGTAACACTGTAGAGATAGGCCAGGTGCCATCCTGAGTCCAACAAGCATTGAGGCCAACCCTTGACCACTTTGACCAATGAGTGGTTAACCTTCTCCACCTCTCAACAACATTCATAATTCGTTTCTCATTCTGCTCATTGCCATCACTGTAACATCATATAATTGTATTGTTACAGTAAGGGAACAGTTGTGTAATAATTGAGGATTCTGTAGTTATAGATGAAGAAGGTGAGTCTGCAAATGTAATATTTTCTCTCAATTAAGAAAACTTTGATCAAAACGATTCTGTTAAGGGCTTCCCTGGTGGCGCAGTGGTTGAGAGTCCGCCTGCCGATGCAGGGAACACAGGTTCGTGCCCCAGTCCGGGAAGATCCCACATGCCGCGGAGCGGCTGGGCCCGTGAGCCATGGCCGTTGAGCCTGCACGTCTGGAGCCTGTGCTCCGCAACGGGAGAGGCCACAACAGTGAGAGGCCCACATACCGCGCAAAAAAAAAAAAAAAAAAAAGATTCTGTTAAGCAGTCTTATTTATTCATTTATATTACAAGTGTAAGCAAAGTGTCAGACACTCTTCTAGGCACTACAGACACAGGGAACCATTATAGAAAAATCTGTTTTTATGGAGTTTTATTTTAGTGAGGGCAGCAGAAAAACAATAACAAAATAAGCAGTTTTATTTCAAAAGGGATACTGGTAATGACAAAAATATAGTAAAGTGAGAGTATAGGGAGTTAGGAGGTGATGACAAGTCATGCAAATATTTTAAAATGGTATCATCTAATTTACATTTTAAAATTGTTGCTATAGAGAACACATTACAGGTGTATAAGAATGGAAGCAGAGAAACCAGATAGGAGGCCATAGTGGTCTCAGGGAGACATGATGGTGGCTGTCTCCTGGTGTTGGTAGTGGAGGTGTTGACACTTGCTCTTACTTGATAGATATTTGAAAGTGACGATGGTGAGACTTGCTGACATATTGTCAAAAGCCCAGGAAGGAGGTCATACGTGGTATTCACAGCCATGGCCTGGATGAGATCATTCGATAGAAAGTATAGTTCAGAGCAAAGGTCTGAGTCCTGGGCAATGCAGTATTTAGAGATCTGGAAGAAAAGTTTCCATAAAAGGAGACTGACAGCAGGAATGCCAGCTGAAGTAGGATTATGGTGTCTTGAGACAAGTGAAGAAAATGCTTCTGAGGGAAGAAAGTGATCAACCATGTCACATCCTACTTCAGAGAGTAAGAGTGGAAAATGCCACAAAATTTGTGATTTACAAAACTGTTCATTAATACCAAAAATGCCCCCCAGTGGATCCAGGTGTTCCCCAAATCTTTGTGCCAAGAATACCATGTAGATCTTTTGGTTTCTCCTTAAAATCTGTATCAATGGGTAGTATCTCTAAAGCAAATACTGGGAAGATAAAGAAGTATAGTTCTGATTAACTGCTCCCCAAGACCCCCCAGATTCTGTAAAATATCTAAAAGTAATTGAATATTCAGACCAATTGAGAGAATGCAAGATGTTAACAAGCGAAAAAAGAAGCACTGTCCAGGAGAAACAGAGGAGAGGATTATGTCAAGTTTCTATTAACTGCCATTTGGACTCATTTTCTTTGTAGTGAACCTAAATTTCATTTGGTGTATACCTTCCTTCATTTTAAGCATCTCCAAAGTTGAAGACGGAGTTTAGGTATATAGATATTGGGAGAAGGAATGAGAAGGAATGAATAGAAGCCTACGGGACAGATTATGAACAGGGCAGTAAAAAATACAAGGACCAGGATAGCAGATGAGGGAAAAAAATGTAACCAATTAGGCTGAGAATCCAAAGTGTGTGATCACAGCAGGGTTAACAGCACACAATAAAGAACAAGCTTTCAAGCTCAAGCACTTTGCTTCATTGTCTCAGTTACTTTCACATCATTCCTATCTAGCTGAGAACCAGTTTCTGACTTGAGTCATCCTGGAAGCCAGAAAGATGAGCTTTCTCACAGAAAGTTGAGAATTGCACTTTTACAGAAGAAATTCTTGGCAATAATGGCAATCTGGGAAATAAGCATGACCTCTACCCATGATATTTGACTGGCTATAAGAAATTGTATCCTCCATGATCATTATCAACAGAATCCAAATGGAGATTACTTCTATAAGAATATGATGTGTGATGTTTGGTTGAAATATTATTTCTAACAATGTTTTATTTCTCACAGTGCTGTCAGATGGTGTTTCTCTAAGAAATAATTAAGGGAAATATCTTTTAGCATTAAACTTTCTCTTCTATTTGAGTCTTTTCTGTTTACTACCCATAAGAAGATATTTTTAAAAATGTAAAACCATGACAAAAGAGGGACACCCTTAGAGAAGCTGAATAGAATGGAGAGAAAGTCTACTCCAGACATACTTTGTATCCTTTGCAGTTTTATTTCACTCCCTATTAGGTTAATCTCAATTTTATTGGCTACCTACTCTTGCTTATTTATGCAAACCAAGCCCCATTCTTTTTTGTATTGATACTTTTGCTCTCAAACTTTAGTGGGCATCAGAGTCGCTTGGAAGGTTTGTTAAAACTCGGATTGCTAGGCCCCATTTAGAATTTCTGACACCACAGATCTGGGGTGGGCCAAAGAATTTTACATTTTTCACAAATTCATAGATGATGCGGATGCTATCGGTCTGTGAATCACCAGGAAACCGTTGGTTGAACACAGCAGTAACGGGTGGTACAATTTCTTTTCTGTTCTTTCCTTTCCTTTTCTTTTCTTTTCTTTTCCTTTCTTTTCTTTTCTTTGATAAGTTAAGTACCTGAATAAAATTGACATGAATAAAATTAAAGTCAAGATAGCAGATTTTTTTTTATTCGATCACTCCATGTCCCAGGACTAAAGATCATGGATACAGAATGAAGTAGTCTTAGAGTGATTGTTTATCTCAAAAATGCATTTTTTGAGTATCATTATTAAAAATAAAAATAAACCCTCATGAATTCTTAGAAGTTTAACACACTTGGCTTCAAACTAGGAACTCTTCTAGATACTGAGGGAAGATAGAGGAATGTGAGATAAATAGAATAAATAAAACCCATACACTCAGCGGGCACCCAAGAAGAGGGAAGAGAAAATAAACCCACAAAGTTACGTGTCACTAATGTAGTGTGTTCTGTACTAATAAGAACCAACACTTGCATTTTGTGTACTCTGTGTCAAGAATAATTCTAAGCACCTTACTTACTTTATCTCATTTAATTCCTCTCAACCAACCCATGGTAGGTAATATTTTAAACTCTGATTTACAGATGAGGCATTGAGAGTTTATATCATTTGCTCAAATGGTGGCAGGCCTGGGACTTGGATCCAGTCAGCCCAGCTGAGGTTATTAACCACTCCTCAGCCACTGCAGCCCTATACATTGTAAGGAGCTATAGCTCCAGGGGGTCACAAGAGCCCAGAGAAAGAGGGACAGTTGGAGGAAGCTTCCCAGGAAGATGATCTTACATTTAGAGGAAAGGTTATGAATTATTTCTGCTAAATTATTTAAAATTACTACTTTAATGAATAATTTATAAAGGCAAGTTTGAAATTATCTCAGATACCCTTTATGTTATTTTTTGCAGTCCCAGAAACATGGTGATTTTTGTTTCACAGTGCGTGATTTCCTTCAAATCACCACTTTTGCCTCTATGGGCAAATCCTATCCTTTAGGAAGGAGCCCTGTCTCTTTTGTTCATGGATTTATTCCTAGCGCCTAGAAGAGTTTCTAGCATTCAATAAATATTTACCACATTAACTTGATAATGGCAACAAAGTTAGCCATAGACTAAAATCATTGAAACCCTGGTAAGCATTAGGTGTTAGACTAGTATTATTTGAGCTCCAAAAATAAAACAGCTCTTCTTTGTAGGAATATAAGGCAACTATATATAATGTCACTTTCTTTTTTCTTTTTCTTTCCTTTCTTTTCTTCCTACCTCTTATCTATGGCATCTGCCATTAACAGAATGAAACATTGGCATATGAGCCTTCTGAATGTGCTGCCCTGAACTGTGTGCAGTGAGTGAGACACAGATGCTCATCTCCTGTGCTGACACACAAAAATGTAGGTTTTTCAAGGTCAAAAGTAATAAGTTTAAATCTATAAGTTTATCGTAGGGTTATCGAAAAAACAAATAGTGTCCGTTAGTAACTGATAACAGGAAATAGTCTCTGTAATATTCACTCATTTTTTAAAGAAAAATGCAAGCAAGGGTTAGCTTCAATTACACACACACACACACACACACACACACGCACAGCAACTTGCTTTTTTTTATTGTAAATTGTATAAATTAATCCTTAAGGAACTCCCTCTTACTTTTGCAGCTGTTGTGCAATGATAATTTTCAAAACTAGAGTGTCTATCCTCTGAAACTCTTGACAGGTCCAGAACCTCCCCCCACCCCCATACTACCCAATCACTACCCTACCTGCAAGCCATCTCCCTGTGCTTCCTAAAGGGATTCCTTTGCTCTCTGGATTATGCCATTACCAAATAGTTACAGAATATCTTTTTAGTGTCACTACAGGTGTAAAGATTCACTGCATGACTCTGAGAAGAATAGGAACTCAAAAATGTAGAAGAACTTGGTTTTTTATGTCTTGTTATGGTTTACCAAAACCACCACAGTCATTTTCCTCACTGAATTAGTCAGGATTCTCCAGAGAAATGGAATGAAGAGAATGGACTGAGAGAGAAAGACAGAGATTTACTTTAAGGAACTGGCTCACGGGATTGTGAGGCTGGCAATTCTGAAATCTGCAGGGCAGACCAACAAACTGACAGGTCCAGCAGAAGTTGATGTTACATCATTGAGTCCAAAGGCAGTCTGGAAACTGAATTCCTTCCTCTTTGGTGAACCTCAGTCTTTTCTAGGGCCTTCAACTGATTGGGTGAGGCTTGCCCACATTATGGAGGGTAATTGGGTCAAATTCTACTTACTTAAATATTAATCACATCTAAAACAATGCTTGCACAGTAACATCCAGGCTGGTGTTTGACCAAACAACTGGGCACCATAACCAAGACAGTTGACACATAAAATTAACCATCACACTCCCCGTCATCCTATTGTTCAGATGTCAGCAGCTCTAAACAACTGTAATCCACCCACACACATTTTGGGATCCCCAACAATCAGTTTGAAAAATGCTGGTCAATAGATTTGCAAAGCAACTGTAACCCAGTGGATAGAAAAATCTCTCAAAATAGCCTATCCTGGTTTACAGACTTGAGGATTGTTGACGGTGTGGCAACAGCTGCAATTTGGGTCATGTACATAAAATAAACTCTTGGTCAAGGAACAGTAGGTATTGCTTACAGTGTTAAGATATGTTGAATTGTAGCGCTGTTACCACTTTCCTGTTTCCTTGAGAGTGAGGTTACCACGTTTTGCTCAGTGTAGTAAACTAAATAATTGCCTCCTAAAGATATATATTCACATCCTAGTTCCTAATCTATGACTTTGTTACCTTATGTGGCAAAAGGAGCTCGGCAGCCCTATTTCAGAATACTTCCTCTTCCACAAAACAAGGGTTCTGTGGTGATTATTAATGTTTAGTGATACAGGAGCTAAGTTGATAACTAATATGCTCTACTCGAAGACACATATGTCTAATTTGATTTAGCACTATATAATCGTATTGCCAGCAGCTACCCCATCAACACCCCCACCTGTGCTTCTCCGTGACAATGATCTGTCCCCTTCTCTAATGAATACACTTTCTCTTCTACCTTGTAACTTTGTAGCCATAAACCTGAATGGTATCTTAAATCAACTCTTTCCTTCAGAGCGTATAAAGTCAATCATCTAGTCCGGTAAACTTTTCTTTGGAAATGTCTGGCATCTCTGTCCTTGTCCATTTTTACTGCCACCACTCTAATTCAGGCCATCAGTTATTTCTCCTTCCTCCTGAAACAGCTTTCTAGGAGGTTTCCCTAACATGCTTCACCTTTCTTTCCAACCATCCTACGCTTAGGTGCTTCCCAAATCATTCTCAGATTCCATTTATATTCTGTCCCTATATTACATATGCTGGTGTTCCCAAAGCTCTCTCTCCAGCCCCTTTATTGCCCAAAAAATTTTCCCAGATTTTTTCCTGCCTTAGTTCACTTTTATTATCAAAATTATTTAATATTTTTTAAAGAATAAATCAGGTTCTCAAGACTCCAAGAAGTCCTCAGACAATGCCAAATACTCCTTACTAATGAAATCACACATCTTTGCCAGATAAGTTCATTTACTGCTTGGTAGTATTACATTCCTTGGCTTTCCATGTGAAACCCATACAAGGACAGTGGGTAGCTTTCTACCTGTAAGGCATGGCCTGGTGGTAGTCAGCCATCTGATCCCAGCCCAGCCCAAGTTGTTTCCACACTCTTGCTGTTCCAGGTTTCCTGGATCTTTCTAGGCTCTTTCCTGGCTTCTTTCTAGGTTCTTGGTCCCTTTGCTGTTAAGAATCAGAAGAGACAAAATTGGTAGTTTTCAAAAGGTATTTTTTAAATGAACACAGAGGAGCACAGTACAATCACACATGGATTTCTAGAGATTTCTTATTTTAACCAGAGGTTAGCCACAGATGGGGCTGGTTAAACGTGGATCAGCTCCACTCTTTTTATTGCCTCATCACTGTCTGGGTTCAGTAGTGGAAAGTGGACTATAAACAACCCTATTCAAATGCTGTGAGATTTAATTTTAATTAATACCAATTCCAAGAACTGCTACTTAGAAATGCACTCGCCTCTTTGCTTCCTCACATTACCTCCAGACATGGACTCCAAGCTTCCCACTCTTACATATTTTGTAATAGGAGAGATAACAAATTGCACCAAAGGCCGTTAATGAACCATTATTTCCCATGTGCACTTAATTTACAGTATCAAGATTTTAGAAATACGATAATGTCGGTAGTATTTTTGGTTGCTTGAAATCCTAAATAGGATTAAATGTCTACTCTTTCAACAGACGGGAAGAGTGACACCTCACATGTTGTATATGTGCTTCTGTCACAGGGCAATCAGATTCATAAACCCAGCAATGCTCTGTCTTACAGATCCACAGAAATACTAACATTTCATCAGACTCCAAATCCTGTGATGAAAGGAATGAAAATCATTACCTTTCTTCAACCTTCACAAATATCATCCTTACTCCTTTAGCTGGTATCTGATTCGCATCAGGGAAAATTACCCTAAAACCATCTGTGGCATGGCCTCTAGCTCAGAAGGATGTCCTAAATCATACAATTCTGACCCCAACCTTACAATTTAATAAATGAAGAAACTGAGGTGCAGGGAAATGAAAGCACTTTCATAAGCACCACGTAGCTGAGCTGGGATTAGAATGCACATCTCCTGACTTTTTATCTTCTCTTTTTTGTGTGCTTCATTGTTTTGTCCTGGTGGCCACCTGGTCATCACACACTGAGTGAATAAAGATTTACTATTCCAGATAGCGATTTAAGAGAACAATGGATTACATGGTCATGCACTTCCAGTTTGCATACTCATCTTACTTTAAAATTTTTTAAACTAACCCAGGACATATTCCCACTTTATTATTCTGGTGAGCTAGGTTAATGTTTTGGAAGCTTGGTTTGATAACTTCAGTCTAATTATTGGCCATCGTTTATAGGGATTATGTGGAACTATTGGAAAT
Source organism: Delphinus delphis (assembly GCF_949987515.2). Taxonomy (NCBI): domain Eukaryota; kingdom Metazoa; phylum Chordata; class Mammalia; order Artiodactyla; family Delphinidae; genus Delphinus; species Delphinus delphis. Next base: position 19,529,806 of record NC_082687.1, read on the forward strand.
GGCTCAGCCCAAACAAACATTTCTTTACTAGGTTCTAGCTCATCTATTTATTTTTATTTGCAAAAACTAGTGAAATTGGATTTTCATTGAAAAGTTCCCCTGCCAGACACTTAATTCTGTTCCCCTGAAATTACCATTTGACAGACATTGGCTGAAACAACTGAAAACTGAAAATTTATTTTGTCTGGAAGAAAAGTCAAAAGCAAGTTGGTCACCCCTTAGTGTGAGTTATGACTTCTTTATTCACACCTTGATAATAGAAACAGATATAAAGAATCTTCATTAATTAAATGAAAATTGCCGTGAACTGAAGCAGATGTTATACTGTAGATTAAACACATTCTAAAAAGTTTTTTTTTTAATATCTTCTTAAGGAATGTATTATTTTAATCTAATAGGTAAGATTAACAAACTGTTTGCATAACAAATGGTGTGAGTTTACGAAAATAACTAAATGGTCTTTAGGTCTCATAGGACTTCTGCTTCTGATTAAGATGTACAACATCATAAGAGTCTGTTGTTCTTATTTTAATAGTAAGAAACAAGCAAGATGATCTCAAAATCACAGTTTCTTTTTTAAATACAGCAGAAAATGAATGACAAAAGAAATCTAAATGAACTAAATTCCAGAAAGTGACAAGTCCTTCACAAAAGAGAAGAAACTCATGACTTCCATCCCATCCCAGGAGGATAAGAACTCACTGTAGATGAGGAGTAAAGAGAAACCACCTGAACATTTAGCAAACATTTAATGGCTGTACTTAGGCTACTGTGATGGATGAAAATCCCGAAGAGTCCCTGTTACAGAGTGGGTCTGTATCACCCACTAACTCTCTTTTGTAGGCTGTCATAAGTGCACAGAGCTAGTATACCAATGGCTGGACCCTCGAGGGCAGTGAAGTTGAGAGATATCCTTAAAATCCCTGAGGACCTTTAGTAGGCTGCTAAAGAGTGAGAGTCGGACAGGGTTGCTGAGACAAATCCCATCAAAGCTTTTGCCATGTGGAAAGCAGCAGCAGACAGATTCTAAATACAGAGAGGCATAAAAGTGGAAAAAACACCTCCAAGCTATTGGTATAATAAGGAGTCTGCCTTAACTGAGTGTATACAGAGGCCCCCCAAAATCTGAGCAAGATATTCTTTTTTTTTTCTTTTTAACATCTTTATTGGAGTATAATTGCTTTACAGTGGTGTGTTAGTTTCTGCTTCATAACAAAGTGAATCAGTTATACATATACATATGTTCCCATTTCTCTTCCCTCTTGCGTCTCCCTCCCACCTTCCCTGTCCCACCCCTCCAGGCGGTCACAAAGCACCGAGCTGATCTCCCTGTACTATGCGGCTGCTTCCCACTAGCTATCTATTTTACGTTTGGTAGCGTATATATGTCCATGCCTCTCTCTCACTTCGTCCCAGCTTACCCTTCCCCCTCCCTGTGTCCTCAAGTCCATTCTCTAGTAGATCTGTGTCTTTATTCCCGTCTTGAGCAAGATTTTCTGATGTGAAAAATTCTGGAGGCAGAACTGGAGAGAAAAAAGCCATCCTGTGACCCAAAGGCTGGCAGCCAGTCTGTAGAGCAACAGAGATTTCTTGAGTCTCACCAAAGCTCAGATCCCAAGCTGTGCTGAAGAAAGTTATGATTCTGCCCTCAAAATTTGAAGCCAGTGGTTAACTAAATCGAAGTAAATCCTCAGAAAATGACCAAGTTCTGCTCACTTACAGATTAATTTGAATCAGCTTCCAAGTCTAGTTGTCTGACTGAAGAAAGGGTATGCCTTATTCTGGGAGTAAATATTATTTATTTCAGTCCTTTAGTACAATGTTCAGCGTGCAATATAAAATTACAAGGAACACAAAGAAGGAATGAAAGGTGACCTGTGGTCAAGAAAAGAGACAGTCATTAGAGGCAAACACAGAAATGCTCCAGATGGTGAAATAATTCGGATAGGAACATTAAAATAACTATGATAAATATGTTACAGAATCTATTGTAAAAGTTGCACAACATGCATAAAGAGATGGAAATTTCATCAGAGCGTTGGAAATTATAATAAAAAACAAAAGGAAATTCTAGAAACATAAAATATCAGAAAAATTTTAGATATTTGATGGGCCTAATTGTAGAAAAAACAGAAAAGAATCAGTTTACTTGAAGACCGTCAAATTATTCAAGCTGATAAAGAGAGGAAAAATCCAGAGTCTAAGTAAAGCCTTAAAAAAAGAACAAGCTCAGGGCAGTGGTTGAGGGTCCGCCTGCCGATGCAGGGGACACGGGTTCGTGCCCCGGTCCGGGAAGATCCCACATGCCGCGGAGCGGCTGTGCCAGTGAGCCATGGCCACTGAGCCTGCGCATCCGGAGCCTGTGTTCCGCAACGGGAGAGGCCACAACAGTGAGAGGCCCACTTACCGCAAAAAAAAACCCAAAAAAACAAGCTCAGCTCATCTACGTATTAATGTGGCTCAGTTTTGACTCAAGGTCTATGAGATAATACCACATGATCAAACATGTATAATTGAATTCTCAGAATAAAGATGAGAGACAATGAGGCAGAAAAATATTTGAAGAAATAATGGCTGAGAATGATCCAAAATTGAGGAATGACATTAACCCACAGATTTAATAAGCTCTGCAACCCCCTAGTAGAATATATACAAAAATATTATACCTACACATACCATAGTTAAAGGTGTGTGTAGGTATAATATTTTTGTATATATTCTACTAGGGGGTGAAAATCAGAGATAAAGAGAAAATTTTAAAAGCGCCTGTGGTAAGGGTGGGGATGAGGATGTGTGTGTTGAGGAAAGCACATGCCATACAGAAAACAATTATAAGAATTACGTCTGACTTCTCATTAGAAATAGAGGGCAGAGGACGATGGAATACAAGAGTATATACTGTATGATTCCATTTGTATGAAATACAAGATGAAATAAAATTTATCTGTGTTGATAGAAATTACACAGTAGTTGCCTCTGAAGTGAAAAATTGACTCGAATGGAGCAGGAGGGAACTTGTGGTGATAGAAGTTTCCTTAGCTTGTTTTGGGTGATGGTTACATGGGTGTATACAACTGTCAAAATGCATGAAACCCATGATCAGTGTATTTTTATTTTTTATTTTTTTATTTTTTTTATTTTTATTTTTTTTTAGTTGCCCTGTGGCATGTAGGATGTTAGTTCCCCGACCAGGGATTGAAACCATGTCCCCTGCACTGGAAGGCTATTCTTAACCACTGGACCACCAGGGAAGTCCCGAAAAATGCTATTGTTGATGACTCAATAACATGGAAAGATTTTTATATGAAGTGAAAATAAAAATAAACTACAAAATAGGAAGTATAGTAAATATAGTCTTATTGAATAGAGTTTTTAAATAGGTATATATTGATACAGTAGTATGTCCTAAAATGTTAACTGTTCCAAAATTTTTCTTTGAATTTAGCTGTAGTTTTTTTCTATAATAAACATGGATTACTTGATGATAAAAATAAGAGAAAATGCACCATCAATGCGAGATAATAAAATATAACACAGGTGATCCTTGCTTTATAAAAGTAGGTGATTATAAAACAGATTTGCACTACAAATTATTATTTGCTCTAGAGAAAGATTCCTGTGGTTATGATGAGTTAGTATCTTCTTTAGTAATTCACGTTTAGTTCACAGCTCTCTAGTGAAGCTAGCCTGCTGAGGAAACCTGGGGTTAGGGAAAATGAAAGCTATGGCATTAGGAGATGAAAGGCCTGCAGAAACAAAGTTTATGCATCTTTGAATTTTCCCTGAGGTCAATAGGCAAATAGTATTTTATTCCTATAGCAGGCCCTTGATGCCAAAATCTCAGCCTCTGTGCATCGGTGCGGAATCAAGTCTCGGAGACAGAGTTTTGGGTGAAGTAGAAAAGAATAGTTTTATTGCTTTGCCAGGTAAAGGGGGACACACTGGGCTCCTGCCCCGAAAAACTATGTGTCCCCGATCAGTGTATTTTTAAATACAACTTACACTTCTATATTTTTTTCAGAAGCCAATCGAAACATCAATATCTTTTAGCAAAAACATTAGTGATCATGTGATCTAGAATGAAATTAAGCACTGAAGAATAGCAAGGGACAGCATGTAATACTCCCCCGGGTCACAGACACATTATTTGATCAGCACTCCTTCTCTGACACTGAGTCTATGCCCATAAGAGAGTATAGCCTCCCCCAGCAAGTTTTTATTTCATAAGATAAAGAACTTCCTCATCTTATGCTGTTACAAACATGCTTGTTCCCCACACAGAGCAATCCATTCATATCTCACATTCTCATAATCAATCAAGGCTAAAATATAAAAAGTATGATTTTATAAAAAGCAGGATACTGAAAAACCCAAACTATTTCTTAGCATAATCATACCTCTATTGATATGAATACCTTTATTCATATATAAATTTCATATGTATAGTAATATAATAAGATATGCACATACTGAGTGTATTTAATTTGACGTTCTGGAAAAAACAGTGCTAGAGATCACAATCTAATTAGTATTAAAATAATTAATACAGCTCCTATGAATCATTTAATTTTTTGAACTGTTAACTCTGTCATATACTAATGTAAAAAAATACCTTAAATTAGAAATTTTCTAGTTATTGGTCATGTTATATTAGCAAGCTGAGCATCTCCTACATAATGAAGATAAGCAGGCAAAATGACCTCATCCAAGAAAATGAAAGGTACTGCTGTAGTGATGACATTGGGGCAGGTGTGAAATGGATTCATCATTTTGTAAAGGACCAACTATTCCAGGGTCAGTCTCTCAGGATGGTAACTACTCTGGAATAACGAAAAGAATGAGTGATCATAAGGTTGGGGCAAAGGGGAGCTAGGACAAAGATGCTTTAAACTATTTGATGTAGAAGGAGGAGAAGGAAACTAATAATTTATTGCCTGTTATAATAATTTATAACCTGTTATGTTTCAGACACCTTTCTGGGCACTTTTTATATGTTGTCATTTAATTATCTCAGTAGCCCTACAAATTTGGATGAGAAAGCTGGGCTCAGATACTGGGTGGCTTGCTGAAACTTCACATAGTGAATATATGGCAAAGCCAACTAACGCTAAGCCCATGCTTTTGTAACTGTCATATTCTGTATTGCCCAAAGGATATAAAGATATGGTAATTTAGAGGACATTTCACCTCAACAGAAGTAATAATGTCTAATGATCAGTGTTGTCTAATCAAGAAACAGGCTGCTTTAGGAAGTAAAAAACACTCTCTCATTAGAGCTATGCAAGCAGTAGCTAGAAGATCATCTTTTATAGACTCTAGGAATGAAATTCTGTTACTGGATAGGAAACTGGAAAAATGTCCTCCAAAACTCTTTCATGTCTCTAACTTCACAAAGCATTCTAGAAGATTAATGACTTTTCAGCTACAACTAAAAATGAAATAAAGAAATGGAAATTAAAGGAGCCAGCCTTCAAACCTGTACTCCCTTTTAGTATCAGCAGCATAATCTTAAATCAGCAGAACTTCTTGCTTTTGTGTGCCAGAAAGCATGGTTCAGAGTATCAAAACTGTTAAGAAGTGAGCCCTGGAAAACCATGTCCACTTGGTCCTTTTTATTCTTCCTGGTGTACAAAAATAGACTTTTAATGAAGTTTATTGTAGTTGATTCTAATATTATATTACCTTAAACTTGAAGAATTTACTGACAGGGGAAGTTGGTGAGGTTAAAAGGTGAATGTATTCCTATAATGATTAAACACTTATTTAATGAAAATATATTTTAAGCTGCATTAACAGTGATTTCAAAGTACAACAGAATAACAATGTGCAAGAACAATGCATACGGCATTTATTGGCAGGCGATGATGTTTTTTGTATATTGTATGGTATGACAAAGAGAAAGATGACCAAGGGCATGTAAAAATCTGACATTATCATGCAAATATTTTTCTTTATTAACTTTGGTTTGGTTTATTATAGCAGAAATTATTTTATAATTCATGTAAATGAAAATAAATAGAAAATTATATCTTAATTCCTTTTGGAGAAAATACATTATTTTTATTTTGAAAATTGGTACCTAGAACAGTTTCAGCGTTTATAAGCTCATCTTCATAAAATATTTGATAATTTTTTAGTCACTGCTCACCATATAAGAAGGGACAAGTGCCTTTATCACTGAAATACTATCCTAGATTTACCTACAGCCATTTTAGTTCTAACACATTTTGAAGGATAAAATATTTCCTTACTGTAAGTTCTTAACATGTCCTGAAGGTTTTTGTTTTGTTTTGTTATGTTTCCTGTTAAAACATACAAACTAACAAACTAGATAATTTATTCAGCCCTGAAACACCCAAGTGAATTGAAAACTCCAGGTTTAAATCCCCTCTCTTTTCCTTTTTTTTTTTTCTTACAAAACAGCAAAGTAAATGAGGCCAGATTCACAGTTTTCCAAAACATTGTGAGGTGGCTGTTTTCATTGCTTTAGAATTTTGCTGGAAGACAATTGACTTTTGCTTTGATGGCTTTGTTTCTGTTGCTATAAGTCTTCACACTGCTTGCTTCTAATAATGCCATAGCTATTAAAGTAAGCGGGTGTGTAATTTCTATAACACAATTTTTCTAGCTAGGTATGAAAGTGTAGAATAATAACAAACCATCACTCATCTGCATGTGTGTGTGTGCTTGTGTGTGTGTGTGTGTGTGTGTGTATGTGTATTTTGGCATTGTGATAGCAGTATATATTCATTGTTTTATAGTTATGCATAATTAATACATGTCTTCTAACTAATAGCTAACATATAATTAGGAAATTCAAATTCCAGAACATTGATATGAAACCTGTAAAATCCTGATGGAAATTTCCATATTGAAGATTTTTATAAAAGTGCTTATTAGCTGTTGCAGTTACTTTTTGAAAGAAAAATTTCACATAAAAATCTAACATAACTCACACCCCCAGGAATTTCATGTTCATTTCAACTTCAAAGAGAAGCAAACTAGGCATGGCAGTAGAAAATACAAAAAGTTTTATAGATGAATTTATTTGTTATTTAGTGTTTGGTTAACGTTGCAGTACATTGAAAAAGGAGTTATTACAATGTAATGTTTTTGTTTTACATTTAGGAGGTCCATATGCCTTTCTAAATTAAACTTACCCAACAAATAAGGGGGAGGCACTAATGCTAGTGAGAATATTAGTTTATATTTGCTTTAAGATGAGAAATAGAAAGAGGGAGGGTCTACATTGCGAAAACCACTGACAGTTTCTTATTTGCAAAATCACACTAAAAGTCTGCTCTACTTTGTGGGAATTACTTTTAGGAGTAGATTGTGTTTGACTTTTTCTTATGTGGTTCAAGATATGATAAAAAAATTATCCTATTCTTATGCTTATAGGTCCTTATTTCAAAGAACTTCCAACTCTTCTCCACTGTGCAGCAAAATTTGGCCTAAAGAACTTGGCTATTCATTTGCTTCAATGTTCAGGAGCAACTTGGGCATCTAAGATGAAAAACTTGGAGGGTTCAGATCCAGCACATATTGCTGAAAGGCATGGTCACGAAGAACTCAAGAAAATCTTTGAAGACTTTTCAGTAAGTATTTTTCCATTTTATCTCTAAAACTCTTTTTTATAAAATTAATATGTATGTATGTGTGTGTGGGTACATGCACATTGCTCTTGAAAATGATGCTACTGTACAGCTAGTTTTTAGCGTCTGTTGGTCCTGAGTCATTCATTGTCTTAAGCATTTTGCAAGATTATTCAACTTGTTTTCATACGCCATAAACCAGCTCTGACTCCACACTCCCATCCCTAAATAGCCCCTTTGAAACTTATCTGGTCTTTCTGGCTTCTGAATAGCCTGTTCAGTATTGGAAAGGAGATGTTACCAAGGAAATGAAAACCTATTACTTTTCATCTGTTGTTCAAAAGTCTAAGTAGGCGCTGTTAGGCACGTAAAATGAGATAAATATTTACTAGGTTAAAGGAATATATTTTGATAATTATTCAAAAAGTCTACCCAGTACAAAGCTAACCCGTGTTGTTTAACTTTGTTTCTGATACGTGATTGATTCCCTTTCTCTCTCTGTTAAGTCCCAGTTCTTTATTGTGTGTGTTGAAACTCCAAATTTCAGAACACCCTTTGAAGGATATTAGTTCTGTAAGAATGCAACCAAGGGACGACTGAAGGAGGGCATACTACCTTAGTACATAAAACACACTTTGTGTTTCCTTAATCAACCTTAGAAAAGCAATTATTTTCTGTTTGTAACAAAGGTATGCACATTTTGCTCGAGAAAGTGAATTATACTTCTGATGGCTCTTAGGAAAATATAATAGGCAATTATTGTGTTGGTGAATATGTCAGAATTTGTCTTTGGATTCTCAGAAGATAATTTTATTGCCAAAGAACAGTTAATACAGAACATTGAAATGCTTCTGGTCATTTTAGCATATATTCCGATTATTAGGTTAAGTAAATGTAATATTGGACTTCTAAAAACCATCGGTATTTCTGATTTCCAGAGAGTAAAATGACAACCAATCTAACTTTTTTCTCCACGTTTAAGAAATAGCAAATAGTTATCAGAAGAGCATGGGTATCATCCACCATCTGGAACTACTTGTATTTAAAATACAAGTATTTATTTTATTTACAATAAATACAGAAATTAAGTTTTGTAATAAAATTAATAAACTACTTTTTATATTCTATGTCCTTCAAATGAGGAATAAGCATAATTTTTATTCATGGAAAGGTTTTAGATAGTGATTGTCGTATATCCGATGGATGCGTTCATTTTAGTTATTATCCACTGTACATAGTCATTGACCAATGCAACATGGCATCTATCTCAGGTAAGTCAATGAATCAATTCAGCCTTGTAAATTGGCCCACAATAGTCCTATTATTCCTACACCCTGGGTACTCAGTTCTCTACAACCTTATTCTCAAATTTTTAACCACTGGTGGACGGAAGTTAAAATTTCCCCTAGAAGTCTTCAACATCCAGGGTTACTTTCCAAGATGATCCCTGATTTTCAAAGAGTGACGCTTCCACTTATGGTTCTCCAGTGAGGACTCAGCTTTTAACAGATGCAGCCCCATGCAAAACTGCACATACTTCATAAATAACATAGTACTAAATAATAATGACAGTAGATACAAAAGCAACTATGAGGGTAGGATTTGATGGATGTGGGAAATGATTTTTTATCTCTCATCCTCTGGGTATTTATACCTTTACTCCTGCAATAATAGCATTGATACCAGTAGATTGGTATCACTGTCTTTAGGTGACTATTCTTTCATAGTGGTTGCATTCTAATTTTGCAGTTATACTTGATAATTATTCTATGAAATTTGTTAAATTATTTCATGTATTCTGTCTCGTTGTGAGCTGTTACATTTTGCCAGCATGTCTATAGTAGACATTGACATTATAGGTAGGGCAGATCAATTATTTTGCAGATGTTCTGCTGTCACTAAGGAAGTGACTATGGAAGTGTGTCAGATAAACACATGTTGAGACTTTATACTATAAATTATAGTAGCTATGTCTTTTTAAAATTATATCTAAACTTAATAGAGAAAAAACGTGCGATCTATTTGCATTGCTGAAATACTTTATTGTTTCTTTCATAACATTTACATAGCTTTAATGTTATAACCACATTCTGATAAATCTCAGATTTGTCACATACGCATTCAAATTTTCCATGAACTATCTTTCAGAATTGTTGAAAGGAACAGATATTCTTTCAGTTTGCAGTTTATAATCCACCAATTGACCATACTTCTGTACTGAAGAAATATATATATTTTTAAATTCAAACATACCCCGCAACTGATTCACTGATTTCTTCAATTCTTCCTAATCCTCCATCAGTGAAACATGGTTCATTTTAGAATCTCACAGGGAGTTACAACACAGTGAGTTTGGTCATTGCTGAATAACATGGGTAGGTAGAAGGAAAAAGTCGCTCATGACTTTTTAAAATAAAGATGAAAAGAGAATCAGTAGCAAGCGTTCATAAGCGAACAAGTACTATCTGTTAGCTAGATGAATAAGGAGGAAGAAGGAGGAGCCTCGAATCACTTTATGTTTCTTCGTGGCGTTTTTTACTTTGAAAGGTTAATAATTTATGTACAATCTATGAATAGAGACTTTTGCTTATGAATGAGTAGCTTTCATGTTTTGATAGTTATCGCATTAACAACTACACTTGTTTCATGTTTTCAGTACTATTGTAGATAATAATACGATACATTTCTGTAACGCATACAGTCTTTCAAATAAACTACTCAGTTTTCAGTTTCTGACAATGCCTTCTAGAAGAATTAATATGAAAGGCGGATGGACAAAAAGCCACAGGATTGGTGTTTAATTCCACAGTTGAGTGTGAACCACAGTTTGCTTCATAGAATTCCTGAGGAAATCTCAGACTATTTCAAATAACAAGTAGCAATACTGACAACTCATTCAGTCCTCTAAAAACTTACCTTTTAAGTCAGAAATACCTGAGAATTTGAAACTAAAGTGGAACTTCGCCACAGATTACAAGATACTTTGTGATTTAAGATAAAGTGTACAGCCAAAATTAGAATGTGTTTTAAGCCAAATAATATGTGATATTTCTTTGTGTTATCTTGAGTATGTCACCCCATTTACCTCCATCAGTTTTAAACACTTCAGAAAATGATTAGATCACATGTAAGTAGACAGGGAAATACATCCTCCTCTGTGGGCCGGCTCTGGAATTGGAGAACCAACAGGTGATTACTAGGAACAGTATCCACTTAGTATCTTTTCTCTTCCACCACAGTGTTCACTCGTATAGTTTGGTGTGTATATTAGTAAGATCTTAATCATACATAATCTTCGTGAAAATTTCAGAGATAGGCACTTTCTCTCGCTGACTTTTCAGGAGGACTCCTCACTGGGAATGTTTCTGTTGCTCACGTCTGTGATGGGATTCTTGTGACAGCCTGCTCTCATTGACTTAGCCTGACACTGCCGTTTGCCCCTGTGGACCGTGGGCTAGTGTGTGTGTGCGCCCACGCGCACCAGAGGGAGACAGAGAGCACGAGATTGATTCTGTCGCCCTCTAGTGTCTGCCTGATAGACAGTGACCCTGATCTTTTTCAAACGGTCAAGGGTTTGGAATGACAGTACAGAAGAGGTAGATGTTGAAGCACCTGGAGTACCCCTGATATAGAGCAAAGGCTGACTGATTGGTGTAGGAACCCATTACTCGGAAGTTAGGCTTTATGCTTCGGGCAGTCAACATTCACCTTTCTTAGCCCATTATTTCTCTCAGTATTGGCTTTGCTCATTTGGTACTTTCTCTAGAGCAGCGGTCCCCCACCTTTTTGGCCCCAGGGACTGGTTTCGAAGGCAGTTTTTCCATGGACGGGGTGCGGGGGAGGGAGGAGGGACGGCGGAAGGTTCAGGCAGTAATGTGAGCGATGGGGTGCGGCAGACGAAGCTTCACTGGCTCTCCTGCGCCGCTCGCCTCCTGCTGTGCGGCCCGGCTCCTAACAGACCTGGACTGGTGTCGGTCCACAGCCCGGGGGTTGGGGAGCCCTGCTCTAGTGGATTATTCCATTTAATTTAGTAAATATTAGTATATGCTAATTCCCTCTAAATGGCAGCATACCCTGCTTTGCTTATGTCGTTTTTCTTTCTCGTAAGTCTAGAAGCTAATGATGAGTCATGGGCTCCCTACCCCTCCCACCATCAGGTGCCCCCGAGGTGCTCAGCATGTATTTACTCATTGATGGGACAGAAGGCAAGTGTCAAATTTAAGGACTTGTTTGATTTCACTTACCCAGTAATATCCTTAACCGGATCCCATGTTTAAAAAAATATATATTGCTCATATTCTTTCTATATTCAGGATATTTTTTAAGTTTAGGTTTAGTATATTCATAGACAAATAACACAACTACTCTCTTCAGCATTTATTTTTAATACGCCAGCCTACAGTGAAGTTTAGAATTCCAGCCTTTGTTCAATACTGATGTTCTGTTAGAACTGAAGAAACTGGAACAAGTCACGTAACTGCACTTGAGGGCATGCATTACAAATTCATGTCTCAGTTATGCTTTTGGAGCTACTTAGCAGTCTCTTTCTAAAATCCCATTAAATGGACCATAGCGGTGCATTACAGAAGTTTATTCTTCCCCAAGTCCTCAAACTCAGTTTTGATGCTCTAACTCTGCAGCTGTAAACATCCTGTTAAAACTCCCTCAACTCCTTCCTCTTCTTTGTCAAATTTTTATTTTTCCTCTAGTCATGGGGTCTTGGGATTCAGCCACGTTGGATTTGAATCCTAACTTCATCAAATACCACATTTCCATCCTTGAGCAACCTCTTTGTTTTCTCTCCGCTTCAGTTCCTTTATTTGCAAATAGGAAAAATAATTCCTTACAGGATGTTTTTAGGACTTGATGACATAATATGAAAACATTAAAAATATAGTAGATCCATAATAAATGATATTGCATTCACCTTATTTTCTTTTGATTTATTGTGATTCATATCAACTTGAGACCTCACCATCAATCATATCCTCTCTTTCTCCTGCATCATTAATCTCTCCCATTATACTGACTGTTCCCTGAATAAGCATGTTCAAATACACACACATGCACACACACACGCTCCCAACAACCCTGCCTTCTCTTTGATCTCTTTTTCAGTACCAGAACTAACTGAAAGAATGACTTTTCGTTTCACTCCTTTCTTTCCTCCTAACAATCCAAGCTTCGCATTCAGCCCACTACTGAAGCTGCTCTGTCAAAGACCATTAATAAGCTACCGTAGATCAGACCCATTGGATTCCTCTCAGATGTTCTTTGGCTCAAGCTTTGGCACTGGATTCCCTGACCCTGTCCTCTTCCTAAATCTCCACTCACCCTTTGTGACGTCCTTCTCTTACCCCATCAGTTAAGGTTCTTTCTACATAGTCTTCTCTGGTGATTGACAGCTAAATCATTGTCTTTAACCTGGACCTTCCTCCTGACTTAAAGTTCCAGTTTTAGTTGCAAGCTGAATGTGTCCACATGGATATGTTACAGGCCTCTAGAGCTCAACAGACCCAAATGATCTTTTTCTTTTCTCCTGGCTAATGGCATAATTATCTGCAATATTTACTTGGCCAAAATTTGAAAGTCATTTTCAACTCCTGATTAGATAGCCACAAATGCATATACTATTTCCCATTTTTCAGATGAGGAAACAGATTTATAAAGTACCTTGCCCAAAGTCACCCTGCTAAAAATATTTCTGACTTAACCCTGAATCCATTCTCATAGCCTCCCTCTCCCTCATACAACCCTGATCCACGCCATCCATTCAGTTACCATATCTTAACAGTTGTACTTACACATCATCTAGCCCATCTGTTCCCTCTTTTTCCTTCTCTCTGTGGCTCCCTTGGTTTGTACCTTCATTATCTCTCTTCTGGTTGGCTGCGCTAAAAAGCCCCCTAGGAGGTCTTTCCTTCCCAGTCTTTTTGGCCTCAAACCATCCCATATCAGGCTGCATACTGAGGACCCCCCACAGCATAGCCCAGCTGACTATTTTAGCCTCATCCTTAATTGCACAACTCAGCTGCCAAAGTCCATTTGTCCTTCCTTCATTTCATTATTTCAAGCTATTCCCTTTACCTAGAAGTCCCTTCCTCCTTAGTAAAATATCCTGAGCTCTTAACCATGCCCAAATCTCAGCTGAAACTCCACCTATTCCAGGAGACCTTCATAGAAAGAGGCTGTAGGTATGTACCTCCACTGTCTAACTTTCATCTCCTTCCCAAATTTTAGCCTCATCCAGGAACATTATGTGCTAGAGTCTGGGAGCCACGTATCTTGAGATAGGTGGCTCTGGAGCCACCTGAGTCTAAATACTGACTCTGCTACTTTCCAGCCATGCGCCCTGAGTAAATCACTTAATCTCTCCTTGCTTCAGTTTCCTCATCTCTAAAATGGAGATGAACACCTTTTTTTGGTACCCTTGTTATGATAAATAAATATAAATACGTGTAAAACATGTACAAGAATACCTGACAAGTAAAAGCACTCTAAAAGTTATATGGAATTATGTATTGTTCTCCTGTTATTCTGTTTCCGAGGACCCATTCTTTTGTGGGACTTTTTATAGTTTAAAGTATTAATAAGTACTGGTGAACGGTTATTTATGTTTATTTACTTGTTTGTTTTGCATGTCTGTCTCTCCAGTAGATTATGAATTCCATGAGGGCAAGGACAGTTTTATTTCTTTTACCGCAGTTTCCCTAATATCTAACACAATTTTTGGCCAACACTATGGGTTCACTACATAAGTGTTGAATGAATCAATTAATCAATCAGTGTTGATTACATTAACTTTCCAGTTCCTGGAGGCAAGTGTCATGCTCTGTTTATTCCATATTCCCCACAGCATCTAATATAGTGTCTTCCAGGTTGTAGATAATAAATGTTTATTGAATAATAACAATAGTAAAGGCTCTAACCCTAAGGAGAATTTTTGTTTTTTTGTTTATTTTTTTTTGCTGTACGCAGGCTTCTCACTGTTGTGGCCTCTCCCGTTGCGGAGCACAGGCTCCGGACACGCAGGCTCAGCGGCCATGGCTCGTGGGCCCAGCCGCTCCGCGGCATGCGGGATCCTCCCGGACCGGGGCACGAGCCCGTGTCCCCCGCGTCGGCAGGTGGACTCCCCAACCACTGCGCCACCAGGGAAGCCCCCTAGGGAGAATTTTTTTAAGTGTTATTTGGATAAATTTATCCAAGATGAGAAATAAATATTATTTTCTTGTAGTTCTTTAAGACAAGTGACTATGGGGAAGAAAAATTCGGATAGAAGAAAAATAACCACCCCTCCCAAAAAAATTATTGTAGCTTCCAGGAACTTACCATTAGTGAAAGAGACATTTAAAGCTGTTCATTATCACAGTACAAGTGGTTTTGATCTTGGCAAATATTCCAGTGTTTTAGTGTTAAAACCCACACTTAATCTTCTTGAATCTCTCTTCAAATCCTACACAAACAACTTTTGTCCTTTAAGGACTAGATTCAGGCCAATGCAATACATTAAAACATTATCCACCACATTTATCATCTTTTATCTAAACATCTAGAGGTATTTTGTGATTTTATTTCTATATTGTTCTTACTAAAATTTATTTTCTTAGGAATAGAATATCTAGATATTCCAGTTTTCTAATTTGTAAAATATCTGTCCTAGCAACAGTAGGCATTTACATGGCAAGGACCACTGGATAAATTATGTGATTGTTATTTTATTGCAAATGAAAAGAGAGGGAAAGAGATCATATGCTTCTCTTGTGAATATGAAAGAAGTAAGCAGTTTCATTTTATATTTGTTATTGTCAGTTTAATAAAGTAGGTAGTTAATGAACAATTACTAAGCATGAGGATACTATTCATTGCATTTGTTGACTAGTAGCATAATTATTGTGAATGACTTTAATGAATGCTTTTTGAATATGGAATTATAAATACCATTGGTTTGGGGGAAGTCTTGAACATTCACATGAGAATACACAACTATGAAAATACGCAAGATCAGAGTGGAGGTCGTTTTGACTTTTCTTGATTGTGAACATTTGCCATGAAATTACGAATTGGCTGTTCATATTAAGTGTACTGATTTAAGATGCATGATATTAGTGGCCTTGTTCCTATAACATAACCTGAAGTGTGTCTTAAGTTCATTCAGTGCAAGCTCATTCTTTTTGTTCCGTATAGATCTGACTCAAGAAAGGAAGGGAGAGAAGAGAAAACAAGCTAGGCTTTATTGAGTACTTCTGTCTCAGGCATTATGCTTGGTGCTTCCACATTAGATCAGTATACTAATCTGTGTGAATCAGACATTTTTGCTCCCATTTTACAGATCAGGAAATTAAGCTAAGACTGTTGATTGGGGATATGCACTCATCTGGCAGAGCTGTATTTCTCATCTAAGCCCAACTAAGTTCCACTTAATGATTTTTTAAACTACTGGTTATCTCTTTCTTCCTTAAAATCAAATACTACCAATGTATTATCTTTTATTTTTCATCTTTAGCATTTATATTCTGGTTAATACACAAGTAGACTGATGACTCTGTTGAACTGTATATGAAAAAAAAAAAATGATGGTAAGCATTGGAGCCTAGGAACCAAAGAGCAGAGAAAACTGTCCCTATGGAACAGGGATTAAATTCAATTGGGAAATTATTTAAATTGTGGTTTTAAACGTTTTTGTTTAACTATTTTGATTTTTAAAAGTGACTTTTTTAAACAAATATTAAGACTTTTTCCTTCAAAGCAATTATGTAAGAAGTAAATTGATACTTATCCTGTATTACAGTGTATTGTATTTAAGTGAAAACAATGTCTAATGGAGCAGCGTGTAGGCATTTCTGGTTGGAGTTAGAAGACTTGTCTGGAAAGAAGCAATTATGGGATTTGTAGGGAAACACACAAATTCAACTCCCGATTATAATTACATTTTCATTTAACAGGAAAAGGATATTTCTTTGTAAAAGGAAAAATTGTGCAATAATCTCACTCCCTAAATCATGAATGCTTAAGGCTGAAGCCCCTTGGTGGCAGGGTGCTCAATGAGCAAAGTACCTCAGGCAAAAGAAAGTCTCACTGGTGCTGAAATTGCTCATGACAAATAAAGTGATAGCTAGTGTCCCAGAACATGATGAAATAGATGAACATAAAAATGTCCAAAACATCTTCATAAATATTAAAAGACCCTGAAATGGCAGGATGGTAATTGGAACAGTTGAAATCACATGGAATTTTTCCTAAGAAGATAAATCATGAACAGAATTTTAAATAAGGAGCATTTAATGGAGAAACATGAAGGATGCATCTGGGTGAAAGGAATGGAATGTACAATTGTGGGGAAAAGGCAGAGCACATGTAACCTCTGAGTTCTTGGACCAGAAAACAGTCATTTTATGTGATTTTTTTCATGGAATACATATTCTCCTTTGCCTTGTGTACAATAATGACCTAGGTAGGACCATAGATCTATGTTTTTAAAAAAACTTTAACATTTAATATGGGATTTTAATAAAATATATAGTAAGGAATCCTGTTTTTAGAGCCTAAAAGAGCTTATACACACATTCATGGTAGGTATTTAAAAATCCAGACAATAGGTTTTCTGTTTTTTGGTTTTTGTCTTTTTGTTTTTTATTAAAAATAAAAGTGAAAAATGCAATGAAATAAATCAAGATATTTTTCATTCCTTTTGTCTGCTTTTTTTGTGGAAAGATTTTCTTTTCTAAATGTTTGTCATTATTCATCACTTCAAGGGAGAGAAAAAATAACACAGAATAGGAAGAAAAAAAAAGATTGCAATTTAGTGGTACTTTGATTTGATCAGAATATCATAAAATAAAGCACCTTGTGAGACATACAGACACACACTCCAACTGAGAGAGAGAAACAGCAGTTTCCATTTAAAGGAATTATTAAGAGAATTCTCTGGCAGTCCAGTGGTTAGGACTCGGTGCTTTCACTGCCAGGACCTGGGTTCAATCCCTGTGGTCTGGTCGGGGAGCTAAGATCCCACAAGCCACAAGGTGCGGCCAAAAAAAAAAAAAAAAAGGAATTATCATTATCGTCCAAATTATTATTGGTAATAATAAAAGTAAAAATTTTGAAAATAGATTTGTTGAATTTTATAACTTATATCTAGTAGCAGTCAAGGTAACTGAACATCTGCTAAAGATCTATTTTGTTTCTCCTACCACATGTTATATGTATATTTCTAAGAATTTAATGTGGTACTTATTCAGTTCTTATTCTTCATATATTCAACTTCAGTATATGAACAAGTTGTTGATATTTTAAGGACAAAATATGTGACTATACATCCATTTTAATTTCTGAGAAATGACAGATTTTGTTTTCCTTTCTTAAAATGATTAGGTTATGAATGCCACATAAATCAACATCCACATTTTTAAGCTCTCACTAGATCAGAAATTTCTTTTTAGTGGATCACTTATCTATGCCAAGCTGAGATTTTCCTTTATAGACTTCAACCTGATTATACAGAGATCCTGTCCACTGTTTTATAAATCTGTCTGGGCATGCAATCTGAAAAAGAATACAGAAGACAAAATTCCATGATAAGTATTTAAAACTGAATACCCACTTTCTTTTATGTAGCATTCATAAACCAACAGTAATACAGAAATAAATAAATTTTATATTTGATATCTTCCAATGAGCAAATGCATCTATTTACATTTACCTTTTAATTTAAAAATAACACATGGTTATTTTAGAATATTTGGAAACTAAAGAGAAATATAGAGGTTATTTATAATTCCACTTTCTAGAAATAACCACTTTAAACATGCATTTCCTTACATTCATGTTTGGAAACTTAAATAAATTTAAATGACTCAAAACCCATTATTTAGCTAAAAGGTTCTCATATTCTAATTATCCCTAGAACTTTTAGAGTAAGAGATTTCGTATGTCTTTCCTAATAGTGCATAACTCCATGCTCTGGCTTCTTTTTCGTACTTCCACGTTCTGGTTGTAGCATCCTCTTCCAGTTCTTCCAGTTCTCCCAGATCCCAGACAATGTTGACCTTTTCCCTAGATTCCCACACAAACACCATTCACAGAGAACTCTGTGTCAATAGCAAATTTTAGTGAAGGTTTAGAGGCGTGGAGGGAGCTTCTCTGTAGCAATGACCCTGGCACTCATCTTGACCCATAATAATTAGCCTTTTTGCCTCCAAATACTGCCCCACACAGGCCTTACTTCTCTGCTTTTGCAGACTCTCAGGAGTTTAGTCATCTTCTTTCATTCTTGTGCATTTAGGTCTTTAAAATATCACTTTCCTTCTTCAAACAGTTTTTCAAGGAACTTGAAGAAAGTCCTCTTTATCCTCGAGAAGAATCCTGGTGTCAGCTGTTAGGAGGCATAGATTCGCTCCATTTTATTCTTACAAATTTGTTGTATTGCAAAAACGTTTTATGTCCTGCTGTTTTAATTTAAAATTATATTCAACTCCTTTATTTATTATTATATACTTCTTGTAAACATAATAGCCTCGTTTTTAGTAGAAATATAATATGAGATGAATCCTTTGGGGGATAAACCCAAGAGGTTACTGCTTGCAGTTTGCCTTCACTTGCTCAAAATGTTCATCAGAGAAGAATCCATCACAACTCCAACATCTGTGCCAAAAGTAGGCATGGCCCTAGCTGAAATGTGTAAGAGGTTCTGAACAAGTTAGAAGCCCCAAATGCTGCTCATCGGGTGCAAAATAACGAATTTTGATACATCAGGGCCACAGCACCAAGCACGGCCCCAAGACTGGCTCTGAGTGCTGAGCCTGTGCACGTGGGAAGTGGCTGAATTTCCCTCCCTAAGGACAGAAAAATCACTACATCCAAGTGGAGCAGCTTTGCTTTGGACCTCTTAGAATTCTGACTTTAGGACCAGAAGCGGATTTCCTTGATAAAAATTTGCTACCCTAGTTTGGATTTAATACCCTTCTTATAAGACTGATATTTACTTCTAGGGAGTAATCCCTGACTGATTTGAGGAAAGGAAGGAGAAATCATGCCATTGAAGAGCACTTAGCGGTCATATTTATTTAATCACACAATGTGCTGCTCTGATAACGTTTGAGCCTAGACAAGCATCACCATAAAGAGAAGAGAGATTTTATCTAATACTTACTTGATATTGATTCAATATGAAAATTGATTCAAAAGCGAAAAATCCAGTCTATCTGTGAGTTGATTGATATGCATGATACCAAAGTTTACTAGTTACTCATTAAAATTTTGTATAAGTGCCTTAGGTTTTAGAAATTGAAATTACACAAGAACAAAAATTCTCATCACTTTGATTTTAGCATTTGCCAGAAACATGCCCATGAAACTCTTAAAATCCCATGAAACATGTATGGGGAAAAAAGAAAAGGAATAGAGAGGCAGGGGAGAGAAAGAAACAGACATCTGTAGAACAGAAGAAATGGGTAAGGCAGCTGTCTGTGGTATTTCTGCCTACTCTGTTACTCTGAGAAAATACTTGACTTTTAATTAGTATTTTTTTACACGTTTTTCAGGAAAGACATTTCTCCTGGCCACTAAGCCCAGTGTATGTCACTGCTTAAAATAGACTTTCCCTGAAATGGTGTGTGTTTGGCTTAACAGAGTCAAGCAAAACTCCCATTTGTAATTCTCAGTAAGAACTATTTACAGATGTCCCAGCTGCTGTTTTTTCACTGTGTTGCTACATAATAAATGATTCATATTTTCATAAATTCCTAGAAAAGCTAACAGTATCTGTATACTTTCTCTTTATATACACACAGGTTATAACCCTAAAAAAAGTTTTCTCGAGTTTTTAATCCCTTATTCTGCTTCCCATACAGAAAGAGACAGAACCACACGGGTCGTGACCATACCCAGATAGTCTCCATGGCAATCTGATTTTGGGGCGGGGGGTGGGAAATTGCGGCAAGCGCCCTGGGGAAAGCAAGATGAGTAAAGTATGTGAATAGTCTTTGAGTGTTTTTTTTCCAACTCAAACAAGTTATTGCCTTATCAGTTTGTGTTATCCCAAATGAAATGAGCTCTCATTAAACTCCAAGAAAGCAAAGATTTTGTAATACAAATATAGTACACGTTTTATGTTTCCAACTTTTTGAAAAGGCACAATGTATTATTTCCATGATTTGGGTTTTCTACATCAGATATGCCATATTTTCTTTAAAAAAGTGTATACACACTTTTCTCAGAATATCAAAGTTTTCATCCTCCTTATTCCAAGGTCTGTTTTGTCTCCTCTGTTTCATAATTGTGAAATAAATTTGTTGCTTCAGTCGTATAATCAGTATTTACTAAAATGTTTTATTGTTTAAAAAGTTTTTTCAGAATTAATGATTCTTTTGATAAACACTAAATGGCACTTTGTCCTAGCAACAGCTGAACCCTGAGAAGTCACACCTCATCATCCCAGGCAGAGAATAATCTTACCCTTTTGAGATGTCGTAGTATCATTCCTGAATGAGGATATTGCAATATTTGGTTTGAATATCTATGTACCCTCATTTTTTGGAAAGTATTCTTTATATCCACTGTAAGCCCCCCCCCAGTCTACAATTTAAGCCCATTTCCCATTGTCCTAATGTCATACTTTATGGAAAACAGCTGGGTGGCAAATTCAGCCACAGCAAATGCACATTTTGGAAGAACTTATAATATCTCTGCTCTCATCTTCATTGTTCCAAATAACATAGCTGCTTAGAATCAGTCATGGTCTATGAGAACAAACAACAATATTATTTTGATTACCTGTTGACTCAGTACATAGTGATTTTAATGCTTATTAAGTTAAAAGTAATTGAATACCCACAGGTAACAAGCCAATCCATGAAAGTAATAGAGGGAAGCAGTATATATGTGCTTACAGTTCTTCTCAAATAGGGATAATTAATATGTCATTAAAATTTTTTTCAAGGTTGAAACAATATCTCATTCTGAACAGATAATTCATTATCTTTAACGTATTTGCTTCAGACAGTGGTGGTCTTCAGTATCCTGCATGTGTTGGCTAAAAGGTCTTTAAAGTCCCGTGGAGCCCTATGTTTTTATAATCCTTAGACTTCCAATTTCTTAGAAACCTTCTGAACTTAAGTTCTTTTGTTTTTCTCTGGCTTCTTTCAAACCAATTAGCTTGTGTAGAACAGAGTAATCTAGAGCTGTCACTTGTATGCCTGCTGGTCAAAAGGAAATGCAATTTCAGTGAGGACAAAATTAATCATAAATGTTAATTAGAACAATCAGTATTGACATTGTAGCTTTAGAGAGTGGACCTCGTGAAATAAACACAATGGCATTGTGCTTTCAGAATAAAAGTATGCAAAGGCAAATTAATTAAAATTTCATTGGAAAAATATCCCTTGGAATTTCTTCTCTATTAATTGGCTTGAATTTCATTCATTCTTGATGCTTGAGGCTAGAAAAGGGTGTTTAATATAATTCAATGTAGATTGGGTATGTACTTTTCTACTGGTATCATGGCATGATTTCGACTTTAAATTTATATAAAGGTCTTTCCAAGGTCAGATTACTTATGAGAAAATTGCATAACTAAATATATAAATATTTTTAAAGGAATATTCAAAAAATATCATAGCTCTGAGCCAAGCTATATGATTTCGTCTTCATCTCTCCTATGTAGCAACACCTTCCTTGTGATATATATGGATGTGAGAAATTAAAGATTATGTCTGACTTATTTTGCCTCCAAAAATATAATATAAAAGGAAAATAGGTGGTACCAGATGAAAGCTAAATTTTTGGATTTGTTTTTTAAGTAAATTAATGAGCTCTCACTTGAGCCCCAAAATTAATAGTCTCTCCAATTTTAGTTTGGCAAGTCAATGTATTGATTGATTTAACAAATATTTGAGTACCTGTTAGATTCCAGGTATTGTTCTAAACACAAGGATTTCAAAATGAACTAAAACTCCTGCCATCAGGGAATTCTAATGGGAAAAAAGGCAGATTATAAGCAAATAAAATTTAAGACATATAATGTATCAGATAGACATTACTGTTTAAGGCTAAGAAGAAATAAGAAAGACCACCTAGTGTAGGGTGGTGTTTGGGAGGAGTTGGGGAGAGGGCAATTTTGAAATGAGTAGTCAGAGGAGTCCTCACTGAGAAGGCAGCCTTTGATAAGAACCCGAAAACCATGAAAGCCATGCAGATATCTGGGAGAAAACTGTCCCAGCAAGAGAAAAGAGCACGACAAATGCAAAAGCCCTGAGGTGGATGTATCTGACATGTCCAGAACAGAGCAAGTTGGCCAATGTTCCTGAAGCAGAGTGAATGAGAGAGAAAGAGAATAGTTGGGGTCAGAAAGGTGACAGAAGTGTAGGGCCTGACAGGCAATGTTGAGGATCTTGGAGAAAGAAAGCCATCAGAGAATTCTGAAGAGAGATGTGTTCTTATTTGACACTTTGGCTGCTGTTTTGACAACAGACTGTAGAGGGCAAGGGCAGGACGGATGAGACCTGATTGGAAACTATTCCAATATTCCAGAGAATAGATGATGAAATGATAATAGCTTAGACTAGGATGACAGTGGCGGAGATGGTGCGAAGTGGTCGATTTGAAATATACTGGTGTTTTATAGGAGAGCCAGCAGATCTACTGATTCTTTGGCAGTGGGGTGTAAAAGAAATTGAGTAGTTACTGACATCTCCAAGGATTTTGGTAGAAGCAGTGGAAGGAATAAATTGCTATTGTATTGAGATGAGGAAGATTGTGTACAAAGGTGGTTTGCTGAGGAAGATTGGTAGTTTGGTTTGGGGCATAATAAATTTAAAATGCCTATAGATATTCCAAAGTTTAGAAGTTAAGGTGATAGGAGACACCAGCAGAAAAGACCAAGAATGAGCAGCCTTTGAGGTGGGAAGAGACATCAGGAAATCTACTGTCCTGAAATTCAAGTGAAAAAATAACTTGACAGAGGAGACAGTAGTCACCTGGGTCACATGCTACTGATGGGTCAACTAAGATAAGGACAGAGGATCAGCCTTTGTATTTAGCAGTGTACCTGTCAAGAGCAGTTTGTGTGAAGTGCATTGAGGGAGGGGGCGTGAGAGGTTTGGGAGAGGTGGGAAAGCCTTAACATTGACCCTTAGAGGCTCAAGTGAGGAAAGAAGGAGTGGAATCAGGGACTAATGAGGATAGAACAATTCTTTGGCGTGTAAAGATAAAGCACAGAAAAGATACTATAGCTAGTAGGGAACATGGGGTCAATTGAGGTCTTTGTTTTTCAAAAAAACCAGAGTGTTTTCATCTGTCAGACATTAATATCCACTCACATTGACAAATCTTATACTCAAATCCTTGATTTGAGCCTATGGTTGAGACTTCAGCCTAAGCAAGCACATTTCTCTGTTTATTAGTGTTTAATTTGCTTTTCTCAGGACTGCCGAGTCCACTTATTGAAATCTGGCTCTCACTAAAACATCAGTAAGCCAATTAATCCATTTCCTTAATGAGAACTCTCTATTACAAAATGGGTAACTGCATAGATTTCTCTTGAATCTATCACTCTTGCATTTGGTGGGGAGAATGCCAATTATCTAAGCAATCTGGTTCATTACTGCAGCATTGGACTGCGTTGCTGAACAAGCCTGCAGCTCGATTACAATAGCATTGCAGAGTGGAGGGCTTGGAGTTGATTATTTGTTGAGGACCTATTATATAATAGGTTGGGCTGGAAACATTGTGCACACTCCCTCCTTCCTTGTTTACCACTAGTCTCTGAGGAACTGCTATTTATTTTACATTTGGGGAAACTGAGACTCACAAGTTGGAAAGTTAGTCAACTCTGGGGCCAGAATTTTCATCCAATGGCCTTGAGAAAAGATGTCTAGCTGTAAAAATAATAAGAACCTACTAACTTCAGGGTCCCACTGCATGAATTCTGTAATGATTAAAATGATTCTTTCCAAGTTTAGCATAGCCTTTGAGTGGATCAGCACAAGGGGAGGCAGGGTGACCTAAATTTAATAATAAATACTCAGAGAGTGAGTCAGGTTCTCACCTCCCATCTTCTTAGACGTTCTTTCCTTGACATTCCAACCTTATGTCTAGACCACGCTCCTAAATAGAATGTCAACCTCATCATTATATTATTATCATCATAATCATCCCCAGTTATTTACTGAGCATTCATTCTGTATCTAATATGATAGGATTGTTAGAGAGGGAAGGAGAAAAGAGAAAACTTCGTACTTTTATTTCTCTCTGAAATCTGCTTCATCAAATATCAGAATATATATATGAATGGTCTTTGGAATTTGTAAAGCTTTAGCGATGTTTTTCGTTTTACTGTATTATCATCATTTTAAAATTTCTCCATGAATATATTTTAATATTTCAATCACTTTGTGAGAGAATTATTTTAACACTTAGTCTTTTCTAACTAAAATAATACATATATGCACATGAATATTCCATATTTTGAATTTTTTTCTTTCCTGGTTAAGATATAGCTCCTGAAGTAAATATAGAAAATAATATTCATCAAATTTCTTCTTAAACAGGTTAAATTGTAACATCCCCTCAGACATAATAAAATGAATATGTTTATTATGTTTTATTTTAATCTGTCTCTTACTTATTAAGTCAATAGAGGTCTTCCATTCCCAGAACAATTTAAGTGACAATAATTTGAGTAATGGCAATTGGCATTTAGCAACATTTAACTACCATTAAAAGCCCTTCTTGTTGCTTAAAAGCTAGTTGGTTGTGGAGAGATAGTAAATGAATAAATAAACAATGTAATTTCAGAAAGTGATAATGCTGTGAATATTTTTAATTAAGGAATAAAATTCAATTGAACTCCAGTTATAAAGAAAGAATGGAAATTTGTTAAACCATGCTCAATATCACATGTTATAAACGTAAACCTCCACTTAATATTAGGTTTCATGGCATCTTCGTAACAAAATCATTTATTAATATGACTAATATATTAATAAACGCAAGCCTAGACTCCATTTCCTTTATCACACTATCTATTTGATGAGAGTATAGCAGAGTTTATAATTACCTATTAATGTATGTGGATATTTGTTTAATATCTCTCCCACCAAAGCGTATGTTCCACAGAAGTAGATGTTTGTTCACCATTGTATCTGCCATGCCCAGTACAGTGATGGTCTCAGGGCAGAAGCTGTCTCTCTCTCATACACACACACATATGTACATATATGTACATTATATATATGTTGCATAAAAGAATGAATTCTTTCTACAGATATTAAGTGTGTACTGTGTGTTGGATATTGTTACATTTATAGTAATATAAGACCGACAAATCATTCCTCTCATGAACTCCCATTTAAATAGGGAGATAGACAATAAACAAGGGAACGAGTGTTCTTTATTATGTGTCCTTCAGAGTTCTACTGTAAACTTTACCTCCCATATTCAATCTCTAGCAAGCAATTAAGTACTTTGAAAGAAAAGAACAGGTTAGTATAAGAATCAGAAATAATAAAATTAGCAAAAAGTTATACAGAACTTACTATGAACTGGTAGCGATTTTTACTGCTTTATGATAACAGCTCTGTTTTATTATCCCCACTCACAGATGAGGAAATGAAGCAGAGTGGTTAAGTGACTGCCCAAAGTCACACAGCTGGTAGGAGGTAGAGCTTAGAGCTAGGATGTGAACCCAGGCAGTATAGTTCTAGCTTTCATGCTTTAACACTGCACGAGACTACATCACAATACTTGGGAAATGCACACTTAACCTTTTTTTAGTGTGTTCTCTGAAAACTTATCCCACTCTAGATCTGACAGAAGATCTTTCTGCAGAAAATTATTGCTGTATATCACATAGGATTCAATTCAGATGGGTCCAGATTCAGTTTTAGCTGTGTTCTATGCAGATAGACTAAAGTGCCTGTAAGAATACAGAAAAAGAAAACACCAAATTCTAGTTTTAGTAGGTCAAATTAAATTAGCTAATGGCTGTTATATGCTTAACTTTCTACCACTATCCTTTGCTCTTTTCTTGAACTATTTTATCACTATAGTTTTACTGAATTTCAAGAGTATCGTGATGGTTAACTTGACTGGACCGTGGGGTGCCTAGATATTTGATCAAACAGCAAATGGGTGTTTTGGGGCGAGATTAACATTCGAATGAACAGGCTGAGTAAAGTAGGTTGCTCTCCCTGATGTGGGGCAGGGGGCCTCATCCAACCAGTTGAAGGCCTGAGTAGAACAGAAAGACTGACTTTCCTTTTAACTGAGACATCAGCTTTTTCCTGCCATTGGACTCAGATTGAAACATCAGTTCTATCTGGGCCTCAAGCCTGTTGGCATCCAAACTGGAATGACACCGTCAGCTCTCCTGGTTTTCATGCCTTTGGAATCCAACTGGAACTACATCATTGGCTCACCTGGGTTTCCAACTTGCTGACTCACCTACAGATCTTGAGGTTGCCAGCCTCCATTGTCATGTGAACCAATCCCTTGTAATCAGTATCTTTCTCTATAGATGTACATCCTATTGATTCTGTTCTCTGGAGAACCCTGACTAATACAAGTATTAATTTTATTTGAACTCTTTCTATAATCTTTTTTTTCTGAATCCCTCAATGGTACAAATCAAGATGAAGAAATAATACGAGTGCTAGATTAGTCCTATCACGTTATAGTTTGCTGTTGAGGCTGTAACCAGGTGCTGAGCCCTTCACGTGGTAAGAAAGGGCTAGAGGACTAGAGATGCAATGAGAGATATACAGAGCCCAGGAGGCAGAAAGAGAGAAGGAGTCAGGCGGGCCACAGGAGAAGCAATAAAAATCCATAACAATTCAAAAGTAGATAGCTAAAATTTTCTAGGAAAAGATCATGGGAAACGGTTAGAATGTTCCCTTGAAAGAAAATGTAATTTAAGATCTTCATAGAGGTTTTCAGGTACCTCCTAGGAGGTATTTGAGAAAGTAGGGGAACCTATTTCAATGCCCAAAGAGTTTTACTGACCGTCAGTAGATGGATGAAGAATGAGCCTGTCCAAAATACCAGTGGAACTTTTAAGAAATAATAAAAGATTTTCAGCTAATCACACTCTAACCTCAGTAAACATAGAATTCAACTTTTTTCCATATTCTCTATGATTTCCTTAACCCTTTGATAAGTAGATATATCAAATGGAATTGAAACAGTGGCCATATCACATATGTTTTTATGTGTGTGTGTGTATGTCTGTATATCTTTATAAGTGTGTGAATACGTCTGTATATCTTTCTTGTTAAAAGATAAACTGGGGGGCTTCCCTGGTGGCGCAGTGGTTGAGAGTCCGCCTGCCGATTCAGGGGACGCGGGTTCGTGCCCCGGTCCGGGAAGATCCCACATGCTACGGAGCGGCTGGGCCCGTGAGCCACGGCCGCTGAGCCTGCGCATCTGGAGCCTGTGCTCCGCAGCGGGAGAGGCCACAGCAGTGAGAGGCCCGCGTACCGCAAAAAAAAAAAAAAAAAAAAAAAAAAAGTCAATTCCAATCAGGCGGCACAAGCAGGAACAGTTAGGAACACTCCAGTGACAGGAGCTGGAGGAGACACTATTACAGAGAAAAGGCAAAAGGGAATTACTGATTGGCTATAACTTAATGACCAGTTGGCTGTGACTGGTTGTCCTTTTTGATTCCATACCCTCGGGGCGTTTGCAGGCTTAGGCTTTGGTTTGCCACAAGTAGGGCCACAGTGGCCCTGGAGCTGCCTCAGTGTAATGGCCTCCTCGTTTACTTACTTAAACAATCTATATGTGTTCATAAAATTTCACTCAGGTCCTCTGACAGTGAAGTCAGAATTTGGACTTTTACACAGGGACTTTTTTTATGGTTTCAGATGAGTTGTCCTGTTGGAATTCCATGTCCTTAAATATTTATGTATTAAATGTTTTAACAAATTGTAGTATGTCAGAAGGTGGAGGGCTGTCATTTTGCAAGATACAACTACCACCAGCATCATTGCCGTAAATTACAGCTTCACCAGCTTCTGAATGTAAAACTGAACGTGAAATTACAGCTGATGTTGTAAATACTTGTCATCCACTAAGTGGCCATTTCCTACTTTAATAAGCCATCTCTCCTGCATGCCAGTAACGTTTTTATATTTCTGAAAGAAGAAATAAGGTGAGCCCACCCATTCTTCCAGGAAATATATACATGTACTAGAGGACATAGAATATAAAGGTGTTTCTTTTCAAAGAGAGTTAAGCCCACCTCTCAAATACAGATAAGAAGCAAAACAAGAGACTTAGTGGATAGGCAAAACTTCTAGGATAAGATTCTGAAGCTATGTGATAAGAATAATCATTAACATAGGTCTGGTAATGGTATTTCATTTTTTTTTTTTTTTTTTTTTCCTGTACGTGGGCCTCTCACTGTTGTGGCCTCTTCCGTTGCGGAGCACAGGCTCCGGACACGCAGGCTCAGCGGCCATGGCTCACGGGCACAGCCGCTCTGCGGCATGTGGGATCTTCCCGGACCGGGGCACGAACCCGTATCCCCTGCATCGGCAGGCGGACTCTCAACCACTGTGCCACCAGGGAAGCCCTGGTAATGGTATTTCTATAGGGCTATCTGATATTATTATCTTTTTCCTGTGATTTTGAACTGAGCTGTGATGTGGAGCTACCATAATATAATCTGGAGAATGTACAATGAAAATGTACACTTGCCGCCATAATTTATGCTGTGAATTAGTTATACCGTATACTCTGCTCCCCTCAAATGGAAGCGTGGGTTCTAGACATACTGATCCCATGAATAATTGGCAAATGGCTATTGTGAAATTTATCAAAAACAATGGTCCATGGTGGGGATAGGGCTATAGAAAGGGAGATTACTTGGAGAAACTAATGGAAACAATGTTTAGAGTTTTATTTATGTTGGAGCAACAGGTAGCATATTCAATGATCAGAGGAGAGTCAGGTAAGGAAAAATAAAAAAGAGCTAAGCATGAGAGCACCCACTGGGAGTAATTTCCTTTTCAGAGAAAACAAGTCAGTAGAAGAAAAACATATTAAAAAGCTGTAAGGTTTTATATGGCTGTAGCATCAGCACCTCTGGCCTAATACAAAAGGTTGTTAACCTTAATAAGAAAGGTGCGTGTTTCCCAAGGCAGCAGTTCTCACTGCTGTGTTGCAGTCTCTTCACAAGGATATCATCAAATTTTGAGCCACGTGTATTTTAAAAAGTAATTTAGCATATGTGGTGTTATAGTGATGACTGTCAAAGAGAATGTTGAGCCAGGTAGCACAATGTAATATAGAGGCAGAAACAACTTACTGCCAAAGTAAGAGTAAAGGAAGTAACATCAAGACTGTACTAATGGAAGGTCGAATATTTATTGAGAGAGTGACAATTCTTCCCCATCAGTTTAGTGGGGAGCTGGTCAGGGCAGGAAACAGTTCCACTCAGACCTCATGACAGTGCTGAAAGGCCACCAAATGGATGGCTCCATGACTGTGGACACTTTTATAAACTCTGTGAGACACTGCCATCCTGCAGTCAGGATTCTCCTGTGAGTATTGCTGGCTTTTCCAGAACAAATTATAAAAACCTTTAAGAGTCTACTGAACACGGCTTTATAGTCACCAAAGGAGACTGTCACCTGCAACTTATTTGCTTAAAGTGGGTCTTCTCATATCTCTCTACCCAGTAGTAACTAGATGAGTAAACTGAGCTGTGTATGTGACACGCTAAAAGGCTGTAACAGGAAATAGACAAGTGGGAGGGGTAAAGGGGAAATGACTTGATGGTTGTACTCTTTGAAAGAGAAACTCTTGATCTTTTTGGTGGAAATAAAAGAAAGTTATGAGTAGTGAGAGCCTCCATCACCTGCATTCCAAGTGAACCTTAGAAATCAGAGCTACTCCTTTGTTGTAGGTTTATGAAGAGATTTTTAAATGTCATTTCTGTCAAAACAAGACAAAGTTTAAGAAGCCTTCTTGATTGCTGTGATCAGTGGCCTTATGGCCATAGCTTAAAAACAACCAAATGAAACCTAAAAAATAAAAAAAACCACTAAATCACCTACAGACTTTAGAACAATTTGCTGATAAGTTGAAGATTCCGTATGTAGCACTGTAACAGGCACTACTGTGACTGCACCAATATTATAAGGCCACTTTAAAACAACTTTGCTGGGGCAACCTCTTCCAAATTTCATATATATTCACCAATACCACAATTCTTCACTGACCACTTATTTTATGAGCACGTCTACCTACCCCTTTCATAATCAGGACCATGGTTAACTCCCTCACCTTCTTTGGGAACTTGCTAAAATATCACTCAGTGAAGGCTACTCTGATCACTCTTACTTAAAATTGTCAACCCCACTCCCCCTTCACCTGGTACTCCAGTTCCCCTTGATTCTGCTCCGCTTGCCCCCTTTCTGTGGCACTTGTCACTTTCTGAAATACTACGTAGCAGTATTTATTATCTGCTTCCATCATTCTCCTTCCCCTATTGAGAATGTAAGTACTATGCGGACAGGGATCTTTGTTTTCTTTCATTGAATGAAAAAAAAAATCTTTCTAAAGTTGAAGAAAGCAGATTATTGAAATTAGCATAGTAAAATTGAACACCCACACTGAAATTCTAAAAGCAAAGCAATGAAAAACTTACAAGCAGAGTTCTTAAGGAGTCAGTCAGGAAAACAGCTGTGTCAGAAAATTGCCTTGTGGATGTAAATTGAAATGTAAATCTTTTGTGAGCTGTTAATTTTCTGAAAAATACGTTTGGCTCATTAGTGGGGCAGTGGGACTACTCATTAGCTGAGTGGAGAGAAATATACCATCAATGCCCTAACCCAAGGCCCATAATCTACTTTTTGAAAATTAAATCTACTATTTTAATTTTTAAAATAATTTACCAAGATAAAAGAGTGGGGGAGGGTGGAAAGAAAAGGGTTCTTCCTTGAATTCAACACATTTATTGTTCAATTTATCATCACATGCTGTTGAAAATTTCATATATGTGAAACAATTGATAGAACCTGTCATAATTCCCTCAAGTAATTAGTTTATGGAGGGCCTTAGGTTATAAATGAAATGTGGAACAAACCCACTCACTACAGTCATATTAAGAAGTTTAATTACCCAGAAAAAAACTGACAACACTTGTAATCAGGCATGATTAAGTGAATGGCAGATAGCTCTTGGGGAACTTTTGTCTATAAAACCCATTCCCTGTATTGACTAATGACTAATGACACTGTATTCCAAAGCTGGTCTGTGAGGCCTTTGCATGCAGAGTGTGAATATGCTCTCTGTTCATGCTCCCATGCTTTTTAAAAATTCCACATGTGGGCTTCCCTGGTGGTGCAGTGGTTGAGAGTCCGCCTGCCGATGCAGGGGACGCGGGTTCATGCCCCGGTCCGGGAGGATCCCACATGCGGCGGAGCAGCTGGGCCCGTGAGCCATGGCCGCTGAGCCTGCATGTCCGGAGCCTGTGCTCCACAACGGGAGAGGCCACAACAGTGAGAGGCCCACATACAGCAAAAAAAAAAAAAGAAAAAAAAAAATTACACATGGCATCTAATAGTCAGTCCCCAAGATACAACACCCATCTCTCCTACTTCCTGTGCAACATGGCCTAAGTTTCCTTATGTCGTGTTCCTGAATATCAGACCAAGCAGTAGGTACTTCTTACCCACCCTTCTACCTGAGATGTATTCTTTCCTGAAATACTATGGAATGAAATCTTAAATCTTTTGCTGAAATCTTCATTCTTTCAAGATTTTGAATTGATGTAGTTTTTGTGCCTTGACAAGAGCCACTTTCCTTCCCAAATAGGTTCTACAAAAGTCTCTGTCCCTACTCAGAATCTCTACACCTGCTGTCTTTTAAATTTTCCAATATTCCTTTGTGGTATAAGGCATTGTGATTTAGGGGTCTGTGGCAGTAAACCTTACAGTAATCTCAAAAGCAACTTCTGACTACCTATAACAAGATAGCCTAAAAAATAATAATGATTTCTTAAAATATATGCAGTTTTCCTTACTAGTTGTAACAGGGTAATTAACACTAATTATAGCAACAGACAAACTCCAGTGTCTTATGGCGTAATACTGTATGTGATACATATCACTTGTTCAACATAGGCTGGCGGGGTTTGGGGAGAAGGAGCTGCTCCACGCAGTGACTCAGAAACCTAGGCTAATGGATGCTACGCCATCTTATACCAGCAGCACATGGAAACATGGCTTCTGAAGCTGCAATGGCAGGAGAATAGAGAGATGGAGGTGTAGAGACCTGGGCTCTTAACCGCCTCTGCCCAGAAGTGACTGACATCACTTCCTCTCACAAATCATTGGCCTAAACCAGTCACATGGCCCCAACCCAACTACAAGGGATTCTGAGAAATGTAGTTGAAATCATGGACTATTTGGTGAGAACTATCTCTGCCACAGATGTTTTGCGCATCAGCTATGGGCACAAACTTAGGATAAAGCAAACTTCAAGCTTAACATAATTTTCATAAAATTGCATATCAGATGTGTCCAGAAATTGTGAAGGCATAATCAAAGATAAAATAAATTACATCAATAAGAAAGAAGTTTTCAAAAGTAACTCTAAAACTACTGGAACCGCTCTCCTCTGACAAGTTAGTTTCTCTGGTGCTACTCAGATACACTCTAAATGACAAAATTAAACGGGCAAGAGCAAATTCAACTCCCAGTTTCCCTATCAACCGTTGGACACGTCTGTAAACCAAACTGCACAGAGCTCGTTTTTCTGCTGTCAACTCATCCTAATTTATTTTTTCGATTATTGCCCCTAAGAGATATATTCTTTCAACTTTCCCTCCCCTGCACATCATTATGAGGCATTTACTTATTTCTCTAGATAAATGAATGTAATTAGAGCGATTAATGATTTGTACATTAAATATTAGAATAGAAGGGATTTTTCCCTTCACTTTTTCAGATAGAAAAAAGCTTGATTTGTAAAGTAATTTTATTAATTAAAAAATAACCTTGATATTTTAGAATACTTTTAGATTTAAAAGTTATGAAGATAGTACAGAGTTTCCATATACTCCCCATCCAGTGTTCTCTGTTATTAGCATTCTATATTAGTATGGTACTTCTGTCCCAATTAATAAACCAATACGGATATATTACCATTCACTAAAGGACATACTTTATTCAGACTTTCAGATTCCCTTAGCTTTTACCTAATGCCCTTTTTCTGTTCCAAGATCTCATTCAGGATATTACAATGTGTTTAGTTGTCATGCCTCCTTAGACTCCTCTTGGCTGTGACAGTTTCTCGGGCATTCCTTGGTTTTGATGACTTCTCAGCGTTAGGGATTCCTGGTCAGGAGTTCTGTAGGTCAGGTCCCTCTGTCCTTCAAGAGGGACTTGACCAGTGTTTCTCTCAGGATTAGACAGAGGATATGGGTTTGGGGAAGGAAGACAAAGGTACAGTGCCAGTCTCATCACATCACATCACATCGATGGTACCGGCTGTCAATAGGACTCACCGCTGTTGTTACCCTTGATCACTGGGGCAGTGTTTGTCAGGATTCTCCACGGTCACATACACCCCAGTCCTTCTTCATACTGTCCTCTGTAGAAGGAAGTCACTATGCACAGCCCCCAATAAGGGGTGGGGACTGATGCTTCACCTTCTTGTTTTCCACACCGAGTCCTCACCAAGGCCTTCCACCCCAGTCAGGGTCACAGTGTGGCGGGCATGGCCATGTGTCTACACTCTTCCTCCTTGAGGGTGCAGTATTTATATAGAGTATCAGAATCCTTCTGCACAGGAGGACTGCCTGTTTTCCCCCATTTGGTTATTTTATGCAATCATTTATATCAGTCTGGACTCATGGATGTTTATTTTATACTTTGGGCTATAATCTAATACTACTTTATTTTGTGTTCAAATTGTTCTGCCTTTGGCCATTGGGAGCTATTTCAGTTGGTTTCTTTGTC
The DNA here is from genome assembly GCF_949987515.2 of Delphinus delphis. Classification (NCBI taxonomy): domain Eukaryota; kingdom Metazoa; phylum Chordata; class Mammalia; order Artiodactyla; family Delphinidae; genus Delphinus; species Delphinus delphis. The sequence continues at coordinate 19,564,361 of NC_082687.1, forward strand.
CCTTTGATATACCCATCATTATGCCATTTTTTTATTTAACACTTCTTTACTTTCTGGCATTATATTTTGTATATTGTCCTGTGTGTTTCCTGTCCCTATCCTAGTATCAGCCACTTCTCAAGGTGCTGTGGTTTCTTATATTAGAGAATGGTACTAGAAATCGAGATCTGGGTACAGCCCATTGCTCCTGGGTTAGCGTTCCTTCTAGGCCCTCTTAGCTGATAAAGCAAAGAAAGATTTATCCATTTAGTTTTGACTGAGGTCGCCCTCAGGTTTACTGGGATTCCCAACAATTCTTGTCTAGAATAAAAGACTTTTCCTTATCTGAGTTACTTCGACATTTGTGGAAACCCACGAGAGGATAAAATAGAATTACCAGTTCTGAAAAATAACTGTGGGAGCCTTGTCCTAGAGGATGGTATCCTTCATTCATCAGAAGTATAAAGTGGGACTATGGGACTATATATAAAAGCCAGCATTGAAAGTGTGAAAAGTGTGATAACCATATATATATATTTATATAGTAATATATGTATATATTACTATGTATGTATGCTAATATATATCAGTATATTTTATAAAGGTGATAAGGATATATATGCAGCTTATATATCTTAACTGTATATTTTATTTATATATATTTGATAAAGGTGATAGTGAGAAATTTTCTTTCAAATAACAATAGGAAGGTTTAAATTTTATTACAGACTTTTCTTTTTTTGACAATTGAATTAATACTGCTGTTATTTCCCTGGTGTTTCTCTGGAGTTGTTTTTCCTCCTTATTCTTCTGTGTTCCTGGTATGGCCCCATCCACTTGTGGGGAGACTGAGACTCCTGAGCCATGAAAATGGAACAGTGGAGTTTGGTTTTTACTGTACTATTTTGAGCCCCTCCAGTAACTGGCTTCATGTGAGAGGAAGAGAAGTACTTATTTATATCATGAGGTATGACCGAGAACCAAAGGGAGATCAAGAAGAATGAACGCTGATGTGCCAGTCAGCAGGGCTGAAACATCTGGGTGACGACCCGCCTCAGCATTTTCATTTTTCTGGTATTACTAAAATTGGCAACCGGGGACTCTGTTCAGTCTCATTGACTGTGCAGCTGCATCACCCAAAGTCATCCCATAAAATTTTTCTCCCTTCATAGACTCAGAGCCTGCTTTTAGCACCATCAGGCAGTCCCGTCCATCACCATAGTGGGAAACACCTCTAATAAGCCACACAAGAGGATGTAGCCTGTGGTGGGCGTCTGGAGCCTGTTTTTCTTCAGAGAGTTCAAGAGGCCCAGAGTTCCCTGTAGACTCTTATATGCTGAGGGTTGAGCTAGAGAGCTAGAATGGAGAAAATAACATAAGTAAGTGAAACAACCATGCACACGTCTCGACATTGCTCTCTTATGGAAAATAAATGTGTGCAAGCTGAAAGGAATTCTGAAATTGTTTTACATTCTAAAGTTGTCACTGTATGGAGAAAAGTTGAGCTCTTTCTTTAAAACTGTGAGTCCTAAATAATGTATAATTCTCCTTCTTATAATTCCATAATTTAGGGTAAGCATTAATGTAAAATCAGACTTTGTAACTAATTCTGTACATAGACCTCGGAGATAGCATGCAGGGAGATAAAAGAGGGAAAAGGCAGAAGAAAAATGGAAACGTGTCATTTTTTAAGCATTTGAGAGTCTTTCTATTAAAAAGAAATTATTTCAACAAATATTTATTGATTATCAATCAGAGTGCCAGGTACCTTAAGGATACAAATATTAATGAAGTGGACTCTTGTCTTGAGTGATATGACAATCTGGTATGTTTATAATACGTGTGATAAGTATCGGTAATAAGGATATCATTCAAACACTCTCAGGTCTCATCTAGTCTCTAAATTGTTTTCTGATGAACCAATCGGAATAGGCCAAGAAAAAAAGCAAAGAATGGGCATTCTAAGCATAACGAGTAGGATAAGCAGAGGCTAGAAGTGAGAGAGAATATGACTTATTTGAAAAACTGAAAGTGTCTTTAATAACAAAGTAAATACGTAGCATGTGACAGGAGAATTCGCAAGAAAAAAGGCTAGAGAGGTGAGCTTGAAGTCAGTCTTACCAACAAGTTAATACTTAGTCCTTGGGACAGTGGAGACTGTTAGAGGGTTTGGGGAGGAGAGTGATAGATAGTCATCAAGATGCAGAAAGAACATTCTGGCCACACTGTGGAGAATGTGTTGTAAGGGAAATCAGATGCAAAGGGACCAATTAGGCGAATGATGAGGAGGCTGAACTGAGACAGCTACAGAAGGGAAGATGGGAAGTGATCCAATTAGCAAGGCTTTAAGGTGCCGGGACAAGAGGTCATGGTGGCTGCATTGATATGGGGGTTGAGGGGCAGAAAGTTTCTGGCGTAAGCGCCTGGGTAAATGGTGGGGTAGACTGAATAAAGGGGAAAGAGAGATCTGAGAGGGAAGTATGGGCTCAATTTGGGACAGGGACAGGTTGAGTTGAAGTGCCTGTTCAAATTTAGACCCTAGTGGGAAGTCTGATACCGAGATCTAGATCTAGATTTCAGGTGAAAGGTCTAGACTGCAGGTATATTGGAGATAGTGGAGAATTTAGTGGGGATCAGAAAGGTGACCTTGACAAAGCAGGCTCGAAGACAACGAATAGAGAACACATAAAATACTTCAGAGCACAGTGATTAAATGCTCAAGCTCTGAAGCTTTACTGCCTGGTTTTTTAGGTATTAAATGCTATTTAGTAGATTTTCTGTTTGCGAAAATTAATTTCTTTGAGCTTTTAGTGTCCTCTGTAAAATGAGGATAATAGTTAAGAGGATTAAATTATTTAATATGTGCAATTTGCTTTAATTTGTGCCTGGTATTTGTTGATAACCAGTAAATGTGTATGTGTGCATAGACCCTAACATATTTGAGACGTCTCAATATACTGATTTTCTTTATATAGGCAATGTGACAATTAACAAATTTTAGTGTATGGAATACTGGTAAAAACTACATGAGGAGTGTAAGACATGGTACTTGCCAGGAAATTCAATATTTTCAAGGGTTGTAAAAGAGTAAAGCAGTGGTGGATAATGATACATTTTCCCAGTCTCCCTTCTTTCCTTCAACTTCAGCCACATCAGACTTCCCTTGACTCCTGCAGTGCCGTGGTCTCCCCTCCCTTAGGAAGGGCCTTAGGACCTTTGCACCTGTTTCTTAAGACATTTAACAACCCTGTACACGTGGCCAACTTCCACCATCCATATCTCAGCTTAAGCATCACTTTGTCTGACTCTAGACTTAATTAGGTTCCCTGTTATGTTTCCCAGAGTCTCTTATTCTCCTCAGAGCACTTTAGTTATTCATAGCTATTCGAGAACTCTAGGAAAGGAAAAGAAATCTGTATGTATGAGAGGAACCAGGAAGAAGCCAGTGTGGACAAAAAAATGAAAGCATTTCAAATGAGTAGTAGTACGCAGGTCCCAGACATTTTCTAAAAAGATGCTTCAGTTTTCCAAAGGATGTGGCAAACTTGTAGATGGGAAGAATCTTATCAGAGTTCCCAGAAGGCTGCTCTGTTATACCTCTCCTCTAGCTTTTGAGGTTGAGGTGCTGTGCTATTGATATATGTACTAAGGGCCTTTCACATTTTGATTAAGTCAAAACCACTTGGAAAGTTTAAATAAGTATAATCCTATGATGGATCATGACTAAGCTTGCTTCATTCAGAGTTTAAAATGATTTTTATTATGGCCACATAGATTTACCTTGAGTTGACTTTGAGAAGTTCATGTCTGTCGCTGATAGTAATTATCTTTTTCTTCTATCATTGTACAGATTTTCATTTGTTTTAGGGGCAGGAGGGACAAATATTCTTTGCATCCCCACTGTGTCTCAGGTGCTGTGTCATGTACTAAGTATATGCCATTTTACTCACCATTCAGAACAAACTGATGAGGTTTTATTATCGCAATTTTACAGATAAAACTCACTCTTTCCTTAAATGATATAGCATTTATGCCGAAAGATTAATTCTTTCAAGTCAAAAATGATTTAGTGAACCATGAATCAACAGAATTCATTAATCAACAACAACAAAAAACACAGCTAGAAATCTAATACCAGAGTGAGTTGTATGGGCTAATGTTCTGAATCAACTCAAAAGAAAACTTTGTGTCAATACTTTTAAGGCTCTTTTTCAGTTTTTGAGGATCCTCCATACCTTCTGTGCTCTGGCATTGTACTAGGTCTCATGAGGAATATCAGGTGGTAGCAATAAGAGACATAGAGGTTTTGCTTGTAGCACCTCATACGTTCAGAAACTTCTCGTTTGATAGTTCATCATTCGAAGGGGAACAGAACAGCATTTTATTATCTGCATGTAATTCTTTATTCTGACAAGAAACAGAAGCATTTGGGAACAGAAGCATCTGGAAGCCTGTGTGTTATTTCTGTCTTTCCCCCAAGTTGATGTTTGTGACTTTGGAAAAGAAAGAAAGCAGATATGAGAAGTGAACAGATAAATACACTAAAGCCTTCAAAGAACAGACTTTAGTTTTCTTGGCCTGCTGCATGATAACATAATGCCTGTCTGCTGCGGAGGGATGAAGTATCTCATGGAGACTAAGAAAAAAACATTTAAAGCGGTGCATCCAGTGTCAGCTCAAAACTACTGTGATCTGACATGTGTTGGGGAAGGGGTGGAGGAACAAAAGGAAGGTGAAACACTAAAACTGAACATTTGAGATGTTAAAGGCCAGTAGATTCTGGATATTTCAGGACAAGAATATTCTGAGCAAGAATACAGCACTTAGTCAAATAAGTGACTGCTTCCCTGTTCGTCTCCTTTACCCCTCCCGTTCTCAGGGCGTCCCATCCTTAGCGGATACCTTTGTGTTTGGCTGCTCCCATTATCTGCCAAACTCTGCCATCCGGTGTGACAAGGAGGACACTAGGTGTGATGTCTGTTTCTCACAGTAAACATCAGTGGTAGAAGAGAGCCCCAGTGATTTTCAAGAGAGAGAGTCCAATGGCCATGTTCACAGAATGTGTAAAACAGAGGTTTTAATAATGTAAAATCAAAGCTATATGTAAAATTCTGCCACATCAGGTGAAAACAATGAAAAAGACTTTACCAGATAGGATGCACAAGTGGAATAGGGCAGCGGACGAAGGGCAGGTAATGAGAGGTGATATACATGACATACCTAAACGGAACATGTAATATCGCACTGTCCTCTCCACTACACTTGTACTCCTGACCCCTCTCACCCTGCTGGGGTTTTTTCCTACTCTGTGCCTATTACCTATTCACATACTAGACAGTTTTCTTATTTATGTCGATCATTTCCCTCCGTTAACCTATAAAATCCACAAGCACAGAAATTCTGCTCTATTGTGTTCACTGTCATATCCAAGTATGTAGAATAGCGCCTGGCACAAAGGAGACTCACTGTGTATTTGTTGAATGAATGAATGAAGGCGAGAAAGCTGAGAGTAGCAGCCTATTGAAACATCTTTGGGCAAAAAGCACAAGAGAGGACAGAGGTACAATGACATCGACACAGGGCCTCCATACCACCCAGCCAGAAGAACGTGGAATACCCTCTCCTGATGAGTATTTAAAACTGGCAAAAGCACAAGGTATATTAGTGAGAGGGGACTTCATTTATCCAGATAGCGTAGGACCCTGCTCTTTTAAAAGTAAAACAGGATACATTCGTCCCTTAACCCTGCAGGAAAATTCATCCCTCAGAAGTTTGAACTAACAACAATAATAAGCAAATTTAATTTCAGATTATTAAATAGTAACAATAATCACAAGCAGATAATAAACATAATCCAGTAATTAACACAAAACAATGAAATGTTAACCTTCCAATCACAATAAGAAAACATAGAGAAGAAATTTTGTAAATAAGTAAATGAAGTTTTATAGTAAGTTCTCCCATGAGCTCATATGTTAAAAGAACGTGTAGAGAAGATCAAAGGAGAGGTACCAGGCCAATAAGGCCAAGTTTTAATAAAGGTTAGTGGAATTGGGAGATTGGGATTGACATATATACACTGCTGGTTCTATGTATAAAACAGATAACTAATGAGAACCTACTGTAAAAAAAATTAGTTAATTAATTAAAAAAGAAACTAGTGGCATGAGTGTACGCATGTACCGCCTTGTGTTTGGCACCTAGCAGATGCTCTGAAGGTTTTGTTAAGTTGCATTAATTAAGCCTATAATTGAGGAAAATATTAAAGCCAAGCAGAGAAAGTTCTTTACCTATGTTTTGACATAGAAAAAGAAAGAAAGGCCAGGTACTCTGCTTGGAGTAGTTGCTCTGATATTAGCAGATGACAAAATACAGAGACTTTTGTTTCCATCTCCTCTGACATGGTGAGGCACATTCACACTAAAAAAGTGAGAGCAACGTGAAGGATTTAAATACCTAGAAGGAATTAAAAAACCATCTCACTCTTTTAAATGAATCCAAGTCTGCAGTCAGTCGGATTACATGCCAGGTCCTCAAGACAAAGACATCACTCCTGGTAATCTTTGAGAAAACATGGAAATTGGAGAGGTGCCAAGTTTGGCAAATATCTTGACTTTCCAAAAGTAGCTTCATATCTATGGAATATCAAATACAATATCAATCCCCAGTGATATTTTAGCGGCCCATGTGATTTATGAATATTTAGGAGAGCAAAGGCATTTACTAATAAAGTCATTATTCTCAATAATATCAGGAATGCAAAGTAATGAACACTCTTTTTATGACAAGCTTAAGAGTTTAGTCGAAATTCTCTAAGTTGGGCAGTTTTTCTTCCATGGTTACATCTTGGACAAGATAGAGAAGCCAGCCCTGAGAAATGAAACAGGTAGATTCTTCACTTGCCAAATAACATTCTTGAGTGTGAATGAATGGATTGATATCAGCTTGGATATCTTGTAGTGGGTTGTTAGGCATCTTGGTACTTAACCTCTGTCCTAGTCAACCTTTCTTTCTTCCTTGGCTTCAATAGATACCCAAACTTCTGAATAACAGTTTCTCAGCTGGCAAAAAGCTAAGAATGAAAAAAAGAATCCACATTTACAAGGAAGGATGCTTTGCAGGCAGTTTACGCAAAGAAATTTACTTCTTAGTGTATTATAAGTTTACTGTCATATTTAAAATATTCCATGTGGGGCAACTTATTCTCTTCTTACACTCAAAAATATTTTTAAAAAGGAAGGTCAGGAGACTTTTAACCTTTTTTCATTCCAAATGCTTTTCCAGGTAAATGAAGGTAAATCTGGCCCAACCCTTTACAGGACAGACATGAAATACCACACTCCAGCTGAGGACTGAGAATTCATTCAATATGTTGTTAATTTGACAGGTATTTGCCTTTGGTGAAATGTGTCCTAAACTCGGGATCTCAGTGACTTCTCAATATTCGTTAGGGTTTTACTGCTCATTCAAAGTAGGTATATTCTAATGGGAAACCTATAAAAAACAATAGTCAGGGGCAGTGAGAGGGAGGTTTGTGGTTGAAGATGCATATGTTCTGCATATGTTACATTATGTTATGCATATGTTACATATGTAACATGTATTCTATTCTTTAACTGAATCAGGAGTGACGCCCTCCATCTCATAGGAGATGAATCAATGTGTGAACCCTTGGGTGCCCATGAGAGTCTGGAAATAGAAAACTTAACTGAAGTGTACATTTAATTGAATTTATTAAAGATGTCTGCCAGGTTCAAAAAGAAGCATAGATGCTTTGAAGTCTGATTCATGTAAGCTCCAGGTGACATTATTTTACATTATCTTTCCATGTACATTTTAGATTTAGTGTTTACAAGTTTGTTCCTTATGATTCATTAATTCAACCCATGGACCATGAAAATGTAAATTATGAAATTAAATCCATGCATACACGAGAAAAGACATATAATTGTGCTTAACGTCTATTCCTCTGAATAATTCCACTGAACTTTGGTCTCACACATCGTTTTCTTTTACCCCTACCAAATAACTTGATATTGCTATAAGAATTCCAAGTTTTCTCATGGTTGCTTATCATTTTCCTCCATTACAACAAAAGAATCAATTATATAATTTTTTTTTTTTTTTTTTTTTTTTTTTGCGGTACGCGGGCCTCTCACTGTTGTGGCCTCTCCCGTTGCGGAGCACAGGCTCCGGACGCGCAGGCTCAGCGGCCACGGCTCACGGACCCAGGCGCTCCACGGCCCCCCGGATTCTCCTGGACCGGGGCACCAACCCGCGTCCCCTGCATCGGCAGGCGGACTCTCAACCACTGGGCCACCAGGGAAGCCCGTGGCTAATTTTTTATTTGATGATTATGTTATTTTTCTATTTACCAAGGACCGTTTTCATAAACTTCAGCCCAAACACCAATGTACAGGGAGAAGTTAGAGATAATTAGAAGCATTTGCTTCAACAATTAACACCTCATGTTGAAGTATTTTATAACTTTTCTCATTTTTGCATTATTATTCTACAGTTCCTTGAACAAAATGTAAAATATTTTTATTTTTACCGTTTGAAATTCAAAAGGTCTTAGCTTAGAATATCCCTTTGTAAGAAACACAAATCCTTAGATTCACTCACTTATTTGATATAGACATAGACGATGAGGAGAAATCAAAGAAAGAAAAATGCTGGTTTTGACATTTTTTACATATTGTTTTTGCTGTGATTAAACTCAAGTCCAAGAGGATACCTAGAATTGTTCCTCCACTCTTTCAATGTGGAGACTAAGGATAATTATTAAATTGCTACAAAGCAGTAGAAAAATCCCTAAAAATATTTGTTGGGATTTTCCTTTGGCAATCTAGCCAAAATTAAATAACTGTCAATAAAAAGGATTTGTTTTTGTTTTTAATTTTTATACTCCGAGCCTGTTCACCCTTACAATAGAATCATAAACTCATGCTCATCCATAGAAGAATGTAGAACTTCTTCTGTTCTGAGCTCAGCTATAGCAAGTGGATGGCCATGTGTTTGTTTAGTGTATCTCCCTCTAGAACAAAGTGAGTACCTGATAGATGCTTCTTATCTGTGTAGGTTCTAGGCCATCTACTTGTGGCTTTAATCTATTACAAAAATAAATAAATGATCCAAAGTACTACAGTACATTATATTAAGTATGCATGCCTTTGTGGGTTCTAGTAGAATAACAGTAATTCTGATTACTGTGATTATCTGTTTTATCTTCAGAGTGAAGTTTCCTGAGAACAAGAACCATCTCGTATATAACAGTCTATTCCCAGGAACTGCTCTTAATAAAAAAATAAGACTTTAGCAAAAAGGACATTTATATTTAGTAATTCTGTAGTAGTTATCATGAAAATGGTAGTAACAATAGAAATAAGTATCATTTATTGAGTGCTTAATACATGCTTCTAGTTTGGTAAAACACCCATAATATATTGTAAGGCCTGAAGACAGAAATTTGTCTATTTGGGTTACTGTCCTGTCTCCAGCATCTAAAACATTAGCACATAAATATTTGTCAGTAAATATTTGCCAGATAAATGAATGTCAGACCTTGGTTACAGCAAATTAATGAGGCAGGTGTTTTGTGTTGGACATATTAGTGAAAGTGGGATAAGGTCCAAATCCACGGCTTGATGATGTCAGTCCTGTACTCTTCCCACATTCTTGCATTGCCATGTCCCATTCATGAGAGGTGATTTTTGAATATAATTAAAATTAAGTCAGTCATTTTCCTAGCTTATTATTTTATTTTTTAATGAACTGACAACCAAAGAAAAAGAACAAAAATCCCTATGCTAAGAATCAATGATCAGTGAGTGGCTAGGAAAGGCCTTTTGCCTACGTCTGCAGCAATAGAGGGCACCTCAAATCTACTTAAACAAGTGAAATGGAGAGGTTGGAGGTGAGCTAGGGTTAATCAAGGTTAGTTCCTACACCAAGGCTTAGATGACAGACATGAAATGAAATAAACAGATTTTATTACCTGAAGCTTTACTGTGTGTAAGAACCCTGGGGGTAATGTTCTTTCATCCATAAAGTTGATGTTATTAAGATGAGAACAGAGGTAGCATAAAATAATAGGTGAGCAGGGATTGAAATGTTCCCATCTGTTTTTTCCCATCTCTTGTCGTATTTATAGAAAATGCCTTGTGCAGAACACTTAATCTTGAAAGCGTGAACAATGAGAAACCTGCCCACAATTACAGCGTCTCTGTTCTTGCCCAGTGACTATCAAGATCACAGTATGGCAGGATTGCTGGAAGAGAATACACTGATTAAGAGATTTGTAGAGCAAATGATCATAGCATTTTGAAATTTTGCAGCAGACTTGCTAACCTGCATTATTACTTGTTTTCTGAATCCATTTAGCAAAAAAAGCCAAGTGTTCTGAACTAGAGCAGATTAAGTATGCCACCAACTGCCCTTCTCCTAATACACCTCCCTCCCTCCCATCTTGATTGCAGACACTCGATACCTAATAATTCATTTTCATATGAATTTGTAAGTTCTGACTTTTACAAAGTAGACAGATTGCCTTTTGTTTTTTGAATGACAATATGGTACATTTGTTGAGCCTCATATTTCTCTGCTGTCTTGTACCTCCTGTCTTCTATATTTGTGTCCTATGGCTGTTACAACAAATTACCACAAACTGTGTAGCTTAAAACAACAGAAATTTATTCTCTCATGGTCCTGGAGGCTAGATGTATGAAATTAAGCTGTCGGCAAGGTTGATTCCTTCTCAAGGCTCTGAGGGGTAATCTATTCCATGCCTCTCTGAGCTTCTGGTGGGTGCGGGCAATTCTTGGTGTTCCTTAGCGTCCCATGATGTTCTCCTTGTGTGTATCTCTGTGTGTCTTTGTTGTCATGTGACCCTCTTGAAAGGACATCAGTCATTGAACGTAGGACACACCCTAATCCAGCATAAACCCATCTTAACTCTATTACATCTGCAAAGACCCCATTTCTAAACATGGTCAAGTTCACCATGGAGTTAGGTCAAGTACCAGGAGTTAGGACTGAAACATATCTTTTGGCAGGGAGATAATTCAACTCACAGCACCCTCCCCCGTGAAACCTCACTTTGAGGAAATAATGAAGGTGATTTTTACATTCTGGCAAATTTAAGGCTTGTTTGTGGGGTCTTGCTCTTCTTATTTCTATACAGAGTGAGAATGTCAAGTTCAAATGAAGTCCTTGGTAAACATCATTATGCCTGGAAAAGGTGATGGTAAACTCCAAGGTTGTAGAACTCTTTTGTGAAGGGGGCAAACTAGGAAGGATTGAGAGTGGGAAGAAGCTGAGTAAGGACTTGGAGGGCTGGCATGTTGTCAAAGGAAATACCAAGATGGTAGTAGAGAGAAAGAGATACCCATGAACATAAATCCACTGAGTTTTGTGAATTTTTCTAAGTTGATTGTCACCACAATTCACCAAACATGTGATCAGTTTTCTGAGAAGAATGTTTGAAAACCACATGCAATTACTTGAAATATAATCGAAGCATTTCATTTAATGCCACACACATTAAAATCACAAAGGGAGGGAATCTTGCATTTCATCAAAAAGGAATCTCCTACCACTAGATGAGACAGCAGTTTTGAGCACCAGGAAAAAAAAAATTCTAAATTTTTGTTTGTTTTTCATGGAGAGCGGTGTATGGTTTATAGAGCCAAACATTCAGAATGTAAAGGTCGGTGGTGGGTAGGCATGAGTTGAATTAATTAATGAAAAGAAAAAAAAGAAACCTTTCTTAACGAGGGATTATGTTAATATGTTGACTCCATGGGTATAAGCTGTGCAGTCTCATTTAGAGCTCATAAATGCTACAGTGGCAGGTGCTGTAGAAAGGAGGATGACAAATGAGCTACTGCACATGCAGGCGCCGGTGCAACAAGGGAGAGCATGTTAGAAGTTAGACCAGCCAGAAACGGCAACGAAGTCATTACCAAGAGAGACTCTGTAGTTAACACAGGAATACATATCTTTCTGACACAGCCATTGTATTTACTGATGGTCCACACTTTCAAATGGATTGTTCAAAAGATCGATTCTAGATTTATTGAGAAAAAAAAAATTTTATCGGGTCTAGGACTAGGTCTCTTCCTGTTTCTCGGTGTTACTGACATAAACTTGATTTTCATTTCCCAGTACAGTTTAGGCGTCCTCCTCTCTATCTGTAATTCCAGCACGTAACTAGAGCCATGATTTCTTTTCCTTTCATATCATGTATTTTGCCACTTCAGTTGTTATTCCATTATATGAAACAAGAAAAACGGTGCCCTGTGTGTTGTCCTAACATCAACCTCTTGAAAGATGATGCAGTATGGTTATGTAACAGGAATTTGATATTTGGTTTCTTATTGAGGAGAAAATTGTCTCTTTCCAGGCCCTTTCCTTAGTTCAAGTTATGTAAACTCATTGACATTTTTGAGTTCTAAAACGTCTCCTCTTAGAAGTAACATATAAGAATCTATATATAAGGCAAAATGAACTAGAAAATTATTGAATAATAGCTTTATAATTAAGAGTCTGTGTTTATATCCCAGTTCCATAAATTAACCATAAGTGTTTCCTGATACAAAGCACAGAGTAACTTAATCTGCAAAATGGACATAACAGTGCCTATTTCATATCTCATTGTGTAAATTAAATGAGATCATTGATGTAAATTGTTTACCACAGTGTCTCTATAGTGAGTGTTCTATAACTGTTAAAACAAAAAGAAAACTAGAATATTTCCAAAATAAGCATTTTTAAAATAATTTCTATGGGATTTTTAAAATGCTTTCCATTTCATTAAAAATAACATTAAACATTTTAAAATATAATTTTCTATATGATATTTTGGGAATAAAACAAAATATAATCTGGGGGCTCAAAATAAGCAACTTTTCTAATAACCAAAGTGATACAACTGGAAATGGTTTTCTTTGCAAGGAACATGTTCCTTGTCACTGGAACGTTTGTGCAAAAGTGGAAGGGCCCATGTGCAACCCCCTTGTAGGTGGAAGGCAGAATTAAATGACCTCTGCTTCCCCTCCTTCTGTCCTGTATTCCGTGGACAGGCCTGTCATCTTGATTTTATCATCTTGGCCTTCAGGACATCCTAAATATTCAGGCAATTTTAATACCACCTTATTTTCGCTTTAGTTTTTCATTCTTCTTTTTAATTACAGATTGAAAACCCAGAGCAGAGGACTAAAACAAATGGTCCTCACTCACATCTAGGAAGTCCTAGACATCATCTATTTCAGGCATTTGGGGCAATCCCCTTGGTAACACCGCCACCAGTAAAAGTGCATCTAGCTGGTCACAACCTGGAATGTAGCACTTTTTAAAGACCAAGTCCAGCCCTGGAGAAGTGCCAGGCTAACTCAGAAGCTTAACTTCTCTACTTATCTGGAGAGCAAACCAAAAAATATTCCGGCATTCATCACTCCCGCTCAGGCTCCACCTCGCTCTGCCTAATTCCCACTGTAGAACAAAGAGAATGATGAGATCTGCCCAATTGAACTTTGCAGGAAAAATGCTCAATATTTTTTTTTTTCCTCTTGGGAGAAGAATCACGTAGAAGGGAGAAACCTCAAGAGTCCTCATAGTACAGATGGAAAGTTGACAATTATATGGGGTGCATGTGAGTTGCTCGATTTAACAGTGAAGTCTTTGCAGGAACCCAGTTCTCCTGACATCTTGATCTTTCCAGACCCCGTTGCTGCTCAGTAAGAAAGAGCGTTGCCCGTCATCTCCTTCCAAAGGTCCCATGGCCATTTTTTTTTCCCTATGATGACATGACTAGTGAGTTCGTTCCCTCCCATCCGTTATAAGCTTGATTTTACCAGAAACCATATCTGCTAATGAGAGGATAAATACAGAATCTCCTTTAGCTCTGTATTGTTTTACTCAAAGTAAGAAATGTCTTTGGTGAACTGAACTGTTTGAGCTGTATGTCTCTATTCTACCTTTCTTTATTAAGCAGTATAACTACCGTGGTCTATTGTGTTCATCCTCTTCCTCCTTCAGTCTCATAGCCGCTCTTTCAGGGTTCCCTTGATTAGAAGGATTACCGCATTGAAATTAGCTGTATTCCTGTGGTCCCTGAGTCCTGCTACCAACCATTAAAGCAGCTTTACCCTTCTAAAAAATAATAAGAAGTAAGCTTTACTTATGTGATTATTCAGGGCCTAATGGGCACTAACTGCGTGTCCTTTCTCCAAGGATGACACCACTATTCGGGCAATGCACAGCCCCTTCTCCATTAAGCTCTGGTTTGTGAGTCTCCCACGACTCACTGGCTGAAGGGTAGTTTACACATCAGGAAGAAAATGTTGGCAGAACTCACACTAGGAACTTAGAAGGGAAGCTATTGTGACATTGTCCTTCTAGTTTCTCAACATTTCGAGATTATGTGGAAAATGTGAAAGTATTCCAGTTTTCCACTTAAAGTGAAAATCTTTTTTTTTTTTTTTGCATTTTACTTAATGTATTGATCTTTGTGTTTGAAGATCTCGGTGCTATAAGTGCAATTAGAAACACAAACTTTGAAACCAAAACTTCTTTCTCCACTTCGTGCACATGGAAACTGTCCTTAGGTTTGCTGTATAGGCATTGATGTTCGTTTATTCTTACCAGTTATTTTTTATCTGATAGGTGCTGGGTACTAGGCTCTGTATTTGATTTATTGAATCCTCACCATACCTACAAAAAATCCACTGCTAGCCCCATTTTTTATAGATTCTTTCAAATTAAGAAAGAAACACAGTTGCTAGGTAGTTTCCTAAAATAGACTTGCAAGTTAAATAGCAGAGATTCAAAAATAAGTCTCAGATTAAAACCAAGACCCTTTTTACTAACTGATGCTAAAAACGCTCACTGTCTTTTTCTCTTTGCTTTGCAGAATGCCCCAATACTTTTTTTTGCTTAAAATAATTCTTGCTGTTTCTGATAGCTGTATGCCAGCTTGGTCCATCTGGTGCTATTTTCCCAGAATTTCACAGTGCTGCCTTTCTATTCAAGATATACTTTAACATTCCCTTAAAACATTTCTTAGGCTCACCTTGCAGTGGTCACTCTACCATGGTCACCTTGCTGCAAACTGAATTCTGACGAGCTGACCATGTGGGCATGAGGATGTCAGCAGGAACCCGAGCAATTATGTGGGTAATGGATACTGACATCTGTCCTCTACACATGCTGGGCTCGGCAGAGTTCTGATGCAGCGAGCACTGCTTCACTGCTAGCACGGTGGCTGCATTCCAGAACTCTAGTGGTAGACTGAACGGCAGTGCAGGTATTTTGAGAAACTCTTACACCTCAGCTAGCTGAGAATATATATGATCAGAGAGTCCTTGAGAGGACTAAGGGATGTGTTGATAATTTCCTTTTGATGTATAAAAACTCATGGATTATCTTATAAAATCAGCATTCTCCTGTGGATTGATGATTAGGGTACAGAAAGTTGAAGGCACACCCTGTACAGAAGAGAAACATTATGATGCCCAACTACAGATGTTTGCTTTCCATACTAAGAGCTATTATTATTCTGCTTTCTAGAGAGTAGATTTCTGATGTTCTGATTTATGCAGACAAGGAAAATTGAGATAGGGCATCTTTTTAGAATTTGAGAAATCAACTAGAACGTGAAAATGGCCATAACGTCAATGCAAGACTAAAAGTGTAACGCGTAACAGCAATACCCATCGCCAGATCATAAAAATATGTCAAGGCATTTCTCCAATATATTCACCCGTACTACCTGCAAGCACCCTTAGCATTAACAGGAAGGGCACTCTTGTTGGCCAGTTAGTCAAATGTGGTCAGTCAGTCCGCCAGAATGGAAGTGATGCTTGCTCCCACACAGCTGCTCTGATCAAGGCTGCAGACACAAAAGTCTATCCATTGTGAACGAAGTTAACAAGAAAAATCTTAGGTGGGGAAACTGCTGCACAATTTTAGAAAACAGCATACAAATCATGGTGTAAGTAGCAGAGATTTTAAAGTGGAGTACACCCCTCCCACAGCAGCACTCGTGTCACTTTTAGAAAATGTACGCATTACCGTTTCTGATCTCGTCCTCAAGAATCAAAATTCTGACATCGACCCATTCATTATATGTTAGAACAGGAAGGGACCGTAGAAATGGGTAAGTGTACCCCCTCACTTTATAGATGAAAAGCATGAAGTCCAGATGAACAATTACAGGCAGACCTAGCAGTAAAACCTCTAATGCTCCTTCATTGTTCATTTTAGAAAGGAAAATAGGAAGACATTTTTACTGGAAATTGCTAAAACGCCATAGTCTAAAAATGCAAGCGGAATTTATTAAGGAGTGTCTGAATCCCTTACTACACTACAGTATGTTGACTTGCAAGAAGAATGGATGACAAAAATTGGGTCATCATGGTCCTTCTGCTTGAAGACCTTAAAATAAGGTCAAGGTCTACTCAAGGATACATGTAGATAATTTACAAAGCAGTACATAAACAAATACCAATTGATACGGTGAGACTGAAGCCCACAAACAGTAAGAACCTTTGGTTGCTGAGAGCTTGTCTTTTGATTAAGAATGCTGGCAGTTGCATTGAATTCCTTATCTATGCATGTTCACAGCCCACAAGTATGGTGCTGACCATGCAGATGATTATGCAGTGGGTAGTGGAGAAGCGGCAAAGGTCTGAGGGGCTACACACTGCCCTGGAAAAATTAATAAAGGTAAAGCAGAGGAAAAGGGAAATTTCTTCTACCTGTGGTAGAGGAAGGTGGAGGTGATGCGCAGAATCTGCCTTCCCTGTCTGATTCTGAGCTATCCTTTGATTGCTCTGTCCACCTTTGCTCAAACATACCAAGTTTTCAGGAATAATTAATCTATAAGCATTTTTAAAGGCATAAGTATATCCCATTAACCATCAACAAGCCAAGTCCTTGTTGAATTTATCATGTATGTAGGGAACAGGGCCTGAGAGTAAAGAGACAGAAGTTGAGTTCTGCCTCTTCTACTAGCAAGCCCTTTGACCCTAGGCACCTCTCAGAGACTCAGTTTCTTCACCTCTAAAATGGAAAGATTGGGCTTCCCTGGTGGCGCAGTGGTTGAGAGTCCGCCTGCCGATGCAGGGGACACGGGTTCGTGCCCCGGTCCGGGAAGATCCCACAAGCAGCGGAGCGGCTGGGCCCGTGAGCCATGGCCGCTGAGCCTGCGCGTCCGGAGCCTGTGCTCCGCAACGGGAGAGGCCACAGCAGTGAGAGGCCCACGTACCGCAAAAATAATAATAATAATAATAATGGAAAGATTTAACTGGATGATCACTAAAGACATTTTTACCATCTTATCTCTTTCTGACTTGACAAGGAAGAGGTAACGTTGATCAAATGCTAAAATTATATGGAGGGTAAATAGTGATGCTCCTTCTTAAATCCCTTTCCCCCGTCTTTGATCACCTGTGTAGGATTACATGGAAAAAAAATTGTTTGCCAGTAAATGTAAAAATGTAAATAAAAGCATTGAGTGGAGGAGATCCATAATGGAGTTAATATCTTTCATTATTAACAGCAGTATCTTGAGCATTCTTTTTTTTTTTTTTTGCGTTACGCGGGCCTCTCACTATTTTGGCCTCTCCCGTTGCGGAGCACAGGCTCCGGACGCGCAGGCTCAGCGGCCATGGCTCACGGGCCCAGCCGCTCCGCGGCATGTGGGATCTTCCCGGACCGGGGCACGAACCCGTGTCCCCTGCATCGGCAAGCGGACTCTCAACCACTGCGCCACCAGGGAAGCCCCTTGAGCATTCTTTATTCAGGATACAATATTTAATGAGCTTGGTTAGGTGGACGGACATATTTAATAAAATGGTGACAGTGACATTGCTTTGAGAGCACAGAGTTAGCACTGCAGCGTCCAGACTCTCATGTTGCCAAATCACCTGTTATGATGAGGGTCTTCTTATTTAGCTACTCAGGGGAAGTCTCCCACACATGCAGGCATTAAGTACCAACCCTGAGAGAACTGACAGATTCATTTCCCTGGTGAGTTAAATCATATTTGTTTTAGTCACTCCCTTTATTCAACTAAGAAAATTTCTCCTCTTCTGAGAGCCTCCTTAATCCCCTTCATAGTCACAATCTCCCTGCTTTTTCTGTGATCACACTAATCTCACTGTCAAACGCTTATTCTGAATTAGATTATATTGAAGAAAATCTAAAGCAAATAAATTATTGTTTTAAGTCAGTTTGCTTTAGGTGAAAACGGAAACCAAAGGCTTCAGATAGATTAGAGAAATGTGTCTCGTTTCATTTATGTTCTTTACTAGAGAGAGAAGGTAATAAATACAGCCCCTGCAGTGCAATTTAAAATAACATCATCCCCAGCCTTCTCCTCCATCTCTCAGCTCCATCCAACTGGATCCCTTAAGAATGGGAAGCAGTTTACCCTGCTTAGTGGTAATACTGAAAATGTCTCCTGAACAAATTGGAAAATTGTATAGGCAGGCCTACAGGTGTCTCCTTATATAGGTTCAGTCACCAGAAATAATTTTACTATCATTGCTGTTTCATCCTTTTAATTCCAATTCACTGCTGATGCCTCACTGATGAAATAATTAGAATGGTTACAGGGCAAGTGGAGATATAAGTCAAATATATAATTGGGGGGCTATCACCCACTCCCTTGTAATCTGTCTTCTCTTATCACTCATTCCCCTCGATTGTCCCCTCAGAGGTTATCAGTAACTCCAGTGTCAATCACCTTTGCTCAGGTTGGCCTCAAGTGGCCTTCTCTGTAGCATGTGACATGGCTGACGTTCCCTAGACTCTCTTATGTCAGCCCAGTGGCAAGTTTTCCTCCATTGTCTCTGCTTCTCTTACTCTGCATTCTTTCCTGCCTCTCTCTTCTTGCCTAAACACACACATATTGCCACTGTTTGCCTTTGCACGATATTTCTTTTCTGCTTGTTCCACCACCACAGGAATACTGCCCACTATGATTCAACTCTCATCTTTAGGCAGATGACCCCAAGTATTTGTCTCTCTCAAACTCTCTGGTGACCTTGTCTTCCAATCGCCTGCTTAATGAATTCATCAATCTGATCAGTTTACATTTAAAAAATTAGTTCACCATCTCCACCAAACCAGCTCCTCACTCCTATTTCCCTCTTTCTTTTAATGACTCCACCATTTTCCCAGTCGTGTGAAGTTGAATGGATACTTTTGAACTGTCTTTGATTCTTGCTTTTTTTTTTTACAGCAGCTTTGACCAATTAAAACCATGTTGTAAACAACATTCTGCAATATTGAATATATGGTCAACATTTACCTTGCCAATGTTTTCTTTTTTGATGAATGTATAGTATTCCAGAGCATCAGTATACGGTCATGTTTCTTTAATCTCCTGTTGGTTATGTTGTTTCCCATCTTTTTTATAAGTAATGCTACAATTAAATCATAATTGATATATTTATATGGAACTGCTGTGTCTAAAGGTATAAACAGTTCAGTTGTGGAGAAAATTGTCAAATTTACCCTCAAAGCATACAAATTTTCCTTTTGCAACAGTGGCTTTGTTATACATACTGTCTCTAGTGATCTGAAATCTCATTTTCTAGTGTACATGTTAGTCTTTTTGGGACTTACAATATGCATTCACTGATCTTTGTTGAGACTTTTGCTAGTGCCATACAATCCTACTTACTGTAGTTTTATAGCATTTTCATATCTGCTTAGGAGTGTAGTCCCGTATTAGTCTTTCTTTTCAAAATCTCCGTAGCTGTTTTCTAAGAATTATAAGGCCTCCTGCAGTTACAACTATTAACTGATATTTTGACTTACCTGCATTAAATTTACACATTTTTGGATGTCCACAGTATTGAATCTTTCCATTCAGAAGTAGGATATATATTTTTCCAATTATTTGATTTTTCATAACATCCTTCATTAAAGTTTTGTCATTTTCTCCACGTAGGGCATGGACTCTTGTTATTAGACTCCTATCTAGCAACATGTTGTTTACACAATGCAATTTTTATTATATTTTCTAACTGGGTATTATTGACCTATAGGGTGGTTTTTGATGCTGTTAGTTTAATCATGGATTTGCCACCCAACCTGACTCTCTTGTTTATTCACTAACTCTTGGGCTTCCATATTTTTCATCAAAAGATTCTGTGTATTTTCATTTATTTTACTATGAGATCTATTACTTCTCAAACCGTAAACACAATAGCGGCACCAATGATTTTCATTTTGGGAAAAACAAATCTTCAACCAAACCAATTATCTGAGGCCTGTTCTTGTCCCCTGTACTGAATCGACTCTCCCATGTGCTTCCACTCACCTGCAGCGCTCTTGTCCTCACTTCTCCATTTCAGTCTGCCAAAAGTCTGTCCATCTTTCAAGTTCTTTCTCTCCCATAATGCTTGCCTAATATTCTTCACATCAATTCAATTTTTCCTCCTCTGAAACCTCATCCTACATTGACAGCTCCCATAGCTGTGTAGGAGTTGGAGAAGGGGGCTATCATTTTTCATCTCCGCCTCTTCTGCAGCACGTAATGCTGCTTCCTTATATGTTGTTAGAGAGCTCAGTAGACATGCTTTTATTCAGTCTAATGCATCGTGTTCGGAACCTAGAATCTTAGCCGGGGGGTTCCATTATCTATTCATTCCATTGCTGTACCATAAATCATGGATGGACCAAAGTTTGTTTGGCCATCCATCACTGATGGGGTAATTAGATGATGAGGTCAGCAGAACACAGGCTTCTTATCTGCTCATAAAAAATGCTATTTGATTTCTTCCTGGTGAATAGTCCTTTCACTTTACCTGAAAAATACACCCTCACAGCCCCACAGAAACAAAAAGTTCTCAAAAAGTCTTGACTGATCTATAGAACCAGAGTTGTAATTCCTTTCTCTTCTGGTTATTGAAATGTTCTGCTTTGGGGAAAAAAAAAAAATGTTCATTTTATTTTTACAATTTAATTTTTTAGGTGCATAATGTTATTGTATATTGCAAGTTTAGCTAGTTATGTATCTTGGAGTTCAGTTATGAAACTTACAAAATCCATTTATATTAAAAGTTATAAGAGGGTATCTTTTTTTTTTTTTTTGCGGTACGCGGGCCTCTCACTGTTGTGGCCTCTCCCGCTGCGGAGCACAGGCTCCGGACGCGCAGGCCCAGCGGCCATGGCTCACCGGCCCAGCCGCTCCGCGTCATGTGGGATCCTCCCGGACCAGGGCACGAACCCGCGTCCCCTGCATC
This sequence comes from Delphinus delphis, assembly GCF_949987515.2. Taxonomy (NCBI): domain Eukaryota; kingdom Metazoa; phylum Chordata; class Mammalia; order Artiodactyla; family Delphinidae; genus Delphinus; species Delphinus delphis. Next base: position 19,585,597 of record NC_082687.1, read on the forward strand.
GGCAGGCGGACTCTCAACCACTGCGCCACCAAGGAAGCCCCAGGGTATCATTTTTCACAAAGACTCTGCCTTAAATGACTTCTTTACTGAAACAATATTTTTCCTCTTCCTTAGGGATGGAAAAGCTCAACTATTTTTTATTAGCTCCACTAAATAATAACTATTTTATTTAGCTCAACTAAATAACAACTATTTTTTTATTAGAGGTGAGATTAAGTTAAAATAAATATAAGTGTTCTAAAGAAGGAATAGATAGACAAAATGCTGACTTAGTTCTATTTATAATATTTGAAGCCGTCTACCTTTTAATCTGCTTTTTTTACTCAGAAACATAGAGAAAGCATTTTCAGCCTAAAACAACAGGCTCTTTGAAATCCAGAAGGAACTAATAGCTTTTGCCGCTCTCCATTGCAGTGTTTCTGCATTGCGTAACCATCTAAACAAAAAGCAGTGCCACAAAGTATACAGACAACTAGGTCTGGATTCAAGCAAATGTGTCAGGTAGTGTTATAACCCCGGGTGATGGCAAAGCCTGTTTCTTCTCAATTAAGTGGCACAATACCACAAGTATAAGGTTTTCTTGAGACCTCAAGAGGGTTTCAGACTAGTTTTATATGCCAGCCTATTCTTCATTTAAAACAAGCCCCTAGCTAAGACACTGAAAAACACTAGACACATTTCCCTGTGAAGCCACATAGAGTGCCTGTGAGGCAACAATCTTTTTGGTCTGTGAACCTCAAGTCTCAGCAGGTGGCTCCTATCATACCATAACGTTGTGGAACTTCTCTGCAAAAACCGCAGCTCCTCATTTTGATTGGACAGTCATGGAGATAGACCTAGAGGGTCTATCGTAGACCACTGAGCGCCCACTGAGCCTTCTGATTATCTGCCAGGTTGTCATATAAGTTCCAATAATTTCCAGCTGTTATATGGAACTGATATGACCTTTCTTCAGAATTTTTCATTTTATAATAGTGTAAGACATGCTGGAATAATGCACTTTAAACTAATTATAGCCTTATGATCTTTGGGAAGGTTTGGTAGCCCTCTTACTGCAAAGGTTCATGTCTCTTTGTTTTGTGGCATGGTGTTTAATCAAACCCAAGTGAAAGGATAAACAAAAAATACCAAGAGACAATTTGCTTTTCCTAACATAAGTTGATTTTTCTTACCCTTTCGTTCTTCTATTAGAGTGGCAATAAGATTAAAATTCATACTTCCTGAAAATTATGAGATACCAATCAAGAAGCGATTTTATTTTTAGTCAACCACGTCAAGGAGGCTGTTCAAATGTAGTACCTGTAAACATTCACTGAGTAATTTACTCTACTTTCCCTTTTTCTAACAATCTTTTTCTCTTCCTTTTCTTTTTTACAAAACAGTCATGATATAGGGAAATTTTTAAATGAGCACTTGTTTGGTTTAGGAAATGCTTATTAGTTCTTCCTTTTAATTCCAGGAATCAAAGCAAGAGCTTGTTACTTAGGAAAGTAGTAAATAGACCACAGGGTGTAATTTAAATAATAATAATAAGAATGACAGATTATTTAATCTGGCTATGATAGACATCATGGAAAGTGGTTAATGTATCAATAGAATGTGGTTAATGCAATTCTTTGACTTCTTAAACGTTCTAAAAGGGTCGATAGGAGGAACAGCAAGTAGTTTTCCATTTGTGTATCAAGGGCTTATTTATTTTTATTCAATGATATTTCATTAGGTCTTTGGTTTAGAAGTAGATTGGAACCTCGCGTGATCTCAGACATACTTCGGACTGCCAGTCACAGGTCACCTTGTGCCTTGGCTCACAAAGCCAGAATAAATCACGTGAAAGCATCTTCAAAGATAAGAAGTGTTGACCATTAGCTAAGATGTGAGACTTGAAAGATGGGGGCTGAAGACCCAGAGTCAGCTCCGGAAACAGTGTAGCTTAGCCTGACATTGAGAGCACCTGGGTTTCAGTGCACTTGCATTCCACTTAACGGGCTACAAAATACACACAGCTTTTCTATGACAAACGTTCTCCAAATCAGGATAAGAGAGCTCGTTATAAACTTGTCACAAGGAAAATAAACATTTTTCAAGTCCCAGACATGAACAACAGAACAGTCTAGATGCTCTGACTCAATTTGTCCAATTCATTAAACATTAATTGAGCACATATTATATTCTAGACAATATGCTTGCTGCTAGGAAGAACTAAGTGGGTGGGACTGAAATGTTGCCATCAAAGAGATTACAGCTGAAATGAGAATCATCATTTTAACTAAGCACTTACTATGTGCCATGCACTATGTTGTCCTTTACGTGCATTAAAAAAAAATTTATTCTTACAATAGTCATATGATATAGGTGCTATTACATTCCTCATTTTATAATTGAGAAGACTGAGACACAGAGAGGCCAAGGAAATTACAAAGGGTATTCAACAGTGTAGAACCAGGATTCATGCCCAAGATTATGGCTTGAGAATTCACATTCATAATCACTTCACTGTCTCTAGAGAAATAGTTACCATTCAATGGTGTCTGTCAGTGTGGTTCTAGAAAACTTAAGAGGCACAGAGCTGCACAGAGGATAGGAGAGATAGATTTAATCGAACTGAGGCTGGGGTATGGAGGAGGTATTCAGAGAAAATAACATTAAATTCAGTAAATCCACAAGATCATTATAATTACCCTTATTTTGTTGTTTTACTGAACAAGATGTTGTTACTCTGAAAGTTTTACAGTCACATAGCTCACATACAACAGAACCAAGCCTCAGGTCCCAGGCTGTATGAATTCCACTCTCATGTCTTTTGGTTTAAAACTTAATTGTTGCTCATGAGCAAAGGACCGAGCTGAGGGAGTAAGCATGAAAAGTAACTGGGGGAATAGAAGGAAGAGCATTGTTGGGAGAAGTGAAGTTAAAATTAATCAGTCCTTTGTTTCTACACTTTTAGAAACAAAGGACTTTTAGGATGAGTCAGAATAAGATACAAAAGCATAAAACTTAGCTGTTTTCAAGCAACCGATTGCAGACATAGCATTTTGCGAAAGCAGGAAATGGGAGGAAGCTGGCGGTGGCCTGGCCTGGAAGGAAGGGGAACGCTGGTAAGCAGGGGAAAGCATGTGAGTCTCTGGAGGAGAAAAGAAATTCACACAACCTTTGAAACAACAATGGCGTGTCAGTGTGAGATACATAGATAATAAGACTACGTGTGGGAGCGGGTGGCGGCATTAATAATTCATTGAGAATTACGTCAAAAGATATATTTACTGCAATTCAAACTGCCGGCAAAAAACAATTTGATTTAACTTTTGGGGATGGAATGATACATGACAAATGTTAAAATAAGTATATAAGGAAGCCACAAGTTTGCTGGGAGGCATTTGCAGAGAAACTGTTAAACAGACACAGGATGAAAACGGTATATTCAATTTAGGCACAAGATGTAAACAATATTGAGCTGTGACTACAGAAATGGCACTCTAATGTTACAGACTCTCCCAAGGAGGGCTTGAGTGGATTTGGGTTTATGTAGAAAACTTCAGGGGTGAAGTGGAAATGTACAGAAAAGTTGCTTTTTTTTTTTTTTAAGTGGACAAAATGTAGTGTCAAAAGTAGACTGCAGGGCTTCCCTGGTGGCGCAGTGGTTGAGAGTCCGCCTGCCAATGCAGGGGACAGGGGTGCGTACCCCGGTCCGGGAAGATCCCACATGCCGCAGAGCGGCTGGGCCCATGAGCCATGGCCGCTGAGCCTGCGCATCCGGAGCCTGTGCTCCGCAACGGGAGAGGCCACAACGGTGACAGGCCCGCGTACCGCAAAAAAAAAAAAAAAAAAAAAAGTAGACTGCAGAGTGTAGCATCAGACAGAAAGGAGCTTTCAGGCTGAGGTCGGGTGCTCTGCAGCTTTGCAGAGTCCAGTGTGACAGGATGCCCCACTGAAAAGTAACCAGAGAAGTAACAGGGTGAGGGGTAGCGGGGGTCTGTGCTTCCGGGAAACAAGAATTCAGGGCATTGCTGAAGAAGAAAATGAGACCAATTTGAGTATGAAAGGGAAACTTTTTAAATTGCAGAAAATTACAGAGAAAAGAAATAAAAGTCCATAAGGATTCTTCCCTCTCATGGCATGAAAATGCTGGACAATTTCTTATGTAGGAGGCAGAGAGAGGAACATCCAAATAGATAAGCTCTCACCTGAGAAAGAGAAACACTGACTGCAAATAATGAAAGAATCTTTTGAAAAGGACGTGATGCTAAAATGTTACTTAGAACGGGAATGCCCAAAGGTGACGGCAGCAATACAGAGTAGACGAGAACTCATGCCCCTTTCCCAGACATGTGTGACGGTTGAAGGTTTCTAACAGCAAAGAAACCTGTTCTGAGATGATGTCTGAAATTTGAGCACATCAGAAGGAGAGTGGCCTCTATCACAGACTGTTCTCAGTATGCTTAGGAATGACTTGGATTTTATCTTTATCTTTATCTTGTATTTGATAAAGATTCGATACCCCGCCTCCTCTGGGAATTGGATCAAAATACAAAAAACAGGGTAGGACCAGGGTCCTAAACTATATCCTTCTCTATACTTGACCTCAAAGAAGTGGAAATGCAAAGACCTGGCGGGGGCGGGTGTGTGTGTGTGTGGGGGGGGAAATCAAACTAGAAAGTTAAGTCATCTGAAATATATATGGAGTTTGTATTTTATCATTTGCTAATATAAGTGAAATTGGAAGGAAATTGTATCATTGGCTAATGAAAATGCTTTGATGACTAGTTATGAATTAATTTAAAAGTTGGCATAATGAAAAGCGTATTGATAAAAACGAAGTTTCAGACATCATTTGATTAGTGTAAATAGCTAAATGTATCGTGATAAATGTTCTGTGAACTAAGAAAATTATAGTAGGTTATTAAAAGTTAACAATTTTATAACAACACACTACCTTCCATTCCAGATATTGTAAGATATGTCCAAATTCCTGAAGTTTTTCTCTTAATAACATTTCACTGAGGCAAATAGCCAGTTGAATAGGAAACAATCCCTCTCACTAAATTTGGTGTCCAAATTTATTTGAGCTAAGCATACAAGAGTAGGTAGAGTCTAAAGAATTATATTATTGAGTGAAATAGACACCCTGTTGTTACTATGAATGACTGGAAACAAATCTTCCTTAGTGGGTAGATTAAGCAGGGAGAGAGTGGTTGTGTTTCCCCCTTTCCACATCAGCAAAACTGTAGGTAGGGACCATGTCAGACTTCCTCTATCATGCTAATGTTCAGATAAATATAATCAGAGGTCAGCAAAATTCGTCATTTCTCTAACTAAGCCATCACGAAAAGAGTGTGTATTTAGGGCCAGTTATTTGCATAGAATAGTTTTAGATGCTAAACTAAAATAGCTTCAATAAGATGCCTTCTTTGCCTTTGCACTACTCTAGGTCTGGAATAGAAACAGAGAAGGGTGATTTTAAGTAAGATTGTACAGGAATATATTATTGTATTAGAGAGGGAGAGTACTGAGCCCTGTCTTTTAAGTCAGAGAGTGTTGAGTTTTAAAGGATTTTACTAGCTATGTGACCTTGGGTAAATTTCATCCCTCTCAGCCTCCATTCCTCTGCTCAGTTCCTACCATTCCACCTGACTGGCCTTCCCATTGAATCCCTGCTGCGGTCAGGCACTGTTACCCCACAGAACTATTGTGAAGATTGGAGCAGCTGGCACATATGAGGAATTCAATAAATAGCTACTTGATATTGTCATAGCAAAGTGATAGAGACTGGAGTTTTAGGATTATGGAGTTTTAGGATTACGGAGATGGTTTTAGAATAGCTGAGGAAAGAAAGTTTGGCAGTTGTGTAGTGAAATATGGCTAAAATATTCAGGTATTACCTATAAGAGTCAGGAGTGGGAAAATTAAAAGAAGTTAGTGTGGAAAAGTTTCAGAAATGAGCAATCCCCAACCTTATCATTTTGTCATATCTTTGTCCCATTGCCACCATGAACTCTCAGGCAGGGGACAACAGCGACAGCCAAACAAACAAACCTGGAAATGAAACCTTGTTTGCCTCATTTTAGTTGAATATTGACTTTGAGAAAGTCATCTTGGCCTGTGCAGCTTGACATTTTAATTAATTAGAGAATGGGAAAGGAAGGGTAGAGGTCAGCGCATTCATTGTATTGAATTTCCACCGAAAGTGTTTGCATAGCCTTCCAGCCAGTCTCCACAATCCTCACTTGGGGAATCTCTTGGGACCCCACCTTAGTCCCCAGATAGATAATGTTGGCTTAGAGAAAAGCAAACTGCTGGCAAGGGAAAAATCAGTAAAATCTGGTTGTCCCTTCCTTAGGTTCAACCTAGAGTGAGATATGATAAGGAGATGTGATTTTCTTAAGCCTTTGTTTTGTCTATGATTAGTTAAAATTTTTCTGCGTAATATTATTCAGAACATCAGCCCCCAGTAACTGGCTCACAGCTTGCCCCACGTGTGCCCAGCATGCAGGTGTGTACTGAAGCTGCCACATGATGAATGACCAGAAGGAATGTTGAGGTGAACATCTCATGCCATGTGATACAGACTGTGCTGTACAGTATAAAAAGGAAGTGGCAAGAAACACAGTATAACTGAACAGTGTTACCCAAGAAACCTTGAGCTTTTCTCAGTATTCAGGGGACTACTCTCTGGGCCATAAATAATGGTGAAGGACAATCAAGTAAATTAAAACTTTATGGGACACTGAGACAGTTGGTATCTTTTACAAAAAATGCAAATGTGCCTCCAAATATTCTATTAAGCAAAATGTCTCAAAAACAGAAAAAGAAATTTAAAATAACAGATCAATTTTGTAGAAATTCTAATGCAGCAACATAGACATGGAAAACGTCTGAATCCGCCAAAAATCAGGTTATTAAAAACAATAAGACCAACTTGCTTAGTATCTTCTCATCTAAAACTCTCTTAGATTTTTACTTTATTTATAGAAATAATCTTCAAAAACTTCACAGAGCAAATTTCATTATGATCTCCATTTCACAGAATAGGAAACCAGTTTATATTAAGCGACTTGCTCAAAGCTATACGGTTAATAAGTTGCATAGTTGAAATTTAAACAAGACTAAGTCCAGAGCTTGCTTAACCACTAAAATCATAGTTGCTGGACCATGATTGCATATAGTCCATATAGTTACATAGCCATAGTTGCTGGACTCTTCTGCCTGAGACATTTTTCAAGGGAATAGATAATCAGTAAATAGAGTGTTTCATGTTGTGGAAATTCTAGGGAGTGTTAAATTCTCCTCTGGTGAAGGAATATGGTCATTATGCATTACTTTCATTAAACGTTTGAGTTCACTCGCTCTTTTTCATATTATGTAAAAATCCCCAGGGTGACATACGAGCTAGCTCATTTTGGGGTGATTGTTACTATGAAATATTATTGATATTCACAAAGGGAAACAAAAGTAATATTATTTTTTGTATCTAAAACATTTTCACACAGTCTGTGGGTTGGAAAAGACAATATTATTATATTAGTTCCACTTTAAATATGACAAAACTGAGTCACAGGGAAGCTCATTGACTTCCCTAATTCTAACTAGTCATTCAACTTAAGCTCACTATGCTCTTAAGGAGTTATATTCCACTTATTATAAATTATTTAACAATGAAGGGTTTTAACAACACAGCTTTTTTACTTTTCCTTCGTATTAACAAATATTGCTTTGCTAATTGAACTCAGTGCCTGGTATAGGGTAGGTGCTTAGTAATGCTTATTTTCTTAAAGAGAGAAAGAATATATATATTAAACAAATTTAAATAATAAATATCCCTACTTATAGGTGTTTAAATACTTTGCTTCCTTTCCATGTAATTATCCTGGTTTATGTCAAAAGACCTGAATTTAACTGAAACAAACTAAACAAACTATTTGCTTGCTCTTCTATTTATCATGGGGACAGAATTAGCTGTTAGCTCCTTTCACTCCTTTCTACTTTAAATATTCCTCTCTTGAAAGTACAAATACATTTCTAAACATCCTACCCAAACAACAACAAATTTCTAACATACTGGATAAGAAGCAGGGGAATGAGTTACATGTTCATGATACCCCCTGCTTTTTCATCAGTTTAGTCACTATAGACTGTGTAAGTTTATCTCATTTCATCACTGAATTCTGAGCTTGAAATTAGGTTTGCCAACAATGGACAGATAATAGCAAACTTCCACTGCAGCAAATAATTCTGTGGTCTGAAATGGTTTGTGGTAATGGATTTTGTCAGTAACGTTATGTGACCCTACATCTAATACTTTAAACTGTATGTCTCATGTTACATCTTATCAAGATTCTAGACTGCCCCTGATGGTGCTGACTTTTTAATTTATGACAACTTTACCTCGAGAACATAACTCTCTAAAAACTGAAACATTTAGGTATAGTGCCTGAAACATTTCAGGTCTCTTTCATAGCCTAGAGACCTGAAAGAATAAACATGGCTCCCTAATTGTTTAATATAAGTGAGAGATACTAGGGTGGAGTTTGGGGGGAAATCTGCTTCATTCTAAACTCACTTTCAGGGATGTGAATGAAAAATTCTCCAAAATACATATAAGGAAATGCTGACCTCACAAGCAGTTACTTCCATAACAATGGGAGTGTCCATCTAAGATGAGTTTAAATGAAGCGTTTAAGTGGTTTTGGAGATAACGTTTAGATTGGCATGAAACATGTTTAGTTGCTTTCCGTTTTATTCAAATTGGGAACAAGTGATATAAAATACTCATCTGGCGAAGTCCATCAGATCCCAGATTTAAGACGAGTTCTTCATGAAAGTTTAGACTAAGTCATGCTTGCCATGACTGACCCCTATGTTTGCTCTGGTATTGCAATCATTACAGTTGATTAGAGAACATTAGAGCATGAGATGTGCAGGCAGACTGCTATTGTTCAGAATTTGACTCTGCCTCTTACTAGTTATTTGTCCAGAGGCAGTTCTGTGTCTCATTTTCTCATCCATAAAATGACAATGCTGGGCTTCCCTGGTGGCGCAGTGGTTGAGAGTCCGCCTGCCGATGCAGGGGACGCGGGTTCGTTTCCCGGTCCAGGAAGATCCCACATGCCGCGGAGCGGCTGGGCCCGTGAGCCATGGCCACTGAGCCTGCGCGTCCTGAGCCTGTGCTCCGCAATGGGAAAGACCACAGCAGTGAGAGGCCCGCGTACCGCAAAAAAAAAAAAAAAGGCAATGCTAATAATAGGACTTGCTTCATAAAATTACGGTGAGGATTAAATAAGTGAATACATTAAAAGTTCTTCTACTAGTGGCTGGCAATAACACTCAAATGTTAGATATAATTGTTGTCATTTCTTTTATTTACTGTCTTTTCTGATAGGCTCTGAGCTCCTTGAAGACCGTTTCTCTTTCTGCCTTTATCCTTAGAAATGAGCACAGGTCTAGATGTAGCAAATGATTAATCACTATTTATTAAATTAATAAATGCACAAGCCTTGTTATAATGAGAGTGGAACCAATGACTGCTTATAACCACTAATGGTGTTTGATAACTTCTTTTCTTTTTCTCTGCCAATTTCCTTGTTTAGATATGCTGTTCTTTCTTGTAGGCCTTTTTCCAGAAAGTCTTTTCTCAAAGACATTTTTACACAATATATGTTCCCCAAAAAACGGAAAGAATCAGGGTAGACATTAATTTATTCAGTAAATAATTTTTCAGCACCTGGTATGTATATAAACTAGCACTGAAGGGCATTTAAAGAAACATCTCAGGTACTCAGTGTGTCCAAAGGTCTCAAGTATCTGTGGTCATAAACAGTGAATTAGAGATTTTGCTCTTTGCTGCCTCTTTTCAGTATTCTAAGTACAGCGTGGCTGTCTGTGGATTTACACTTCAATGCCACAGGGAAAATCAATAGTAATAACACAAGATGCTGAGAGTAGGGGTTAGGTTTCTCCATTTTCTGAACTAATCTTCTGAGACTTTCCTGTGAACTGGGAAAATATTGAATTATCCAGGATTCAGATTAATGCTGGCAAAGAATATACAAAAATAATACATAAAAAGATGGCTGAAGGTATTTTATTTTAGTCAGTTTAGTGGAATATATAATTTAGTGAGTACATGTAAATTTGGCATCCTAACATTTTATTTAATTTTCCAACCAAAGTAAAGTGTTGATTTGGCAGTTTTCTCCTTTGAGTGTTAATATTTCTAAAATGGAAAATTTGGGTAAGAAAGAATCCAGGTTTATTCCCTTCACATGCCAAATAAATATCACATCTTAATTGTCAGCTACAAATTTCATTTGATTCTCACTAGAATGCCATATGCTTTGTATGAATATCAGAAAATTTTATCTCTGAGTTTTATTTAATTTTATAACTAATGCTTTTGAGAAGCTTATTCTTTAAGAGTAATGGTGTTAATAAAATAAACTGTCTACAAACTTAGTAAAAACAGACTTTTTTCATAGGTGCAATTTTTTAAAGGTTTAGTAGTGTCAGAGTTTTTATATGCAACCTGAATCTTGCACACTGGAATATTCAGGGTAGGATTATATTACATGATGCAATATTCAACTTATTTCTACTGTAACAATAAAATTAATCATGAGTCAGGAAGTACTATGAATCAGAAAGTCAAATTATTTTAGTGTTGTGAAAATCATAAGGACTTTGTGCACTTAATCAAGGTTGGTGCATATAGTCAAAGATGGAGAGAGTCTTTGAGTTCCAAGAAGTGCTATATCCGTCAAGGTGGGCTAGCTACAATAAGAGACAACACCAAATTCTCAATGGCTTAAAACCACATTGATTTACACTGCATGTTGAATGTAGTTTAGACTGCTGGGGCCCTCTGCTCAGCAAAGTCACTAAGGAACCCAGGCTGGCAGACTCCATCACAATTCATATCTCCATACTTCCTGCCTCTCAGGGTAACTGAATGTGGTGAATCACGCACTGGCTCTTACCGCTTGCTGACAAAGCAAGCCACACAGCCAAGCCTAACTCGAAGAGGAAAGAGAAGTATAGTCCTACTTTATAATGTGCCCGAAACGAGCAGCATCAGAATTTTGAACAGCTCTTATGACACAAATTAACCCTAAAAATGTCCTTGTCACTGTGGTGATTAAGTGCTGTTATTTGCATCCTTTGATCATATACTCAAAAAAATGAGTCACTTCTATTGTTTCCCCATTGTTCTTAAAGAAAAAGGATAGAACTATTATAAGATTTGCTACTTTAAAAATTAATGATTCTGTTTAATGTTCATAAAGATGAATACGCCCTTTCCAAAAGATCAAATATTTCTTTCTTAAATTCCAATGAATCCCAATGAAGAATACAAAGTATTAAAATTTAGTTTTAAAGAAATATTTCTAAAACAGTTTTGAAAGTTATAATACAAAAAAGTAAAATAGGTACTTTTGAACAAAAGTAAAACAATACTTTTACTTGTCCATTTATCCAGTTGACTTCATTTATCTAGTGACTCCATTTATCCAGTTTTGTAATTCCAGCCAAAAAAAATAAGTTTTACTTCTTTAACATCTTGATTGGAGTATAATTGCTTTACAACGGTGTGTTAGTTTCTGCTGTATAACAAAGTGAATCAGCTATACATATACATATGTACCCATATCCCCTCCCTCTTACGTCTCCCTCCCGCCCTCCCTATCCCACCCTTCTATGCGGTCACAAAGCACCAAGCTGATCTCCCTGTGCTATGCGTCTGCTTCCCACTATGGACTTTGTTTTTAGGATCACAACATTTTAAAACAGAGAATCCCTCTAAGGCCACACAACTCAGCCCAGTAATTTTACAAATGCGAAAACTGAGACCCAAGAATTATTCTGGAGAACAGGACAGAACAAATCCCTGCCTTCCTAATGTTAAATTCTAGGGAGGAAAGATATCAAACTATGAATTCTACAATTATGAATACATATAATAATAAATATGATGTGCCTGGAGTGTAGTAAGTGCTCAATATTATTGTTACTCCTTATACATAGTCCTCTATTCTAACTTTTCTCCTAATATTTTTGTTCCCAAGTATACTTGACATATAGACGTTTAGCCCCTGATTAGATACTTCCAGGTCTATAGAGCTTTCAAGGCTGTTAGAAGGCTTTTTTGGTTATATTTTTTAAATATGCTGAAAGAACTTAGATATTAGTGAACATAATTTGTCACAGTTCATTTCTTTCTAATTTTAAAAAAGGTATAATGGCTTGACCATAATAAAAATGTCATTATGTTTCATTAATTTTCTTATTTAATGACCCAGGACACAGAATTCTGCTTAAAATATCTTTTCTATTGAAATACAGACTTAGATTCAGTATGTTCCTTGGAAACACTAAAATTGTCACATCTAACTGACATCACCAAATTTCAAAAATTGAGGTACTGTGACATTTGTTTTTATCAGCGTGATGAATCACTGTTCCTTTAATGTTTAGCTTTCTTACTTAATGCAGACTTGGTAGATATCCTTGGGAAAGAGGCTGGTGGATATTTATGTTTGGAATAACACATGTCTTTTGCATCTAATTATCTTTTTGGTGAATTATCAAAGAGTATAGGACATGCAAAAAGAATCAGTAATGAAAATATTGGGCACAATCAATCTTATAAAATAGAAACTCAATATACCTGTGAAATATCAGACAAGAAGAAGTTCATTAAGTAAATGTTTGCAAGATAATAGCCAATGTAAAATCCTATTATTTGAAAAGAATTGTAGCATCGTTATATCTCTCTGCAGCAAAGGTTTTTTTAAGGGGAAAAAAAAAAGACTGCCTCTGGTAGCATTTAAAATTGTATAGCATTGGTTTTTGGTTATATAAAATTAATTTGTATAGATGATTTCAAAGGGAACCAATAAAGCTATGGATATAATCCAGAAAGAGAAAAGAACAGTAACAACCCTTTATTGTTCTGAGTAGAAAAACTGCCTGGCTCTTATTAAAATGCTCCAGGTGATTCACACTGCTATTAAATGTTTCCTTTTCATAGAATCACTTATCAGCATTTTTAAAGAATAAGTTGTTTTCAAAAAGACCTACAAACCAAGAGAAAATTATAAAGAAAGTCTTAATAAATGATGTGAAATTTGCTATTTTAGTTCGGTCATTAAAACAAAATCTCAACTGTCTGATTTTGATTGCCACCTTCTTAGGGGCTTCTAATTTATATATTTACATATAAATGTAAATATAGATTATGTAAATGTATAAATAAATACATGTATTTTGATAGAGATTGCCAGATTGCCCTCTATACATGGTGAAGTACTTTACTCCTTTACAGGTCAGTGTAGAAGAGTAGCTAATTTCCTTACTATGACTTATCAAACTTTTAGAATTTTGCCATTTTCATAGAGGTAGAGGGATATCTCACTTCTCTTATTATGAATGAGATTAAACATCTTTTCATATGTTATCAATTTGCATGAAATTTTCTGTAAAAACTATTAATATTCTTTGCCCTTTTTGCTTTTGTTGCTGGACTGTTAGTCTTTTCCTTCTCCAGTTTGAGGAGTCATCTAGATTTTGGGGAAACTAGCACTTTGTCTATAATATAAACTGTAAAAGTTTTTCCTAGTTTCTCCTTTGTCATTTAACTTTACTAACATTTTGGTCTATGAAATAATTTAACATTTGTGTTGCTAAGTTCATCAATCATTTCATTTTGTTGTTTATAGGTTTTTGTGTCAATGTTAGATTATTGAAGAGATTATTAAAATAATTCTGCCATTTTCCTTCATAACTTTTATGTTTATGTTTAAATCATTTATCTACTTGGAATTAATTTATCTTGGTTTAATGAGTGAAGCTGGGATCTATTAGATCTTTTTTCCAAATGGATATCTAATAGTCCCAACAATCCCTAGTTCATTTTCCCCTACTGATTTGCTATGCCACCATTTCATGTAATGTTATAAATATCCATGTGTATTTTGGTAGATTTCTGTAATTTTTGTTGTTCTGTTCTGTTGCTCTCTCTTTCTCTTCTTGAACCACTTATTAGAAATGTGTTTTAATCTCCCTCCATCCACTGCTCTTTTTCTTCTCAAAATTTTGTTAGATATTCTCATTTAATTTTTCTTCCAAACTTTAGTGAAACCTTGTGTGGTTCTGAAAAATAAAATACCATTGGGATTACTTTGATTTATAAATTAACCTATTTTTAGATTGACATAATTGACACCCTTATGATGTTAAGTCTCCAAAACCACAGTGTCATTCCATTTATCCTCGTGGGGTTTTATTTCATGTCATTAAGAATAGTCTTATATTTTTCTTTGTTTTCCTCATTCTTGTTTATTCCTCAGCAGCTGTTTGTTTGTTGCAATTACAAATCACATCTTCATCTGTATCTTGTGACAAGTTATCATTTATATATAATAGAGGCAATTGATTTATGTGTGTTGATACTGGTACCTTACTAATTTATTTTTTTCAGCTTTATTGAGGTACAGTTGACAAAATTGTAATATATTTAAAGTGTACAAAGCGATGATTTGATATATACTTACATTGTGAAAGGATTCCCGCAATCCAGCTAATTAACACACCCATTACATCACATATTTACCTTTTGTGTGTGTGAGAACACTTAAGGTCTACTCTCTTAGCAAATTTAAATTGGACAATAAAGTATTAGCAACTGTAGTCACCATGTCATACATTAGATCCTCAGACGTTATTTATCTTATAACTGAAAGTTTGTACACTTTTACCAATCTCTCCCCATTCTCCCTCCAACTACTGGCCCTGGCAACTACTGTTCTACTCTCTGTTTCTTTGAAATCTTTTTTTTTTTTTTTTTAAGATTCCATATAAGTGATACCATGCAGCATTTGCCTTTATCTGTCTGGCTTATTTCACTTAGAATAATGCCTTCCAGTTTATTTCGTGTTGTCACAAATGAAAGGATTTTCTTCTTTTTTAAGACTAAATAATATTGCATATTATATATATATATATAAAACATATATCACATCTAGGTTGTTTCATATCTTGGCTATCGTGAATAATGTAATGAACATTGGAGTGCAGATAATGATTTCATTTCCTTTGGATATATATACCCAAAAGGAGATTACTGGATCACATAATAGTTCTACTTTTAATTTCTTGAGGAACCTCCATACTGTTTCCCATAGTGGCCGTGCCAGTTTACATTTTCAGCAGTGCTCAAGGGTTCCCTTTCCTCTACATCCTTGCCAGCGTTTGCTACTTTTTGTGTTGTTTTTTTTTTTTTTGTGGTACATGGGCCTCTCACTGTTGTGGCCTCTCCCGTTGCGGAGCACAGGCTCCGGACGCGCAGGCTCAGCGGCCATGGCTCACGGACCCAGCCGCTCCGCGGCATGTGGGATCCTCCCGGACCGGGGCACGAACCCTTGTCCCCTGCATCGGCAGGCGGACTCTCAACCACTGCGCCACCAGGGAAGCCCCTACTTTTTGTGTTTTTAATAATCAACATTCTAATAGACGTGAGGTGATGTGTTGTGGTTTTGGTTTGCACTTCCTGATGATTAGTAATGTTGAGGTAATGTTTCATGTACATATTCACCATATGTATGTCTTCTTTGGAAAAATGTGTATTAAGGTCCCTTGCCATTTTTTAATTGAGTTATTTGGTTCTGTTGCTACTGAGTTGTATGAATTCATTGAATATTTTGGATATTAACCCTTTATTGGATATGTAGTTTGCGAATATTTTCTTCTTTTCCATAGGTGACCTTTTCATTTTGTTGACTGTTTCCTTTGCTATGCAGAGCTTTTTAATTTGATGTAGTTCCATTTTTTTTTTAATGCTTTTGTTACCTTTGCTTTTGGTGTCAAATTCAAAAAATCATTGCCAAGACCAATGTCAAGAAGCTTACTCTCTACGTTTCCTTCTAGGAGTTTCATGGCTTCAGGTCTTACATTCAAGTCTTTGATCCATTTAGAAATGATTTTTGTGTATAGTATAAGACAAGTATTCAGTTTCACTCTTGTAAATGTAGAGATGCAGTTTTCCCAACACCATTTATTAAAAAGACTATCCTTTCCCCCATTGTGTATTATTTGCACCTTTGTCAAAATTAATTGACCATATATTCCTGAATTTATTTCTGGACTCTCTCTTTGATTACATTGACCTATGTATCTGATTTTATGCCAATACCATACTGTTTTGATTACTATAGCTTTGTAATATAGTTTGAAATCAAAACTGTGATGCCTCCAGCTTTGTTCTTTTTCAAGATTGTTTTAGCCATTCAGGGTATTTTGTGGTTCCATACAAATTTTGGAATTGTTCTATTTCTGTGAAAAATGCATTAGAATTTTTATAGGTATTGCAGTGAATCTGTGGATCACTGAAGGTAGTATGGACATTTTAATACGATTAATTCTTCCAATCCATGAACATGTAATATCTTTCAATTTATTTGTGTCATCTTCAACTTTTTTCATCAGTGTTTTAGGGTTTTCAGTGTAGAGATCTTTCACCTCCTTGGTTATATTTATTCCTAAATATTTTATTCTATTGTAAATGGGATTGTTTTCTCCATTTCTCTTTCTGATGGCTTATTAGTGTACAGAAATGCAACAATTTTTTTGTATATTGATTTTGTATCCTGCAACTTTGACTGAATTCATTGATTACTCCTAAGTATTTGGTACAATTTTTTGGTGCAGTCTTTAGGTTTTTCTATACATAATATATCATCTGCAAATAGTGACAGTTTTACTTCTTCCTTTCCAATATGGATGCATTTTATTTCCTTTCCTTGCCTAATTGCTCTGGCTGGGCATTCCAGTACTATGTTGAGTAAAAATGGTGAGAGTGGGCATTCTTGTCTTGTTTCTGATCTAAAGGAAAATTTTTCAGCTTTTTACCATTGAGCATGGTGTTAGCTATGGGCTTGCCATGAATGGCCTTTGTTATGTTGAGGGTCATTCCATCTATATCTAGTTTGTTGGGCATTTTTATCCTGAAAACATGTTGAATTTTTTCTAATGCTTTTTCTGTATTTATTGAGATGATCATTGGTTTTTATGCTTCATTCTTTTAATGTGGTATATCATCTTTGTTGATTTATGTATGTTGAACTATCCTTACATCCCAGGAATAAATCCCACTGGAAAACCAATAAAGAAACATTAGATTTAGACTACATTGTTAGATCAGGTGGACTTAGACATATATATAACATTCTGAACAACAACAGCAGAATACACTTTCTTCTCAACTTCACATGGAACATTCTTCAGGCTAGATCATACGTTAAATCACAAAACAAGCCTTAACAAATTTAAGAAGATTGAAATCATGTTGAGCATCTTTTCTGACCACAGTGGTATGAAATCAGTAATCAATAACAAGAGGAAAACTGGAAAGTTTACAAATATCTGGAGATTAAATACCACACTCTTAAACAACCAGTGAATCAAAGAAGAAATCAAAAGGGAAATCAAAAAATATATTTAGATGAATGAAAATGGAAACACAACATACCAAAACTTGTGGGATACAGCAAACACAGTTCTAAGAGGGAAGCTTATAGTAATAAATACCTACATTAAGAAAAAAGAAAGATCTCAAATAAACAACCTAACTTTACACCTCAAAGAACTCGAAAAAGAAAAACAAACTCAGCCCAAAGTTAATGGAAAGAAAGAGTTAACATAGATCCAGTGGAAATAATTGAAATAGATCTAGAAAGACAATAGAAAAGATCAATGAAGCTAAGCTGTTTTTTTTAAAGGATAAACAAATTGACAATCTTTTTAGCTAGATTAACAAAAAGAAAGAAAACTCAAGTAAATAAAACCAGAAATAAAAGAGGAGACATTACAACTGACATCACAGAAGTATAGGGATAATAAGGAAACCACTATGAACAATTATACACCAACAATTTAAATAGCCTAGAAAAAATGGATAAATTTCTGAAAATATACAACCTACCAATACTGAATCATGAAGAAACAGAAAATCCAAATAGACCAACTACTAGTAAGGAGATTGAATCAGCAATCAAAAATTAGTCCAGGACAGATGGCTTTACTGGTGAATTGTACCAAACATTTAAAACATTAGTACCACTTCTTCTCAAACTCTTTCCAAAACTAGACAAGGAAGAATCACTTCCAAACTCATTTTATGAGGCCAGCATTACCCTGATACCATAGGCAGACAAGGACACTACAAGAAAAAAAGTTATAGGCCAATGTCCTGGATAAGCACAGATGCAAAAATCCTCAATAATATATTAGCAAACTAAATTCAACAATACATTAAAAGGACTTTACTAAATTATTTTTATGTTTGTTTTATACTGTACTTGATCTTCATGAATTTTTCAAAGATACATCATTTGTAAATGGTAATAGTTTCCACCCTTCTTTCCAATTTTTGTATATTCAATTTTATTCTCATTAATTATAACTATTAACTCAATGCACTGTTATTTAACAGTGTGATTGTGGGTATCCTTGCCTTATTTACAACTTTAGTGAAAATACCTTTATTATTTTCCCATTGAACCTGATACTGTCTTTGGGACTTAAATAAATATGTTTATCATGTTATGTAAGTTTCTATTGGTTTTTATCTTGGCGTGTTTCATCAAAAATGCATATTCAATTTGTCAGACACCTTTTTAGTATCAACGGAGAGAAGCATATTATTTTTCTCCTTAGACTAATTAGTCTAATAAATGAATGGATTTAATATCATTGAGCTACTTTTGTGTTCCTGGATTAAATCTCTCTTGGTCATGATATATTTTTCTTATAAGGTGCTGATGGAGTCTAACTGAGAAATTGTATTATTTTATTTTATTATTATTATTATTTTCTTTTTGCGGTACGCAGGCCTCTCACTGTTGTGGCCTCTCCCGTTGCGGAGCACAGGCTCCGGACGCACAGGCTCAGTGGCCATGGCTCACGGGCCTAGCTGCTCCGTGGCATGTGGGATCTTCCCAGACCGGGGCACGAACCCACGTCCCCTGCATCGGCAGGCGGACTCTCAACCACTGCACCACCAGGGAAGCCTGAGAAATTGTATTATTTTAATATTGAAATTCATGAGTATAAATATTCCATAGCATATTTTTGTGTAGTCATTGTTGGGTTTTGGTACTCAGTATTTAAATAGAATTTGGAAATATTTCCTTTTTTCATATGCTCTGGCACATTTTAGTAACACTGGCATTGTACAATACTTTTAAATATTTATCCTGATCTATGGCAGAGGGTTTTTGGTGAGAGCTTCTTCATATGTTAAAAAGTTCTGCTTTCTTCATCATTTTTTCTTCTGACGTATTTTCTTAGCTACCATATTAGTTATTTTGTTAAAACTTGACATTCAATGAGTCCAATTTTCCCATAAAACTTTCATCTAATTGCAAAGAGGCCATAGTTGTTTTACAGACTATTCAAGTTTCAGCTGCCACAAACTAAGACTGATAGAACAGCTATTCTGTGCACTTCTGGGTGTACTCCTACCTGCCCCCTTTCTGCTTTTCTAAACTAGGCATAGTCAAGTGGGGATGAGGGGTGTGGTTCTGCTACTTCTCAGTTCCCCAGTGTACCTCCTGTTATAGGAAAGGCATTTGGCCCTCAAGGTGGCCCCCTCATCTCAAAGAACTATAATTGTGTGGTTTCTCCCTGGAATCTGCTGCAGCCGAAGTCTCTCCAAACAGTCTCTCCTCCACTTCCCTCACCTTCCTTTTGAAGGCATCTATAAGAACTCAGTAACTTTTAGCTACCTTTTATATTTTTGGTGTCTTTCTTGTAGTTTCATTAACAATAGAGGTAATTAATTTTGTTTTATTTTCTTGTTATTTTTGGATGATTTCCAGGAAGACAGGGAAAATGATGAGTTACACAGTCATGAACCAGAAGACCTAACTGTAGTTTTTTTAAAGATAGGGTTTTTAGCAACCCATGGTTGCACTGATGGTCTATGACACTGGCCAGTTTTCTTTTAAAAATAAAATGATTAGACTTCTTGGTTATTTGAAATTCCTACCGTTTGTGAAGTCTAATTAAGAATTGCTTTTTTATCTCTTGTGCTATATATCACACCTAAGGAATACTTCAGCCAAATAGGTACATCTTTACTCTGTGATTAACAAATATGATTTATTTAAATGCTAGATACCTTTTAACAGAAAGTGTGAGTGATCAATAACTTTATAAAGCAATTCTTCATTCAGCAGAAGTACTTACTACATATTCATGAAATATGGAGCCTCTGTTACACATTTGGATTATCATATGTTTTACTATACCTGATTTACTTGTAATGTTTCAAAAACATCATTACTACGTAAAGAGAGAAGCAGTTGTATTATATTGCATATATTGACAAATATATTCAATGGATATAACCATAAAGTGTGATTTTTAAAACACCTCCCAAGCAATGCCACAAATTAAATAGATTTTATATAGTCGATAAACTTACTCTAACATTACTTGTATATGCAGGTGCAGAATTTCATCAAAATTATGTAGAGACTTTCCCCCACAATTAATTTTCTTAAATAATGAAAACTTGTGATTGGATCATTCCGTGAGTGATTTCTAAAGATTTCATTTTACTTTACTTTTATTCTAATTCTCTTTCAAGGCACACTGTAGATATTCTGTAACAAGTTGTGATCTGGCTCCACATTTTAGGATGTATTTTTCTTCTTATTCCTAACCAGTAATGGGAATATAATTACTATGTTTCTTCTTACTCCTAACCAGTAATGGGAATATCAAATTTTATCTATCTTAAAATTTTCTGCACATCAAGTCCGAAACCAATTTATAGATAATCTGAAGTTAGAACTGATTTTTTTATTTGAAAATACACATTTAGCAACTATTCTCAAATATGGTTTTTACATTTAACCATGTTATATGTTAGGGAAAACTACATAAAATGTGTGGAAATCTTTTAGAAATTATTAGCAAATTAGCATTATGTTCAAAAGATTGGACTTGTCAGCCATACTGCCTGGATTTAAATATTGTCTCTACCACTTAGTAGCTGTTGTGACTTTGTAAATTATTAAATCTCTGTATCTTAATTTTCCTTGTACATAAAATGATACCTTCCACAATTTATTCAAAGCAAATTTAGAGAAGGATAAAGTGAGTTAAAATATATAAAGTACTCGCAACAGTGCCTGGCACAGAGCGGTAGTTATTACAATTTCAGGACACCACCTCCAGATAATTAGAGGCCTCCTGTTGTAACAAGACCAAATTATGAGTACCTGATTTATCTGAAGCATAGCATAATCTTCACAGATGTTTAAAAGCTAGCCATGAGATTAAAGGAAATAGGTAGATCTGATTAAAGACCTCCCACCAAAAGAAATTTCTGGAAAAAGGAAAGAAAAAAAGCTCTAGATATTTAACACAGAAGGGAATTATTTATTGAAACATTAGATTTGTCAGTGCTTCAAAGCCTCCCCAAATTATCTTATTGACTTTCAACATTATTTTAATTCATTTGCCATCAAGTAACCCAAATATCATATTGGACATAATTATTGTTTTGGCATAGGCATAAGAGAAGTACTCAGAGGATACTATAAAAGCCCAAAGTACTTGAGAATTAAAATTACGCAGCCAATCATAATATGTTTCCAGTGTATTAAATCACAGTTATGTTTACAATAGGTAAGAAAGGGGAATATATAGTTACATCAAGCCATCCTGACATCAGATATGAAGTACATCCAGTTGGAGTGAGCAGAGAATTTCATTTCCATTACAAAAAACCTAAATATTTATTAGTCATAATTTTACTGAAATGTTGTGTCCAGCTTAGAGTGCCAAATTCCAAAAGGACACAAAAGACCTGAGACAGCTGAAAAAAGTAGGAATAAACAAATGAATAAATCTTTAGAAAAGAGGTCCCAAGATGAAAGTTAAGGCTTATGGTGGTTAGCCTACAAAGTAGAAATCACAAGCACTATCATCCTTCTTTTAAAAATATGGTGGAATTTTATGAAAATGATACCAAGCAATTGTTCTCTTTGTATATAAGACAGCTAATCCCAGCTTCACGGCCACTAGCTTACCATGAAAGACTCTGTGATGAAATTTCCTTGTCCAGAAAACAGGGATAATTTTTAGTTTACCGCTGACCTCGCAGAACTATTGTACACATAGCATGCAATTTGAAGAAAAAGTACTGTATAACTATGGGATGTTATTATTACTTCCACTGGTAGTTTTATAGAATAACAATAATTCTTAAGAAACCAATAATTAAAGACAATTTCAAATAGATCTAAGATGCTGATTATCACTGTGCTGAACATGAAAAGGAGATTCTGGAGTGAGGAATAAATGCCATTTCATTCTCAGAGACCTTTAAAAACAGAAAGAAACTATCCTCCTAAGTTATTTTAAATATCTCTCTACATAAGAAATGGGAGGGTGGAACAAGATCCTTTGAGTATCTTAACAGCTATGAAATCATATGATCATGAATGTGGCCTGAAGTGACAACTACTAGGACAGATGACATCCTATACCACCATTGATCTGATGAAGGTTTGCCCATATACACAAGCCAACATTTTATTTTGTTTTTTGGAAGTTATTATCACTTAATACTGTTGAATTCCCACAGCAGAAATTCATGCTGTTGGAGAAAGAGTGTTAAATTTTAACTTGTGAGCTGGAAATGAGTGTTGCTTGTTAGTGTTACTGTTTTCATCACTGCTGAATTAGTTGACTTTGCCATATACCGCAAAAATATTTTTAAACTATTGCAGGTTAGAATATTGGCATGTGAAATCATGTGTTTCCATTAATGTTTATTATCAGTACAAAATATCTTCCAATATGAAAATGAAATTAAGTAATTTTTAAAGTAAAAAACTGTGTTCAACAAACAGTAGAAGATTTCATGGTCCTGACGTTAATTATAATAGCATTTACCCCTAGCAAAATAAGTCTTTGTATATTTTCTGCATCTCTTAAAGATGTATATCTTATCAGATTTCAGAGGACTTGAGATAGCTTGCTAAAAGTCAAGGAAGTATTCAAGCATCAAAGAGTATATCTAAAAGCATTAATTCATTTATTCCTTCATTTACTTGCTCATTCAACAAATATTTGTTTAATATCTACCAATCACTGTGGTGGGAAGTTAGGGATAAGAAGATGAATGAAGTATGATCCTTCCCTTCCAGAAACTTGAAACTCTCTGTATTACAGACCCATAAACAAATAATTTAAGATGTTCCAATAAGTGTATTTATAACAGGTGAGGTATATGAGAAGGCCTTAAATAAATGTATGTATAGGGTGCTATGGGACCCCTGAGGCAGGTGTTTCGGACATTCAAGATGCATGGATTCTCCGAATAGCCAAAGCAATCCTGAGAAAGAAAAACAGAGCTGGAGGAATCAGGCTTTCTGACTTCAGACTATACTACAAATCTACATTAATCAAAACTGTATGTTTCTGGTGCAAAAACAGAAATATAGATCAGTGGAACAGGATAGAAGGCCCAAAGATAAACCCACACACATATGGTCACCTCATCTATGACAAAGGAGGCAAGAATATACAATGGAGAAAAGACAGTCTGTTCAATAAGTGGTGCTGGGGAAACTGGACAGCTCCAAGTAAAAGAATGAAATTAGAACACTCCCTAACACCATACATAAAAATAAACTCAAAATGGATTAAAGACCTAAATGTAAGGCCGGACACTATAAAACTCTTAGAGGAAACATAAGCAGAACATTTTTTGACATAAATCGCAGCAATATCTTTTTTGATCCACCTCCTAGAGTAATGAAGATAAACAAATGAGACCTAATTAAACTTAAAAGCTTTTGCATAGCAAAGGAAACCATAAACAAAACGAAAAGACAACCCACAGAATAGGAGAAAATATTTGCAAACAAATCAACCAACAAGGGATTAATTTCCAAAATATACAAACAGTTCATGCAGCTCTATGTCAAAAAAGCAAACAACCCAATCAAAAATTGTTAAAAGATCTAAATAGACATTTCTCCAAAGAAGACATACAAATGGCCAAAAAGCACATGAAAAGATGCTCAATATCACTAATTATCAGAGAAATGCAAATCTAAACTACAGTGAGGTATCACCTCACACTGGTCAGAATAACCATCATCAAAAAGTCTACAAACAATAAATGCTGGAGAGGGTGTGGAGGAAAGGGAACCCTCCTACACTGTTGGTGGGAATGTAAATTGGTACAACCACTATGGAGAACAGTATGAAGGTTCCTTAAAAACCTAAAAATAGAGCTACCATATGATCCAGCAATCTCACTCCTGGGCATATATCTGGAGAAAACCATAATTTGAAAAGATACCTGCATCCCAGTGTTCATTGCAGCACTATGTACAATAGCCAAGACATAGAAGCAACCTAAATGTCCATCAACAGAGAAATGGATAAAGAAGATGTGATACATATATACAATGGAGTATTACTCAGCATTAAAAAGAATGAAATAATGCCATTTGCAGCAACATGGATGGACCTAGAGATTATCATACTAAATGAAGTAAGTCAGACAGAGAAAGACAAATATCATAACGATATCACTCATACGTGGAATCTGATTTTTAAAATGATATAAATGAACTTATTTACAAAACAGAAACAAACTCCCAGATTTTGAAAGCAAACTTATAGTTACCAAAGGGGAAATGTTGGGGGCAGGGATAAATTAGGAGCTTGGGATTAACATACACACACTACTATATATAAAATAGATAATCAGCAAGGATCTACTATATAGCACAGGGAACTCTACTCAATATTCTGTAATAACCTGTATGGGAAAAGAATCTGAAAAAGAATCAATATATGTATATGTATAACTGAATCACTATGCTGTACACCTGAAACTAACACAGCATTGTAAATCAACTATATTCCAATAAATTTTTTTTAAATGCACATATTCTTGTAATTGAACTTAAGTTTTAGACAACAGAAACAAATGGTTTTAATACATGGAATAGACATTTCTAATTGCATTCCTGCTAATTCCCTAAATAAACCAAATGACCTAGGCAAACACAATTGCTCCCTGTTTCCTGATCCTGCCCCTTACTTTTTCTCATCTTCATGGAATAACGTAAATGAAAGAAATCACTAGCTTCTGAGGTCAGACAAATCAAGATTCAAGTTACATGGATCTTGCTGAGCACTGGTTTCCTTATTTTTAAAATGTGGATAATAAATTCACCTCTGTGAGTTGTTTTGAGGACAGGAAATAATAAAAGTAAATGTACTTGGCATCTTGTAAGCATTCAATAAATGGTAGATACTGATATTATTGAGATGTTGTCATGCTGTACTCTCTGTACTGGAATACCTCATCACCATCTACTTGATAAATTTCTTTTTCTGACTCTGAAGGTCTACATTTCCTGTCAAATTTGCTTCTCATTTACACATTCTTCTCTTGTGATTACTGCTCTGCAGCATAGTAAACTTTTCACATTTTATACACTGTAAGATCCCTAGTACATATATTTTCAATTGAATTAAGCTCACCTAGCCTAGAAATAACAAAATTAAGAGAGGAAAGAAAAGAGATGCCAAGAAAATATTCAATGATCTACTAAAGTCACACAACTAGTTAGGGGCAGAAGTGGGGCTAGCGCCAAGCTTCCTGATGCTTGGTCTGAATGACACTGTCTCTTAGGAAGCATGGCTGTTTATCTTCAGAGACCAAATTTGTCCTCAACCCTCACTTATCTAGCCCTTGTAAGGAATTAGTCAAATGGCTAATTAATCCAATTAACCATAGCAAATACTTATAGCATTTACTAATATTTGCAAAGTGATGTGTGTATATTATATATATAACATATATATACTTAATCTATACTTATCTATATATATACTTTATATATTATATATATACTTAATCTATAATATATATATACTTAATCCTCATAAAACTATGAAGAGGGCATTAATATTATGTCCCCACTTATAAATGAGGAAACTGAGTCACAGAGAGGATAAATTACTCCCTCAAGGTCATGCTGCTAGTGAATGGCAGAGCCAGGATTCAAACCCAGCCTCCATGATCTCCACCAGAGTCTACTGACTCACAGTTTTCATATTATCTTACATACTGATTTAAAAGTCTACAAATACTAAAATATTTCATACCAATAAAGCTTATCTCTTGTGAATTATTCTCTCTCAGTGACCTTGGGGTCTTTGTACGATCAGTCCCTATTACTTTTCCAAGTAATTCTTAGCACTTCCTAAGTGCAAGGAAGCCTTTCTGATCACTACAAATATTAAAAACAGAGCAGAAACCATATTCTACCCCTATTGCTCTTATTTTAATTTGAATCTGATACAGGTTTATGGGAGTCCTCAGACCTCTTTCAAAACTTTACATTCCTTCTTCTGGACAGATGGTAGTATTTTTTTTTTTTTACCCACCCCTTTGAAGTCAGGTATAGACGCCAAGTTTGGATGATCAATGAAGTGTGAGTAGTAGTGATGCGTATTGCCTCTGGAAGAAAGCCTGAAGACCCAGTGCAAGATTCCCCACACTTCTTTCGCACTGTAGAGGTGATCACAGAGGCAGACGTTGAGTTAAGCCTGAGTCCCAAAATGAGTAGGTAGGGCAGAGGTCACCTGGCAACTCATAGTGAACACATGGAGTGAAAAACAAATAAACATTTCTTGAGCTAAGCTCCTGAGATGTTTGTGGTTACTACCCAAACTAGTTTATCCTGGCTCTTTCAGAGTTTAATTACCATAGAAACGCTTTATATAGTTTATGTATTTATCTAACAGTTGTAGAATAGTTAGCAAATTATGTGACATCGTTTGACTCAAATTTTATGATTTGTGCGTTTTCACAATATATGTTTTCTATACATGTAAAGCATCAAAACACTTCCTAGGAGTTAAGACAGCTTTCAAAGACCTAATTAGAAATGAAATAGCCTATACTTTCACTTTCAGGGATGTTCCCTGAGATACAAAGTTATGCATAATTACACGTATGATCGTGCCATTAATGTTGTATTTTTGTTATTATGGTCATTTCTGAGTTGCTCTGAATGTTTTGTTCACTCCTCTCCTTTATCTGCAGACTACTAGGCATAAGGTGCTACACAAAAGCATTTTTCAGAGTGTTTCTTTTTTTTTTTAACATCTTTATTGGAGTATAATTGCTTTACAACGGTGTGTTAGTTTCTGCTTTATAACAAAGTGAATCAACTATACATATACATATATCCCCATATCTCCTCCCTCTTGCCTCTCCCTCCCACCCTGCCTATCCCACCCCTCTAGGTGTTCACAAAGCACCGAGCTGATCTCCCTGTGCTATAAGGCTGCTTCCCACTAGCTATCTGTTTTACACTTGGTAGTATATATAAGTCCATGCTACTCTCTCACTTCGTCACAGCTTACCCTTCCCCCCCCCCCGTGTCCTCAAGTCCATTCTCTACATCTGCGTCTTTATTCCTGTCCTGCCCCTAGGTTCTTCATAACCACTTTTTTTTTTTTAGATTCCATATATATGTGTTAGCATACAGTATTTGTTTTTCTCTTTCTGACTTAATTCACTCTGTATGACAGACTCTAGGTCCATCCACCTCACTACAAATAACTCAATTTCATTTCATTTTATGGCTGAGTAATATCGCATTGTATATATGTGCCACATCTCCTTTATCCATTCATCTGTCAGTAGACACTTAGGTTGCTTCCATGTCCTGGCTATTGTAAATAGAGCTGCAGTGAACATTGTGGTACATGACTCTTTTTGAATTATGGTTTTCTCAGGGTATATGCCCAATAGTGGGATTGCTGGGTCGTATGGTAGTTCTATTTTGATTTTTTTAAGGAACCTCCATACTCTTCTCCTTAGTGGCTGTATCAATTTACATTCCCACCAACAGTGCAAGAGGGTTCCCTTTCTCCACACCCGCTCCAGCATTTATTGTTTGTCGATTTTTTGATGATGGCGTTCTGACTGGTGTGAGGTTTTCGGAGTGTTTTAATACAACTTGATGATGTTTTCAACTACATTTCCTTCCCACTGTTATACTAGCTGTTGACTATAGATGTGGCACATAACGTGTGTACGTTCATCTCAGCCTCCAAGAGCTGTGTTTTGACAAATCTTTAGAGGACTCTTTCAGGGACTGCATCAGTTGTTGCCTCATTCCAGCTTGGATCATTCTTGAACTTTATTTTTATAATGGTCAAGCCCTTGATTATTCAAACTCATTGAAGGAAACAGCACTATCCATAAATCCAGGGCTTCCCTGGTGGCGCAGTGGTTGAGACCCCGCCTGCCGATGCAGGGGACACGGGTTCGTGCTCCGGTCCGGGAAGATCCCACATGCCGCGGAGCGGCTGGGCCCGTGAGCCATGGCCGCTGAGCCTGCGCGTCCGGAACCTGTGCTCCGCAACGGGAGAGGCCACAACAGTGAGAGGCCCGCGTACCACAAGACACATAAATTCAAAACCAGAACTGATCCAAAAGGCATTAATATTGGCTCTGGAGATCATTATATAACATTTTGTGAAGGCAGCATCTTTATCTCCCCAGTTTTGTAGCTCCTGGCCTTCCTTGGATATATATTAAATGAGCGTGGAGTGGGACCCAGCAATGTCCTGGAGGCGGGAAAGACCACCTGCCCCTGACATTTGCCACCTCATTTTGTCTCCAAGTTGATGTGTCTGTTAAGAGGGTACCTAATTCCTCCTTCTCTGCTCTGTATATATTTATCCAGAAGCTTCATCTTCTGGAAAGTCCATTCTTTCCAGTTCTCAGAAACATCCTATGTGCCAGGAAGAAGCCATTCTAAATTCAGATTTTGCTATCAGGTTCTATTATGTTTCCATCAGATTTATCCTAAGTCAGGCAATTTCTTAAATGATCGACTCTCTTTCTCCTTTTGTAAACTGTGGTGCTTTATACCAAGTCACACAGTGTTTTTAAACTGATGGGTAGTTGAATGCATTAGCATTTAATGAACATTATAATAAGCATTAGAGTAGAATGTTATGTGAACACCCTGAAGTAGTGATTCTCAACACTTGGCTGCACATTTGAATCATTGTAAGAAGCTTTTAAGATATAGATTCCTGGGCCTCATTTACAGAGATTCTAGTTAAATTGGTCCAACATGGTCCCTGGGAAATCAGTATTTTTAAAGCCCTTTAAATAATTCTCGTAGGCAGCCAAGGTGGAGAGCCATCGTTCAGATCATCTCTAGGACAGAATTGCTCTTCATTCCTCACATTAATAGAGTGTTATGGATGTGTTTTGGATCCTCCCAGTTCCCAACATGGGAGATTT
Organism: Delphinus delphis; assembly: GCF_949987515.2. NCBI lineage: Eukaryota > Metazoa > Chordata > Mammalia > Artiodactyla > Delphinidae > Delphinus > Delphinus delphis. The sequence continues at coordinate 19,614,956 of NC_082687.1, forward strand.
TATTCTATTTCTTGTGTAACATAGGTACTCATTTTCCTCTTGTCTCTGTGCTTAACTGTTTTTCAAGGCGTTGGGCAGCCTGAAGAAACTCATTGCTTACAGCTCCTAAAATTACAGAATAAAATTCTGCTGATTAAAATGACTCTCTAAAATAACATTTACCAATGCCTCTCAGGTAAAGAATTCCAGAAACACATCAGTAGACAACAAAGTTAGGTTTATTACTTGCTGTAGCCTGAGAAACTGCGCCTCACGGGTAACAGTGAAGAAGGCATCTCAAAAGGGATAGTGTACGAAAAGGATACTTACAGGATTCAGTCTTGGCAGAATTCTGACAATGTTGGTCAGAATTTGCAAACTGGGGAGTTGCTAGAACTGTCAGTGGCCTTATCTCTGGAACTCATCTTTGGTATGAGTTATCATGAGATCAGTTTGTCGATAGTCTTATCTTGTGACACGAACATTTGGATGAACTGGTGTTAAGAGTTTGAGCTACAGTAGTTTATGATGGACATCACTGTTCTGATTTGGTCCAGTTTATCCTTTTGGAAAATTGTGAGTTTTCAGAGCCAGCTCAGCTGAACTATTTTTCACATTGTAAGATTCATGGGAAAAAACAGTTTTCCATGATAAATCAAGTACTTAATGTTTAGCTATCTATAGCAATCGATGTTATATTCTAGGTAAAAATAAAATACATGAGTCATTCACATCTGTTTAATAGAGTTTTTAATCTTACTGATTTTTATACCAAGCGAAATATTGTTTGCTCAAAAACAAAATCAGCAAGGTAAGTCACCTTACCTTGTTATTTCTAACTTGAATGTTGATAAAATTCTGTGTGGCATCAAGGGTTGGGGTCTGCAATCCTCAGGACACTTAGAGAAAAATATCAAGGGGATTGTGCCTCATTGAGAGTGTTTTTCCTACTAATTTACCCTAAAATGCAGAGAAAGGGTATAGATTTAGAAGAAAAAAATTGTAATAAATAATTATTTTGTTTTTGGAAATTCAGTATGGCAATTCAGGCCATATCCCTACATATAAAATGATAGGGCCAAATTTAGGAGTCCTTTCAAATAAATGGTTAGTGCCATTTCCTACTGACAGTGGTGTCTTTTATGTAAAATGATAAACGTGGTGTTCGATATAGTACTATAATATAAAACCTTAAGTGTGAAACACACTGCAGTTGCCTTTTTCTGTGTTCTCAGCAGCATGACTTTGGAAATCAGGGTGGAGCTCTGAATGGGACACCACTTACCACTGTGTGATCTTAGCACAGGTCCAATGACCTGTGGTTTTAAATTTGCAATTTTTATTTAAAAAAAAATTCAGATTGAACTCATTTCAGACTTACAAAATGTCACAAAAATAGTACAAAGCTTCATAGCTTCCCAAAATGTTAACGTCGTACATAACAACATTAAAATTTTCAAAATCAGGAAATATTGATACAATACAATTAATTAACCTAAAGAACTTATTCCATTTTTGTCAGTTGCTATCAATATACTTTTTCTGGGCCAGGATCCAACCCGGAATCACAGAGTACATTTAGTTGGTACGTGAGGCTCCTTAATCTGGGACAATTTTCCTTTCCTTTTCATGACTGACACTTTTGAAAAGCACAGTTATTTTGTATAAAATCTCTTTGTTTGGGGTTGTCTGATTTTTTTCCCTCATGATTAAATTTAGATTATTTATTTTGGGTAGGAGTGCCGGAGCAGTGACTTTGTACCTTCCTCAGTGCGTTGTACCAAGAGACCGATGTTGCTTATTCTCGTTACTGTTGATGCTAACTTTGATCAGCTGAACAAAGTGGTGTCTGCTGGATTTCTCCACTGTAATGCTGTTGTTTTTTCCAACAAAGAAGTATTTTTAAATGATCGTACATGCTCTCTCTCCCTCCTTTCCTTTTTCTCTAAATGTGATGTTAAGTGGTGATAGCGGAAAAATTTTAGAGCCACTAATAAGCTAGTGAATTCCCTTTATTATTTTTCCTGCCTATTCTGTATCTTTTCGAACACTGAATTATTCTAAATAAAAGACTCTATTTTATAGGAAGGTCTGTATGAATATGGTCTTCTACAAATTGTCCTGGGTAATTTGGCCCGAGGACACATTAGTGCCTTAAAATTTTGGTCCTAATTAAATCCCAGCCCCGGCAGCAACCAGCATGAAAGAAAAAATAATTGCATTCTGCTCCATTCTGAAACTTAAAGCCTTCAGAAGAAAACTGAAATATCTCTTTCTAGCTATTTTATTACCAAAAATAATTAAATAAAGAAAATTGCATGCCGGGCAGCATAGAAATTCATTATAAAGTCCTTGTATTTACTTAAATAACCCTTTCCCCTGGTTTTCTTTTTCAACTAAAGCAACACATGCTTAGTCTCAACCCATCCTACAATCCTTGAATAATTTAAAGAAAATACCTTGAAAGCAGAATCACTTAGAATCCAATATACATTTGGCAGTGCAGATGAAGGATTCAGGCTTTATACTTGGAGAACTTGAGTATGACTGAACCTGATCCAAGGTTCACAGAGGCCAGAGCAGTGATTTGACACTGTCAGAAAATGGGCAATTAATGGCACTTAGGCTGACTGCAACCAGAATACAGTCTGACAAGAGGAAAAGCCATGTGCTTTGCAGCTATGAAGCGAGTTGTAGAAGAATGCCTACAGGGAATGGAATGGGCTGGAACACGCCCCTACGGTCAGCATCATGGGCAAGGAGCAGGAGAGGGATAGGGGAGCCACAAGCCTGTAGACAGTCAGCACGTGGGCTGCTGAGCCTGCAGCTCCCTCTGCTTAATTAACAAGGGGAAAAGATGGTCAGTGGATTCTGAGCACAGAGACTAAAGATTGCCTGAAATCTTCCTATAAGTCATTCCGTTTAAGTAAGTTACGTCTTAATAAATTATTTGGGGCTAAAAAGGTAGTAAAATTTAGGAGCTTTGATTTAAATATTTCAAAACAATAATGAATTATGTTCCCTTCATGCTTAATGTTTTCACGGTGCTTTCATACTTAATATCTCGCTTAATCCTCCTAGCCCCCGTGTGAGTTAAGTGTACCCACACCCCGTCCATTTTAAAGATGAGGGGCTCCCTTGGAAAGAACTTAAGTGGCTTACATCAGGTGACGTAACCAAAATATCAGTGTCAGGAAAAATGAAAATTATCATGAATTTTACTCACATATTTTAGCATTGAAGGTATTTTTTTTTTAACTAAAGGAGGTTAGAAATACTGAGGTCTGTCGACCAGTAAATTTTGACATACATTTGGGGTTTATTTTGAAAGCTTAAACACTGACTCAAGATATCTCATCCCATAAAAAGAGAAGAAAAGAAAATGAACAATTTCATTTATACCAGAAACTATCAGTCTGTGGATAATAAAATTTGGCTAACTCCTTTGTCAAGAAATTGAATTGTCTGTACAATTCAAAAACAAACTTTTATTAAGTCGTCAAAGAGATGCAGTCAAAACAGCATTTTCCTTAAGTATGGACAAATCAAAACATTAACGTAACTAGAAGCAAATGAATACTAGTTCAGCTCCCTCATTTTGGAGATAAGGAAGCTGAAGCATGGGCAATTTAAATAGTTCTTCGCTGAGGCCACACAACCAATGAACTGGACTGGAGCTCAGTCCCCTCTGATTTCAAGTTCAGTATTATTTGCATCCTAACACTGTAGCTTTGTCCATGTATGTTAGCTATGTTAGCTGTAGAGAAGGTCTTCTGAACGTAGCATGTGACTCTACTAAGAGTCTCAAATGACAAAGGAATATAGATATAAAGATGCATGACTTTCCAAAAATACTAAATATGTGGCATTAAAATAGGAAGATCTAAAAAAAAAAAAGGAAGATCTAATAGAACATTGACCAATTTACAACACATTCAGTTATACTCTAGGCACTGGAGTAAGAAAGCTGAACAAGGTACGGTCCTTTCTTTTGAAAAGTTCAGCTTCTAATAGGACAGACATATAAACCAACATAATGTAATAATAAATACAAATTGAAGTTACCCAGACTGTTAATGAGCTAGGGTGCATTAGGAATCTGACAGTAGTGGTGGTGGAAGAAGGGGCCAACAAGAGGTGAAAAAAGTGTTCTGGGGCTTCCCTGGTGGCGCAGTGGTTAAGAATCCGCCTGCCAATGCAGGGGACACGGGTTCGAGCCCTGGTCCGGGAAGATCCCACATGCCGTGGAGCAACTAAGCCCATGCGCCACAACTACTGAGCCTGTGCTCTAGAGCCTGCGAGCCACAACTACTGAAGCCTGTGCACCTAGAGCCCGTGCTCCGCAGTAAGAGAAGCCACCGCAATGCGAAGCCCGTGCACTGCGATGAAGAGTAGCCCCCTCTCGCCACAACTAGAGAAAGCCCGCACGCAGCAACAAAGACCCAACGCAGCCAAAAAATAAAGAACTAAAATAAAATTTTTTTTAAAAGTTCAATTAAAAAAATAAGTGTTCTGAAGCTCTAAGCTTTTGAGTTTAAAAACCAAAAATACACCGTGTGCTTGTCACAAAATAGAATGGTGATGTGATGGGCAGAAAGAAACCAAAAGACATGATTAAAATCTACATAATTTGTTTATTAAAAAAATATGAAAGCAAACACAAAATTTATACAAAACAATAGGCAAAGAGATGGTAACCAATTCCCCACATCTCCTCAAAGGGCAAAATACTACTGATAACATCATCTACACGGACAGAGGATCGTACCAGTTAAAGAAGTTTGTCTTTCCTATATTTGTTATGCAGTTTAAATTACCTCTAGCCCGTCCTCCATCTAATTGTAATTGATGATTGGAAAGACGGAATACATTCCTGCCTAGGAACTAGATTCAGGAAAACAACCGAGAACATTTCTGAGTTCTTAGCTTGAGACTGGATAAATCAAAGGTCAACTTCCTTGCCATAACTATCATTTAGAAAACTCATATTTCAGGTCTGCCTGAAGTCCATTTCACATATGCAGACATCAATTCTCACAATTATGCAATTTTTTTTCCCTTTAGTGACAACCAGTCTGTGCAAGGCTACGCTATTTTAATTTCATGGGACAAGATGACTTTAAGCTGTAACTCGAGATAACAGAGAAGCAAATACTATAGGTGAGCTAAGGTTAGCTTCTGAGAGTCCATGGGTAGGATGCAAAATCTAACTTAGAAATCTAGAAAACATAAAAAGTGTTAAGAGTATGTGTGATGTGGTTGTAAGGCACGAGGATAAGCCAGAAGTAAGTGTCAAATCTAATCTACAGAAGCGTTAGAAGCAGAGCAAGACAAACCATCTGAGTCTGACGTTGACAGGCCAACTTTGGAAACTGAAGCAGGTACCCAGCCCATCCAGATGACTTCATCAGAACATAACTTGTTTAGGAAGAGCTTCATCTCTAGACTTACACCTGGAGGCCCATCTCCACAAATAATGAAGGCATGGCCTTCTGAGGCTGGCAAAGAAAAGCAGTGATCAGATAGGCACTAAATTGCTTAGTGGTTGAGCAAACATGGGAAAAGACAAGGAAATCTGGATTTAAGGGTGCTGACAAAGACAAGTAGAAGTGATTGACCTTGGGGTCTGCATTGTTTGATGATTGCAGTTTAAGCCATCGTAAGACTGGCAAAATGGAGGAAAAAAAAGAAATTGAGGGATCAGATTTTTAAATGAGATTAAAGTACAGGCAAGACAGAAACAAAGTGTTCAAAATTATGGAGCTAGTAAAAGGATCAGGGTGCCAGGAGTTAGGAAGGAAGGAGGGATGAATAGGTGGATTTTTAAGATGGTAAAGTTACTTTGTAGGATACTATAATGATGGATACATGTCATTACACATTTATTCACATCCACAGAATGTAAGCGTGAACCTTAATGTAAACTATAGACTATGGGTGATAATGATGTGTCCACATAGGTTCATCAGTTGTAACAAGTGCGCCACTCTGGTGAGTGATGTTGATAACGGGGCAAGCTATGCATGTGTGAAGGGAGGGGATATTTGGGAGATCTTCTACCTTATGCTCAGTATTGCTGTGAACCTAATACTGCTCTAAAAAATGAAGTCGATTTTGTTAAAAGCAAGAGTTAAAAGAGGATGAGAGGATAGGGCTTGAAAATGGGATTTCAGAGTTTCAGATGAAGGAAGGGTAAGGATGCAGAACATAGGCCGAGATGGGCAGAAGAGACATGGTTAACCAAGTTATTACCATAATTTTAGTATAATGCGGTTGTGGATTGAATAGCCCACCCCTACCCTGCCGCTTCTAACCTTTCCAGATCTGCAGAGTGATTGCTTTAAAAGGCAAAACCAGCAGAGCATCCAAAAGAACACCACCACTATGTACCACTTTACTTGGGTATCTGATTTTCCGATTACACATCCCTGGGAAAGCTTCCAGAAGAAGATCCGTATACTCTTTAGCCCCAGACCATAGTAATTAATAACTGCATTAGTGAAAAAGCAAAATGTTTGACTCTGACTTTAGAGGATATCAGCATATAATCAGAGAGTATCCTAGGCACTGCTTGGGTTTACAAGAGAAATTCAATTACTTTTCTTGTTCAGCTCATAAAAAACAAAACAAGCAAAGCAACAAACAAAAGTGGTATTCTTTGGCTCTGAACGAACATGAAAGACTTTATGATTATAAGTTTTTCTCACGTAAAGAATTTCTATTTTGATGTCCTTAAATACTTCAAAATACATTGCATTCTGTGGGTACTCTACAAATCTAATAAATATGTACCCTTTCCCCCATGAGTTCTGAGATACTTCCCTTAATTTTCACCTTGTTTATGTTAAAACTTACTGCTATTGTATTTTCACAGAACAAGCATTGTCATTTGCAAACTTTCCAGAAAAAGAATCGTCATTTGCAAACTGTTTGACATATAAGAGGTGGAATACATTTTCCATCCAAATCTTTTTACTCTTAGGAGAAACATAGGCTTTCCAGAAACATTAACCAAAGGACATCTAGATCCAAACATCGCATGTTTGAATCCTGGCCTCACTTATAAAGTGTGGTTACACCTCTATTAGCTTTTACGAAGTAGATTACAGAATGCAGTATGTTTTGAAACATTGAAGATCATCAAAATACAAATTCTTTATGCAAGAAAATTTAGGCAAGATATTTAATTTATCCTTGCCCCCATTTTCTCATTTATAAAAGTGAGATGATAATGGTATTTAATTCACAAGGTTCTTGTGAAGATAATGAGTTAAATCATGTGATGGGCTTTGAACAACACTTGGCATATAGTAAGTATTCAATAAAATTAACTAAAAATGCCTTCTTAATAGTGGCTTTCATATACTGAACCCTCAGTACAAGGTAAGTAGCAGGATTTTTCATATATTAGGCTGTTAATCTTTATTACAACCATCAGGTAAACAATATCCTCATTTTGTATATGAGAAAATAAAGGCTTAGTTAGGATGGTCGTGTAACTTGCCAAAGTCTACCAGCTGGTGAGGGTCTAGGCTGGGAGTTGAATCCTGCTCTCTAGGCTCCAAAGCCCATCTCCTTAGTCCCTTTGCTATCCTGCCTTCCTTAGGCTTGTGCCTGTGAAAGCCTTTTCATTTGCCTCTTGAATGAAAACAAGTGTGGAGTGAGTGATTACAACAGTTTTTGCAACTGTGGTCACTTACAGTTTAAACTGAATGACTTTGAACACTGCTGGCAGGCATACCCCGCACAGTGTCCCAAACAAGCCCTTTGTTTTCCTAGTCAGGTAAATTGTTTTTTGGTTTTGTTTTGTTTTGATTGTTTTTTTGCCTTGTACATTTTTAGATCTCATGTCTGAGGGTTAAAGAGAGACAGACAGAGAAGCTGAAAGTGTCTTCTACTATATCCCACAGGAGTATCATGTTCTTGACACTGTTTTTAAAAATGAGCCCAGGAAATGGCTTTATTGGCCCATGGACAAGTGATCATGTGGAACTCTTAACTCATGCAAGCCTCAGCCATGCTCTAAGACCTCTTGAGACTTTCGAAGCATTCCACAAGTGCTTTACACAAACCAGTTCCATGTACACCTGGAAAAAAGAAAAAAATACCCACCAAGTAGGACTTTTCAAAGATAAGCAAAGACAGTGCATTTGTTTGTGTACATGTGCATGTATGTGTTGAGTTGGGTCATCTCTTTCTATTTAACAGACCCAGTCTTTAAAGGCTATACAGAGAATAGGTTGCCACAAAATCCTCACCAACGCCTATGAGTGTGCAAAACTCTGTCTGAAGTCTGAGAGCAGTTGAACAAGACCCTTCTTGGCACATAGATGCATAAGATATAAGCAATGCTTTCAGCCCAGATTGGTGAAATCCTTCAATTTACAGATGAAAAATTAGAGGTTCAGGGACGTTTAGGCGTTGTTAAAAATTATGTGGCTGGTAGATGGTCAAGAGAGGAATTGAACTCAGGTCTTACTCCAGGCATGTGCTTTTCTTACTGAACCATGTTGCCATTTTAGTTCAGTGAGAAAACAAACAAAAAACAATGACAAAAAAATCCCCACAAGACAACAGGAAAGGTTTGGGACTTATATACCGATCACCATATGCAATGGACTCTCAAAATAAACCAATTATAACTGAAAAGGAAGGGTTACAAAATAATGTAGATATTTATTGGTAAATCCTGTCCCACAAAACTGTAAAAGTGATGACATAGGAAATATAGGCACAAGTATTTCGTTCGTTCAACTAAGAATATCTTAGATTTCATGATTTTAAATTCAAAGTTTTTACCAATATCTTATTGTCTTTTTACAGAACTTGTGTTTAAAGACATACACATGACAGGCATAGCAATTCATAGAAAGTATATTAGAATAGAACCTAGCAGCATTATTCAGGATTTGTTTTTCTTTGTACATGTCTCTTTTGAGGATGACTCATTCTGCACATCACTCTTCCCCACCTGGCTTCTGGTGAAACATTTAAATTGCAAATAAATAAAGAGCAAGATGGTACATTCCCCAAAGTCCATAGCATATGCAGAATGACCAGCTAGACATCGAAAGGTTATGAAAGTAAATCTCTATTACTTAAGATTGCAGCACTATTTACAATAGCCAGGACATGGAACCAACCTAAATATCCATCGACAGATGAATGTATAAAGAAGATGTGGCGCATATATACAATGGAATATTACGCAGCCATAAAAAGAAACAAAATTGAGTTATTTGTAGTGAGGTAGATGGACCTAGAGTCTGTCATACAGAGTGAAGTAAGTCAGAAAGAGAAGAACAAATACCGTATGCTAACACATATATGTGGAATCTAAAAAAAAAAATGGTACTGATGAACCTAGTTGCAGGGCAGGAATAAAGAGGTAGACATAAAGAATGGACTTGATGACATGAGGTGGGAGGGCTAAGCTGGGGTGAAGTGAGAGAGTAGCATCAACATATATACACTACCAAATGTAAAATAGTTGGCTGGTGGGAAGCAGCAGCGTAGCACAGGGAGATCGCCTCGGTGCTTTGCGATGATCTAGAGGGGTGGGTTAGGGAGGATGGGAGGGAGGCTCAAGAGGGAGGGGATATGGGGACATGTGTACGCATATGGCTGATTCGCTTTGTTGTGCAACAGAAACTAACACGGTATTGTGAAGCAATTATACTCCAATAAAGACCTATTAAAAATTTTAGAAAAATAAAAAGATTCAAGCATGTTTTTTATTTTATGAGAAAATCTAATTCTATGATTTTCCTCAACTACTTGGATACCTAAAAAACTGTATTTAGGGAAATAACAGTTTATACAATGGAGGACCAATTGCCCCAGTTTGCCTGGAAATGAGGTGTGCCCTGGGATTCAGGACTTTTGGTACTAAAATCTGGACAAGCTCAGGTTGATCACCCTATAGTCAGACCAAATCTGTATGGAGGTGTAAACCCACAATCCCTCAGAAAGTATTGTTCATTCCTCCAGACAGCTAATCTGAACCACTTGCAAAGACACAGTCAGTTTTCATGGAGTCTTGTAGATTATTTTCTACCTTTCTAGATCACAACTTTTATGGAATCTGTTATCTGAGAATCTAGTCATTGATTCTGCAAAGGACCTGTCTGTATAAGTAGTATGCATTTTTGAATGCTCTGGGTTTGAAAGAACATGGAAGTAACTCTGAAACAGGACAGACCCTAAAACAATTGGGGAAAGTTTGATATCGTCTTCTAATACTTTTAGGTTAGGCTTTCACCACTGGTAGCAATCATGGTTTCTTTCAGGCAATTTACTTTATTTGCTCTTAAATTACTAGCTTAGTGAATCCCTATAAAACGCTTCCAGTTTTCTGATTCTAGAGTTCTCTATTACAGAAAGCAATAGGAAGAGAGAAATACAGCTGAGAGCGTAAGTGTGGTAAATTGGGGCGTGGGGCTGTAGAGATTTCAGGGCCTGAGATTTTTAAATGCATTGCCAAAGCTAATCCAGCATATTTCATTCCCAGCATTAATAATTATTTGGCACTAAAGAAACACTTGCTGATAGAGCATTTTATGGTATGGTGTTTTATTATCTCTGTCTTGGAAAATGGTAGCCACTGATAATCTAATAAAGAGGAGAAACTCACTTCATTAATTTATTATAGCCCAGAATCCTAGGGAGGGTATTTGATTTCAGGGAATATTCTTCATTTCTGCCAAATTAAAAAGCTGGCACAACCCAGTGGATGATGTAAAGCTTTTGGTTAAATGCCTTCCAGATTCTGTTTTCTAACAGATCCACCAAGAACTTGCAGCCTAAGCTTAAGTCATTTCTTCCATTTTTATATTTACTTTGTTTCTCCCAATTTATTGTACTTTAGTAACAAACTCATACTGGTTGTATTAGGTAGTTTTGTGCAACATGGTGCCGTAGAGTCAGAGACCTGGGCCCTTATTTTGGCAATGCTGCTAATCACTGTGTGTGACCTTGGGCACAGCAGTTAATCATCCCAGGCCCCTGATTTCTTCATCTGTAAGATGGAAAGTTTGGACTAAGGTCTCCTCCAGCTTTAATATTTTATGGTTCCTGTTTAGATGAAAAGGTTGTGGATAACTAAGTATGAAAGAAAATGCCTTTCAAAAATATCAAAAAAAGGAATATATTTTAATTTTGTTAAATTCCAATTAAAGATTGAGTCATTTGATGTTAGTTTGCCATGTATGCATATAAAGCCTAGGGGCTGTTGTGATATATGCTACAGAAATGCTTATTGCAGTTTACTGTTCCTGAGGGAAACCTCTGGTGGATTTCTGTAAAAGCCGGGATTCACTCATAACAGGACCTTTTGCATTTGGATGGGGTTGTACATTATCCCAACTGATCTGCTTTGTCCTTTGTGAGAATTTTGCCATCTGCCTGTTAGCAATTATTTGTTTTCTTAATTAATTGGTAGATTCTATGATTTTTTTTAATGGTTCACATCAGTTTTTTCTAAAAAAGCAAAAGGATGTGAGCTCCATACTGTTGCACACTATTCATGACAATGGAAACAGAGAAACAGCATGTTACAGCTCAGAGAGGCCTTAGACAGCAGTTAATTCAACTCCCTCACTGTGTAGATGAGGAAAAATGTGCTCGTTGTTGGCAAAGCAGAGAACCTGTACCTACTTTGTTTTTTCATTATATCACCAGTAATTATATCTTTCTCATTCCCAGGAGTATGTGTCTTCTGATATGTTTTAATTCCTTTGATTTCATAACAATAGTGAAACTAGAAGAAGCAAAACTTTTAAATTATTTTGTTGTATAAAAGTTTTGTGTGGACACAGTTGAAAAGCCGAATAGTCCTACAAGGTTTATAACAAAAAATAATAGATGTGCATTCTACGCTTTCCACTTGCAATTGTGATGCCCCAGAGGCACCACATTCATTTCTTTGAGCTATTCTTTTTTATGTTTGCATTCATATTTCTAAATAAATATTTTATACTATTAGCTCTTGATTATTAGACATCCTCTATTGACTTGCTGTTGTAGAATATGAGAATTTAACTCTTTTCATGCACGTCTCCTTCCAAACTTACCTTTCTCCCCACTCCACCCCCTCCCCATCTCAATATAGTTACAGCATTCATTTTGGTTAGATTATGTTCCATGTTTACATCTTATAATTATTTAAATAATATTTGTAGCTGAGCCATCCAGAGAGCAATTATTACATTTCCTATCTGTTCAACATTTTTCTCCCTGGAATTAGTATGACCTAGTTTTTATTGCCATTATTTGCTTGCTCACTTACGATCCTGCATCACCATCACTAATTCATGCCCAAACCCTCTGACACAAATGTAAATTTCAACTCAGTATATTCAAAATCATCAGATAATCCATCAGTTTTATCTGTTCCTGAGCCATTCTGTTCTAATACAGAGAGCCTTCCAAGCCCACTCGCGTCTCCCAGCTTTGCTATCCTTTGGTCACTCATTAGCTCTCTCGCACTTGAATTCTCTTTTTCCTTGATCCCATATCTTCTTGTTTCCTTGTTTACATCTGTATTTTGAGAAGTACATTCATAGCATCCTGAGAAAGGATGCATGGAACATATAGTATTTTGATGATCATAGGGCTGAAAATATGTATATTTCAAGAACATCCTTACTTAATAAGTTGGCTGGATATAAAAATCTAGTTTGCAAATTATTTCCCCTTAGAAATTTTAAGAATGTGCCCCACTGTCTTCTAGTTTCCAGTGTTGTCCCAGATTTCTTTGTGAAATGCCATGATTTTGATCTTTATCCATCACTTTTACCAGACACTCAGTGGAACACTCTCAGTATCAAAACTCTTGACTGCCAGTTTAGAGCTATGTTGATAAATTCTTTCTTGTAAAGTTACTAACTGACTAACCAGGACTTCTTCTCACAGCACTGGCAGACATGTACTTTTTCAAGCCTCTGCATGTGTCCGTCTGCTTATACACTAAATTAATTTGCTATGGATGCTATAACAAATTACCGCAAACTTGGTGGTTCCAAACAACATAGATTTATCTTCTTATTGTTCTGGAGGTCAGAAGTCTGAAATAAGTTTCACTGGGCTAAAGTCAAGGCTTTGGTAAGTCTGTTTTTTTTCTGTGGGCTCTAGAGGATGATCTGCTTCCTTGCCTTTTCCAGCTTCTAGAGGCTGCCTCCATTCTTGCTTTTCTTGGTTCATGGTCCCTTTCTCCATCTTCAAGCCAGCAGTGCAGCATCTTCGAATCTTTCTCTGCTTCCACCTTCATATCACCTTCCATCTTATAAGGACCTTTTTGATTATATCATGCCTCCCCAGATAATCCAGGAGAATCTCTCAATCTCCAGATCTCTAATTTAATCACATCTGCAAAGTCCCTTTTGCCATAAAAAGTAACAATATTCACAAGTTCTGGGGATTAGGACTTGGAGCTCATTGGGCAAACAATCATCAACCTGCTGTACACACCACTGGCTACAACAGATCCCATTCCTGAACTTAGTATCAACTGGTTGTGAAACAGACATTACCTCTATAGTGAGAGGAACTGAAGAATAAAATGGCAAAGGGCATCGATATAACATGGAGTGAAGAAATGGGACCACTTGTGTAATTAATCAATGACATATGTTGAGTATGTCTGCATTTATTTAGATCTTTTATGACATATTTAAATAAAGATTTATAATTTTTACCATAAAGTTCTTGCACATGTTTTGTTAGATTTATTCCTAAATACTCAATATTTTGATGGTTTTTAAATGGTATTTTACTTTTTTTTTCATTTTTTCTTTATCAATGGCATAAAGAAATGCAATTGATTATTTTATCAATTTTGTATCCAGTAATTTTCTAAGCATTCTTATTAATCCCAGTGGGTTTTTTTGTTTTGTTTTTATTCTTCCCTTGGTTTGTTTTTTTTGTTTGTTTGTTTTTTTTTTGCGGTACGCGGGCCTCTCACTGCTGTGGCCTCTCCCGTTGTGGAGCACAGGCTCCGGACGCGCAGGCTCAGCGGCCATCAGCAGCCATGGCTCACGGGCCCAGCCGCTCCCCGGCATGTGGGATCTTCCCAGACCGGGGCACGAACCCATGTCCCCTGCATCGGCAGGCGGACTCTCAACCACTGCGCCACCAGGGAAGCCCTTCCCTTGTTTTGCTAAGATCAAGGGACAGTCTTGAATGAAACAGTGGTAGCAAGAAGCCTTGTTTTGTGCCATCGTATTTCAAAATTAAGTATGATGTTTTATACAGGGTTTTTCTTAGTATTGTTATCTTTTATCAGTTTATGACCATTTTCTCCTGTTCCTAATTTGTTAAGCAAAAGTATTTCTTTTAAGATTAGATTCATTTAAGATATAGAAACTGATGTTTATATTTCGATAAGTAAATGCATCGAATGGCAATAAGTTCTTACTACAAGCTACCCCAGCTCTTAATATCTTACACATATATCTTGAGGTTTATTTAATTTTGTTTTAAATCACAGTCTTCCAAGAACTTATATGAATCACTCACTAAATGTTCTCTTTAGTTAAAGTGAGGCTCAAAATGGATTGTTAACTGTGTCTACCATTGACAAATAGAAAATAACAACTTCTAATAATATCCTTACTCCATTCACCAACTAAAAAGAACTGCATCATGAAAGAGTCTCAGAATTTTTTGGTTCCCATTTAGAATATTCACAGCAGAGGACTGCCAAGGCTGAAGTTTCCTAATGAAGTTAACACAAAAGACTGTGAATATGTTGTGTTCCAGATTTAGAAAGGAACAGAATCTTATCCAATTCAAGTGAGCTTCCCCTCTTTCAGAGAAGTTGGAAGTCAATAAAGCATTAGTGCTTCAGCAAACAATTTTTAACTTCCCTGAATATACAGCTACTCCAAAGTAACTCTTCTTTACTAGAGTTTCAATTTGTTCATTTATTTATTGTTCAGTCATTTAGGAACTATCTTTCAGAAACCTACTGTGTATTACGGACTGTGTATGCTCTGGGATTTAACAGCGAGCCTGACATTATCTGAACATTAAGCAGTTTACAGTTTAGTTGGTGAAACAAATACAAAAACAACTACAATATAGAACAAGTGCTACTATAGAACTGGATATGGAATGTTACGGGAACACAAAGGGGACTCAATATCTCAGTCTTGGAAAAGAAGAAAAGGTTTTTTAATTTTCCTAGGACACCTAAAGAATAAATAGGAGTCAGCCAGACAAAAAGCAGGAGAAGCCATTTATACAGAGGGAATAGAATGTGCAAAGACCCAGAAGTGAAAGTAGGAATAGTATTTTTAGGGAAATTACTCATATAATCTGAGGCTTAGACAAGTGGAAATAATCCCGGAAAGGCAAAATAATGAAGGACCTTATAAATTGGGTAATTACAGAATGTATTATCCAAACCAATACACTTTTGAAAGTGAAAGAGATGATACTAATAATTATGCCATAAATAAATAAATCGGAAATTGCAACAAATTAGTACTATTCCAGGCAAACCAAGACCTAACAAAGCCATCCTTATAAGTGATGTAAAATTCTCTTCTTTATCCTGAGGCTATTGAAGAATCATTGAAGGGTCTTGAAGTAAGAGGGTAGGGATGTGACATAGTTAGATATTCATTTGACAAAAATTGCTCTTTCTGCGGTAGGGATTACGTGTGGGTTAGGAAAGCAGAGGGGTGCAAAAGAGAAATGGAGAAGGGGAAACAGATGCATGTGTTGCAATAATTCAGGAAAGTGATGCGGTTGCCTCTGGATGTAATCATGGAGGTGGTAAAAAGTTGATAAATTTTGTAGGGCTTCCCTGGTGGCACAGTGGTTGAGAGTCCACCTGCCAATGCGGGGGACACGGGTTTGTGCCCCGGTCCGGGAAGATCCCACATGCTGCGGAGCGGCTGGGCCTGTGAGCCATGGCCACTGAGCGTCCGGAGCCTGTGCTCCGCAACGGGAGCTAAAACAGGGCCAAAAATTCACCAGCATAGATGCTGGCTCTCAGGCTGGCCACTGGGACACATCTGTTAAAAGAAAGGTTGGTGGTAGTCTCTTCCATAGAAAACAGACTTGGCAAATGACAGAGAAAGAATGTTACTGAAGCTCTTGACACCTGCATTTGCAACCTCATGGAGAATATAGCTCTGTAATCGCTTTTGCTCTGCATTTTATTTCTCTTTCATGGACCAGCCACTGCTAGAAGCTTTTTTCGATGGCAGCTGTGAACTATTAAGAAAAAGGTAGTGACAGATATAAGGGTTTTATTTGCCTTCCACAAGATGCAAGGTGTGACGCCTCATAAAGTCATAGTTAATAAGTGTCCTGTTTTGCCTTGAGGGGTTTTCAGTAGCTCATAATAGTATTTATTTCAGAAAGTATATCTTTTGGCACATTAAGGCTCAAGTAAAAGTAATGTGAAAAGAGCTTGTTGGCTTTTGAAAAATTAAAGCCCTCAAAGCATGGAAAGCAATAAAAGATTATTATGTGCCTTTGTCAGATATGAGATACGTTATGATGAATCCCTTATGACAAGTACCTCATAGCTTTGGTTGTAAACACTTATATCGCCTGCTATTTGCCATCTCCAGTTGGATCCCTGACACTATGAGGTGCATCCTCTACCTAATAGTTACAGTGGGGGGGAAAGATGAAATTCATGAATTACATAATGTTTCTCTGGTACAGCATTTTTTAAAATCTTAAATTTTGATTAAAAGTGCAAAAAGAATAACATAAAATGCTAAAATATGATATTTAACACTGTCTGAGAATATCAAATGTCTCTTTACTCAAGATCTCTAAAGATGCCATGAAGAATATTTTTTATTAAATCCCCCAAAAGAAACTTTCATTGAGAACTGCAACATAGCAATAATTTATGGATTCTCTTAGTTTTTTCCATTAATATCAACATCAATATGATCACATATAACCATATGATAGATGACCAGGACACATTTGTAAAATAAATGCATATGGAAAGAAAATACTACTTGTTAACCAGTATTAGAACATAATCTTTCAGACCATTTTCAAGAAGTGATTATGGATTTGAATTATCACTTCCAAAAATTCTGTGAACTGGTAGATAAAGAAGAGACGTGAAGCTTATCCTTGAAAACTTTATTTTCTAACTTGGTTCTAGTGGCCATGGTATGGGAGAACAGCTAAGAACAATGGAAAGATCTAGTTGGCACAGTGTCAGATTTTGGAAAATAGACACCTTTGGTCAAAACATCAGTAAAGGAGTTCACTACTAACATCAACAACAGTATCATCACCGTGATAGATAACATTTATTGAGTATTTTACAATGTGCTGGGAACATACTAAATGCTATCTCTATTGTGTATATTAATGCATTTACTCATCACATTTCTCTGAGGCAGGTACTATTAGTAGCCCGTTTTACAGATGAGAAAATTGAGGGACAGAGAAGTTAAGTGTTTGACCAATGTCACAGGGCTATGAGAAGATGCAGTCAGTCTTTGAATTTAGCTGTTGGCTCCTGAGTTCATGCTCTTAACCACGTTGCTCTATTGCTTCAAGAAGGCACGCCACTGCCTCTAAGAAAAATATAGAGTTCTAATTCAGGAGGTGATATGATAGTGAAAATTTGGAATGCCATCAGGGATTGGGGTACAGGAAATAAATTGCAATTTCAGACTTGGCACCTGCTATCATGCTTCACCTGCACATGAGGTGGCTTTTCCCCCATTGCATAATAGTAACAATATTTACTCTATGACAAGAATTAGCTCCGGTAACCCTTGAAACAACCCTAAGTAGTAGGTACATGATTTATAGATGAAAACTAGTTCTGAGAAAGGTTAAATAACTTGTTCATAGTCGATAGTCAGGAGCCACTTTGAATTTAGGTCATCTCACTCCGTATCTGCGCTTGTAATCTCTATCCTCATGGGTCTCCCTCCTGGAGGCAGAATAGAATCGTCAGCAGAGCCTTTCAGAAGTACTATTGGCTGAGTCCCACCTGTAAATATTCTAATTAGTTGATGTTGGGCGGGGCAAGGAAATAGGTAGTTTATGAAAGCTCGGCATGGGAATTTGATGTGCATCCGAAGCCAAGATCACTACACTATTTGATACCGTTGCTCATCTTAAAGTTATCTTTGGTCTCAACCTCCTGAAATGCAACAATCTACATTATTCTTTCCAGGGTGGGTTAAGGTATGAACAGAACACTTAAGTGGTTGAAAATCTCCAGTGCTTTCTTATATGGGTTTTATCATATAAGACACGAACATTAGATGTGAAATGGCATTCTTTACCCAGCCACGTATGACAAGGTAGTTCTGAGTAGGATGTATTAATTTTAACGTCAATTTTTTTCTGATCTTCCTGACAGGTAATCTTTCCATAATATATGATCTATTTAAATTGCCTTCTTAACTGTATTTTTATCTAGTACACCTGGCCCACACATTTTTAGTTAGTGCAGCTCTGATTCACAAGAGGATAACATAGGGGTCACCTGAGTCATGCTGTATGACATTTGGCTAAAGAAAGTGTCACATCAAACTACAGCTAGCAGTAGAGACTTGTTAACTCATATAAAAGCCTATCTTTCTGTGATTTGTATTTATTTCTTTTTAAAAGTGAAAGGAAAAGAAAGAAAACATTGAGCTAATGGGCAAATCTGAAAATAAGTTATTTTAAGGATGAAGAAATACAATGCCTAAATTATAATACCTGACATATGGATTATCATGTGTTAAGTATTTGATGAAGTAGAAATGCGTATCTGGATAGCTTATTTGACCAAAGAAAAATAATTGGAAGAAACAAGCACAAATCCAACATCACTGTTTCAACATCTCTGTTTCAGCAAATGACCTGTCTATAGGCTTTGCACTGGAAGGGTTGATAATAATTACAGAGGCTGTCAAAAAAAGTGGGTACTGTGCTCTGGAGACAAATGGTGCTAAATGGCTAAGTGCTTTGACTTATCTTTGAAACGTTGGCTGAAGATTCACGAAGTAAAAAAGAAACCATGGGGCTTCCCTGGTGGTGCAGTGGTTGAGAGTCTGCCTGCCGATGCAGGGGACACGGGTTCGGGTCCCGGTGCGGGAAGATCCCACATGCCACGGAGCGGCTAGGCCCGTGAGCCATGGCCACTGAGCCTGCGCGTCCAGAGCCTGTGCTCCGCAACAGGAGAGGCCACAACAGTGAGAGGCCCGCGTACCGCAAAAAAAAAAGAAAGCATGGATATAAAATTTGCTGTGGTAATGGGAGTCAGTGAAGCAAGGTAATCTGAAACCACAATTTTAAATTAATCTTCCTGTCACAAAATGTCCCATCATAAAACAAATGTAAATATAATGTGCAGAATTTTACTTATATTTCTCTTTTTATTACATCTATCAAAAGATAGATAAGGTCTACCTGACAAAAATGTTTCTCCCCAGGAAAGGGTTACACTTTCTGGAAAATTCAATTGCTAGTAAATAAATAGACAGTAAAATACAGACTCTTCTATCATCAGGAATATTCAGAGCTATCTTTTAATGACTTTGAAGTCATAGAGGTCATCCTTCATCCTAAACTGTATAGCAGAATTTTAATTGACTACTAGATTTTTCTGGATTAATGCCATAATTTTCTCTCTTACTCAGATTCTCTAGAAAATAGACTATTAGTCATAGATAGAGGATATGAATTTCAACTTCATTTTTACCACCAACATAAATTTTTAAAAGTTTATTATCATTTATAGAACTTTGATCTGTAGTCAGACATGATTTCTTCATTGAGTAAAAAGTTTCATTTCTGAATATCTATTATTTTCACTAGGTCTCTTTTAATGTCATATGTACCTGGTACAAATAGTTTTAATAAAAAGCACCATGTTTGTAGTATAAAGAACACTAGACTTGGATCCACTAGATACAAACCCAAAAATCCTGGGTTATCCTGGATTTGAATCTTTGCTTTATATACTGTGAGCCAGGGACAAGCTACCATCTCTTCATCTATCTTCATTTAAGTCTCCTCCTGACTGAATTGCAGGGTTGGTATGAGGATGGTGATACGTGTGAAACTGCTTTGAAAATCATTAATTACTTTATAAATGTAGAGAACTGTAATCAAGACCTTCCTAAATCATGGAATCTGCATCTCTCATTATTTGACAGCAAGACAGAGGGAAGTGCTTCCAGCCACATACCATGTATATCTCAGAAAGGAATTGTGGATAAAACCCTGATTAGAAGACACTGGCTTCATCTAGTGACCTTAGACAATCATTTAAAAACTTCCCTGCTTCTGTTGTCCCATTTGTGATATGAGTATAGTAACAGGTAACTGTATATATTCCTTGATTTAGAAGGAATAAGAGCCACACACATTTAGTTCTGTGCTACCAAGGAGGCACGGCCCATTAAGTTATCAAATGACAAGCGCAGGGTGGAACCTTCAAGATGGCAGAGGAATAAGACGTGGAGATCACCTTCCTCCTCACAAATACATCAGAAATATATCTACATGTGGGACAACTCTTACAAAACACTTACTGAATGCTGGCAGAAGACCTCACACTTCCTAAAAGGGTCTTGGTGCTCCGGCCGGGTGTCAGGCCTGAGCCTCTGAGGTGGGAGAGCCAAGTTCAGGACATTGGTCCACCAGAGACCTTCCAGCTCCATGTAATATCAAAGAGCAAAAGCTCTCCCAGAGATCTCCATCTCAATGCTAAGACCCAGCTCCACTCAACAACCAGCAAGCTACGGTGCTGGACACCCTATGCCAAACAACTAGCAAGACAGGAACACAACCCCACCCATTAGCAGAGAGGCTGCCTAGAATCATAATAAGGCCACAGACACCCAAAAACACACCACTGGACGCAGTCCTGCCCATCAGAAAGACAAGATCCAGCCTCATCCACCAGAACACAGGCACTAGTCCCCTCCACCAGGAAGCCTACACAAACCACTGAACAAACTTCAGCCACTGGGGGCAGACACCAAAAACAACGGGAACTACGAACCTGCAGCCTGCAAACAAGAGACCCTAAACACAGTAAGTTAAGCAAAATGAGAAGACAGAAAAACACACAGCAGATGAAGGAGCAAGATAAAAACCCACCAGACCTAACAAATGAAGAGGAAATAGGCAGTCTACCTGAAAAAGAATTCGGAGTAATGATAGTAAACATGATCCAAAATCTTGGAAATAGAATGGAGAAAATAAAAGAAACGTTTAACAAGGACCTAGAAGAACTAAAAGGCAAACAAACTGTGATGAACAACACAATACATGAAATTAAAAATTCTCTAGAAGGAATCAATAGCAGAATAACTGAGGCAGAAGCACAGATAGGTGACCTGGAAGACAAAATAGTGGAAATAACTACCACAGAGCAGAATAAAGAGAAAAGAAAGAAAAGAATTGAGGACAGTCTCAGAGACCTCTGGGACAACATTAAATGCACCAACATTCGAATTATAGGGGTCCCAAGAGAAGAAGAGAAAAAGAAAGGGACTGAGAAAATATTTGAGGAGATTATACTTGAAAACTTCCCTAATATGGAAAAGGAAATAGTCAATCAAGTCCAGAAAGCACAGAGAGTCCCATACAGTATAAATCCAAGGAGAAACATGCCAAGAAGCATATTAATCAAACTATCAAAAATTAAATACAAAGAAAAAATATTAGAAGCAGCTAGGGAAAAGCAACAAATAACATACAAAGGATTCCTTATAAGGTTAATAGCTGATCTTTCAGCAGAAACTCTGCAAGCCAGAAGGGAGTGGCTGGACATATTTAAAGTGATGAAAGGGAGAAACCTACAACCAAGATTACTCTACCCAGCAAGGATCTCATTCAGATTTGATGGAGAAATTAAAACCTTTCCAGGCAAGCAAAAGCTGAGAGAGTTCAGCACCACCAAATCAGCTTTACAACAAACGCTATAGGAACTTCTCTATGCAGGAAACAATAGATAAGGAAAAGACCAACAAAAACAAATGCAAAACAATTAAGAAAATGGCAATAGGAACATTCATATCGATAAGTACCTTAAATGTAAATGGATTAAATGCTCCAATCAGAAGACATATCCTGGCTGAATGGATACAATAACAAGACCCATATGTATTCTGTGTACAAGAGACCCACTTCATACCTAGGGACACATACAGACTAAAAGTGAGGGAATGGAAGAAGATATCCCATGCAAATGGAAATCAAAAGATAGCTGGAGTAGCAATTCTCATATCAGACAAAACAGACTTTAAAATAAAGACTATTACAAGAGACAAGGAAGGACACTACATAATGATCAAGGGATCAATCCAAGAAGATATAACAATTGTAAATATTTATGCACCCAACGTAGGAGTACCTCAATACATAAGGCAAATGCTAACAGCCATAAAAGGGGAAATTGACAATAACAAAATCATAGTAGGGGACTTTAACATCCCACTTTCACCAATGGAAAGATCATCCAAAATGAAAATAAATAAGGAAACACAAGCTTTAAATGATACATTAAACAAGATGGACTTAATTGATATTTATAGGACATTCCATCAAAAAAAAACAGTATACATTTTCTTCTCAAGTGTTTATGGAACATTCTCCAGGATAGATCATATCTTGGGTCACAAATCAAGCCCTGGTAAATTTAAGAAAATTGAAATCATATCAAGTATCTTTTCCAGCCACAATGCTGTGAGACTAGATATCAATTACAGGAAAAAATCTGTAAAAAATGCAAACACATGGAGGCTAAACAATACACTACTAAATGACCAAGAAATCACTGAAGAAATCAAAGAGGAAATCAAAAAATACCTAGAAACAAATGACAATGAAAACACGACGACCCAAAACCTATGGGATGCAGCAAAAGCAGTTCTAAGAGGGAAGTTTATAGCAATACAGTCCCACCTCAAGAAACAAGAAACATCTCAAATAAACAACCTAACCTTACACCTAAAGCAATGAGAGAAAGCAGAACAAAAAAATCCCAAAGTTAACAGAAGGAAAGAAATCATAAAGATCAGATCAGAAATAAATGAAAAAGACATTAAGGAAACAATAGCAAAGATCAATAAAACCAAAAGCTGGTTCTTTGAGAAGATAAACAAAATTGATAAACCACTAGCCAGACTCATCAGGAAAAAAAGGGAGAAGTCTCAAATCAAAGAATTAGAAATGAAAAAGGAGAAGTAAAAACTGACACTGTAGAAATAAAAAGGATCATGAGAGATTACTATAAGCAACTATATGCCAATAAAATGGACAACCTGGAAGAAATGGACAAATTCTTAGAAAAGCACAACCTTCTAAGACCAAACCAGAAGAAAACAGACAATATAAACTGACCAAGCACAAGCACTGAAATTGAAACTGTGATTTAAAATCTTCCAACAAACAAAAGCCCAGGACCAGATGGCTTCACAGGTGTATTCTATCAAATATTTAGAAAAGAGCTAACACATATCCTTCTCAAACTCTTCCAAAATATAGCAGAGGGAGGAACACTCCCAAACTCATTCTACAAGGCCACCATCATCCTGATACCAAAACCAGACAAAGATGTCACAAAAAGAAAACTACAGGCCAATATCACTGATGAACATAGATGCAGAAATCCTCAACAACATACTAGCAAACAGAATCCAGCAGCACATGAAAAGGATCATACACCACGACGAAGTAGGGTTTATCCCAGGAATGCAAGGATCCTTCAATATACGCAAATCAATCAATGTGATACACCATATTAACAAATGAAGAAGAAAAACCATATGATCATCTCATTAGATGCAGAAAAAGCTTTCAACAAAATTCAACACCAATTTATGATAAAAACCCTCCAGAAAGTAGGCCTAGAGGGAACTTACCGCAACTTAATAAAGCCCATATATGACAAACCCACAGCCAACATCGTTCTCAATGGTGAAAAATTGAAACCATTTCCACTAAGATCAGGAACAAGACAAGGTTGCCCACTCTCACCACTATTATTCAACATAGTTTTGGAAGTTTTAGCCACAGCAGTCAGAGAAGAACAAGAAATAAATGGAATCCAAATCGGAAAAGAAGAAGTAAAACTGTCACTGTTGGAGATGACATGATACTATACAAAGAGAATCCTAAAGATGCTACCAGAAAACTACTAGAGCTAATCAATGAATTTGGTAAAGTAGCAGGATACAAAATTAATGCACAGAAATCTCTTGCATTCCTATACACTCGTGATGAAAAATCTGAAAGAGAAATTAAGAAAACACTCCCATTTACCATTGAAGCAAAAAGAATAAAATACCTAGGAATAAACCTACCCAAGGAGACAAAAGACTTGTATGCAGAAAACTAGAAGATACTGATGAAAGAAATTAAAGATGATACAAACAGATGGAGAGGTATACCATGTTCTTGGACTAGAAATCAAGGAATATATTGTGATAATGACTATACTACCCAAAATAATCTACAGATTCAATGCAATCCCTATGAAACTAAGAATGGCATTTTTCACAGAACTCGAACAAAAATTTTCAAAATTTTTATGGAAACACAAAAGGCCCCAAATAGCCAAAGCAATCTTGGGAAAGAAAAATGGAGCTGGAGGAATCAGGCTCCCTGACTTCAGACTATAGTACAAAGCTACAGTAATCAAGACAGTATGGTACTGGCAGAAAAAGAGAAAAATAGATCAATGGAACAGGATAGAAAGCCCAAAGATAAACCCATGCATATATGGTCACCTTATTTTTGATAAAGGAGGCAAGAATATACAATGGAGAAAAGACAGCCTCTTCATTAAGTGGTGCTGGGAAAACTGGGCAGTTACATGTAAAAGAATGAAATTAGGACACTCCCTAACACCATACACGAAAATAAACTCAAAATGGATTAAAAACCTAAATGTAAGGCCAGACATTATAAAGCTCTTAGAGGAAAACATAGGCAGAACACTGTATGACATAAATCACAGCAAGATCCTTTTTGACCCACCTCCTAGAGTAATGGAAATAAAAACAAAACAAACAAAAAAAAACAAATGGGACCTAATGAAACTTAAAAGCTTTTGCACAGCAAAGGAAACAAGATGAAAAGACAACCCTTAGAATGGGAGAAAATATTTGCAAATGAAGCAACTGACAAAGGATTGATTTCTAAATTTTGCAAGCTTCTCATGCAGCTCAATATCAAAAAAACAAACAACCCATTCCAAAAATGGGCAGGTGATCTAAATAGACATTTCCCCAAAGAATGTGTACAGATTGCCAACAAACACATGAAAGGATGCTCAACATCACTAATCATTAGAGAAATGCAAATCAAAACTACAGTGAGGTATCACCTCACACCAGTCAGAATGGCCACCATCAAAAAATCTACAAACAATAAATGCTGGAGAGGGTGTGGAGAAAAGGAACCCTCTTGCACTGTTGGTGGGAATGTAAGTTGATACAGCCACTATGGAGAACACTATGGAGGTTCCTTAAAAACCTAAAAATAGAACTACCATATCACCTAGCAATCCCACTACTCGTTATGTAACCTGAGAACACCAGAATTCAAAGCGAGTCATGTACCACAATGTTCACTGCAACTCTATTTACAATAGCCAGGACATGGACGCAACCTAAGTGTCCATTGACAGATGAATGGATAAAGAAGATGGGGCACATATATTTGTGCGTTTCTTGCAAAACTTTGTCAGCTGTCTCCCCTTTGAATCTCTATGGCTCTTGATTCATTGCCCTCTTAGGTAACTTGACACATTCTTTCTTGTATACACTTGTTTACTTATTTCCCTATTGTTTGGGCCCTCTAATAAGAGACATTAGCTGTATAACCTTGGAGAACTTATTTAACCCCACTAACTTTTTTTTGGCTCATTAAATGAGGATTACAATAGTAAACCTATCTCATAAAATCGTTTTGAGGGTAAAATAAATTAACTTAAGTACAGAACTTAGACCAGTATCTAGTACATTGTAAATGTTATGTAAGTTATTATTTTTAATAATAATATCAATACTATTGTACCTATCATATGTATTATAAATATGTATGTGGATGTCTGTGTTTTTTAAGAGAAACTTAACTTATCCTTCATTATATTCCCATTGCCTAATCTAGTTTCTGATGTTTAGTAAGCTCTGAATTAATGTTTTTAAATAAGTAAATGAAAAAATAAAGCCCCATTGCCATTGTTGCAGTTCTCTAGAGATTGAATTTTGCTTAAACTGAGATGAGATTGCTTTAGTATGATGAATTTCTAAGCAATTCAATGTTTTAGTAAGGAACATATCTTTTTAAAACTTCAAAATGTCCTCAAACACAGGGTATAATATGTAATTTTTTATTCATTCACTTAGCTCAGCTGTTAATTTTTTATTTATGCACCTAGCTCAACTGTTAATAAATGCAAATCTCAGATAAAGTAACTCAATCCTTATCTTACCGTTTTAACTACATGATCCATAACAATGTAAAGTGGTTCAAATATCTAAACAGAATGCTAATATGTAATGCTAGAAAGCTAGTTGACCTAGTGATTCAATAATTATGTTTGTATGTGCTAACTCATTGCTGGTTTCTATAGATTTTTATCCTAAATAGTTTCATTGGCACTTGCAAACAAAATGAGTAACATTAAATCCACTATCTATTTGCATATGAACTTCTTTTTAATTTTTAATGGACTTATTTTTTAGAGCAGTTTTAGGTTTACAACAAAACTGAGAGCAAGGTACAGAAATATTCCATATATCCCTGCTTCTACACGTACATACTCTCCCCCATTATCAACATCACTCACCAGAATGGTAGCTTTGTTTTTACCAAGGGTGAACCTAATTTGATTCATCATAATCAACCAGAATCCATAGTGTACCTTAGGTTTCCTACAGTCTTGGGGTTGTACATTCCATGGGTTTGGACAAAAGTATAATAACTATATCCAAGATGAGAATAAAATACCAAGTATTTCCATTGCCCTAAAAATCTCTGTGTTCTGATTATTCATCTCTCTCCCCACCCCACCCTTGGCAACCACTGATCTTTTTATTGTCTCCATAGTTTTGCTTTTTCCAGAATGTCATATAGTTGGAATCATACAGAATGTAACCCTTTCAGATTGACTTCTTTCAGTAATATGCATACAAGGTTCCTCCATGTCTTTTCATGGCTTAATAGCTTATGTCTTTTTAGCACTGAATAATATTCTATTTTCTGGATGTACCACATTTTATTTACTCATGCACCTACTGAAGGACATCTTGGTTGCTTCCAAGTTTTGGCAATAATGAATAAACATCATGTGCAGGTTTTTGTGTGGACATAAGTTTTCAACTTCCTTGGGCAAATACCAATGAGTGACATTGCTGGATTGTATGGTAAGAGTATGTTTAGCTTTGTAAGGAGCTGCCAAACTGTCTTCCAAAGTGGCTGTACCATTTTGCATTCCCATCAGCAAAGATAGAGTTCTTGTTTCTCCACATAATTGTCAGCATTCGGTGTTGCTAGTGTTCCAGATTTTGGCCATTCTAATAGGTGTGTAGTATTATCTCGTTGTTGTTTTAATTTGCATTTCCTGGATAACATATGGAAAAGATGTGAATCATTTTCTCATGTGCCTGTTTTCCACCTGCGTATCTTCTTTGGTGAGGTGTCTGCTAAAATCTTTGGCCCATTTTTTAATTGGTTTATTTTCTTATTGAATTTGAAGCGTTATTTGTATATTTTGGAAAGCAGACCTTTATCAGATGTATCTTTTGCAAATATTTTCTCCCAGTCTGTGGCTTGTCTTCTGTTTCTCTTGATTTTGTCTTTTGCAAAGCAGAAGTTTTTAATGAAGTTCAGGTTATCAACTGTTTTTTTCATGGATCACGCCTTTGGTGTTATATCAAAAAGGTATTACCATGCCCAAAATCATCTAAGTTTTTCCTGTTATCTTCTATGAGTTTTATAATTTTGCATTTTACTTTCAGGTCTATGATCCATTTGGGGTTAACTTTTGTGAAGGGTATAAAGTCTGTGTCTAGACTCATGCTCTGCATGTGGATGCCCATTTGTTCCAGTACCGTTGGTTGAAGAGACTCTGTTTGCTCCATTGTATTGCCTTTGTTGCTTTGTCAAAGATGAATTCACCATATGTATAGGGAAATTTATTTTTAATTTAAGGAGCTATTTTAAACTTTATATATTCTACTGTGAAGCCATTCTTCAGGCAAGTGTCATGGCCTGCTATTTGGAAATGAAAACTGTCTACATTTAGAACCAGAACAATCTTTCTTAAAAGATATGTAAAGCTGAAGATAAACTGCATTAGACAAATTTATCTAAACTTCATGTAAGGTTACACACTCATAGAGTTACTTCTAGTGAAAATGGATATTAGACACACCCTGATTTCCATTAGACTAGCCCTGATTTCCTTTAGACTATGAATTTGAAGATTAGGAATTATTTTCACAAGTGAGTGAAATCTGCCAAGTAAATCACTGGAAGCTTGAAAATGCTAAGCTACTACCTCACAAGACAGTTTGCAATTCTCAGTGGCAGAATGAAGTGGGATGAGGCTCTTTTTACAGTAATTATACAATATAAACAGCAGCACCCTTAGTGTTTTGGTTGGGGACCCCACAAAATAAAATTTATTTCAAGTTAAAAGCTTTCAGATTTCTGGGCTAAAGAAAATGACATTTTTCTCCCAAAGTGAACTTACTGGTTTTATTGATTCTCTTCTAGTCTGATTTTACATGCTGGCGTAGGGGAAATACGTTTCTTTAATATATAACAGTGTTGTTTTTCCTACCACAGAAGTTTTCCATTTTATTTTACCTTAAATGCATAGCAAATTTACTTTCAACAGGTTTGTTCTAATTTTAACTTATCAAATCTATTCTACTACAGCTTTAGGTTGTTTTTGGTACATAAAAATATATTTTTGTCTAATTTTCCTTAAATAGATCTATATTTAGGTAAGATCTAAGTGTCCATCCTGCCAATGTACTCATCAAAATTAAGTGGAATGATAAAGGTCTTCTGATAAATGATTCAAATGGAATCTAGTAAATTGAGAGGGGTGAAAATGGCTTTTAATAAACAAAATTATTTATTGAGGGTACATATGTGTCTCCCAGGTTTCTCTGATTATGAGATACTGCTCTGCTACTAAATAATATTGATAGTGTTGCTACTTCAATTCCACAATTTAAGTGTAAAATTGTAAAATGGGGATACTTAAGAGTATTATGGTGTGTTGCAGTATATCAAAAATAATATTAAATCCACATATATAAAATAAGTATTAACACTTTTATCTCTAGTGACTTTTCCGCATAAGAACAGCCTCTTCTGAATTGTAACCTGCCTTTTATTTCCCATCCCACCATGTCTTCATTAATTTATGATTCACCTTTTCTGACTGTTGATCTTTCATGTTTTAAATTCTCTGATCAATAGAATTGACTCTTCTAATTCTGTATTTTAAGCTAGAGATTATTCCAGCCATATAAATTCCTACTGGGGATAGATTTGCAACAGTATAAGCTTTAAGAATCTTTATATTTAATTTGTTCAAAAAACACTTATTTTGTGATAGTAATAATATAAACTAAAAGGGTCTTTTGTCTCATTTGTCAAATAACACTTATTATCAAGCAACTGAAGAGTATAATCTTTGTGGGAAATTGCTGGGTCTCTAAGTGGTGTTTTATGTTTGCTTCTGGCTTAGATTTCAGAAACCACTTGCTTTTCTGTTTTTAGATAAATGCCATGTGCAACAACTGTGATGATGACAATGCTAACCTTTTATTACTCGGATTTTTCCATTTCGTTCTCTTTGACCCTCACTCAAGTTATCAAAGGCTCAGAAAAAAAGGAAAAAAAAGGTGGCTGTTAGTCAACATAAATGTAAACCCAGCTACCTCTTCACTGACTCCTATCTGCCAACTTAGAAATATGCAAATGTATCAATTATTTAGTTTCTATTTAGTTTTGCTCCAAATGAAAGCATGTTTTTTTTTAATGTGACTTAATTGGAGTATTTAAAACACCATAATTATTTATAATTTTAACATAGTGTTATTTTGTGTTTCCTCTACAGAATTTTACCTTTTTTTTATCTTATGATTTTGAAACTAAAACCAATTTCAAGATTTTAGAATTGTCAATAGCAAAGCTTTACACCAGTGTCTATTATATGCTATTGTTCTTATTATAGGAATAGAAGATCAGAGTTAAGGTAATTAATGCAGCAGTCAGGTTCAGGGTTCATTGAAGCCAAGTTCTTCAATCAGTTCTTGACTACTCAACTTGTTTGTACTCTGTATCTCATCTGTGGCCAATTTCTCCTTCCCTACTCTTGGTACACCCAGGAAGAAACACCCTTCTGAGTTAGCACCTGTCCTCCCTCACATCATTTTATGCTGAAAGAAGGCAAACTAGTTTTAACATTAGTCTAAAACAGTCTTCATTGTAATATGAACATTGTAAAATCAAATAAAAGTCATTTGGGAATTAAACACCGTAGAATCCTTTGAGAGACCCCTCTCCTCACCGACCCAGCTCTTAGGGTGTATTACATATCATAGTCTGTGGAAATGCTGCCCCAGGAGAATTTCAATGTACAGCTTACACAACCATACCCAGAAGCCTTGATTAGTCTCCATTAGCTTAATTGGTCTGCTGTTGATCCATCATCACATCCATCTTGTGATTCCTAACACTTGAAAACAGAGATAATTTTTTAAATCATTATAAGCTACAAAGACCACTATTTAGAGGCCTTTATTTTCATTCTTTACATTCCAGCTTGAACACAACTGACCTTTATTCCATATTAGAATTGAACATAAAGTTTGATGCAAACCTAATTTAGTAATATGAAAAAATAGGGTAACACAAAAATTCATCCTGTACTAAAATAATGATCTTAATGAAGATGATACAGATAACAGTTGTTGAGTACTTTCTATGTACCAAGTTCTATAATAAGTATTTGATATGTATTTTCTCATTTAGTTTTCACAATAACCCTGAGAGGGTAAGGTACTTTTATGCTTATTTTTACATCTAGAGAGACCAAGAGAGAAGACTATGCTTAAACTCAACTAAGTAGTAAATACAAGAGTAACATTTGAATCCAGATCTGTGTGACAATACATCTGGACTCAAAATCTTAACCTATATAACCTACATGTATTTTTAGATGGACTGGTTAACAGCAGTATCAATCATCATCATCACCATCATCCGGAGGTATCTCCAACACACCATAATTGGAGTAAAATAAACAAACTGACTCCACTCTTTCTATCGAACTTCACATGTTCTCCCCAAAGTTCACCTATTTCTTTAATTGGGCAGCTTTGCTCTTTTGCCTTCTGTATATGGCTTAACCAACCTTGCTTTTGCTTGCACCATTCTCTTTACCAGGAACATCCACATCTTTCTTCTTCCATCAATTCATTTATTGTTTATCCATCTATGAGCTCAACCAGCACACATTAGCTGCTAAGGACTAAATTCAAATTTTAACCTCTCAAAGTCTACCCATCATTCAAATTCTAGCTCAGGTTATTCCACCTAGAACGATTTCATTCCTTTCATCTCCTATTACACCCTTTAGTCAAACCAAACACTTCAGGGACTACAATTGTTTCAAGCATTTTACTTTTATTTTCCTTGCTAAATATCCTGGGAACATATTATATGTTACATATTTTGTATACCCCCGGAAACTTGCATAGCACTAGGCACATAGAAAACATTTAATAAATTTTGATTGACCAAGGTTAGGAATAGTTCTACATGTTTGAAAACGTTAGATGACGTGTCTAGACTACACACTAGGAATTTGCAAGGGCTGAGTTGTTGCACGTTTTCATAAAGTCAACTCTACCAGAGTCATATGGTAATTCTATTTTTAGTTTTTTAAGGAACGTCCATACTGTTCTCCATAGTGGTTGTACCAATTTACATTCCCACCAACAGTGCAGGAAGGTTCCCATTTCTCCACACCCTCTCCAGCATTTATTGTATGTAGATATTTTGATGGTGGCCATTCTGACCGGTGTGAGGTGATACTTCATTGTAGTTTGATTTGAATTTCTCTAATAATTTGTGATGTTGGGCATCTTTTCATGGGCTTTTTGGCCATCTGTATGTCTTCTTTGGAGAAGTATCTATTTAGATCTTCTGCCCATTTTTGATTGGGTTATTTGTTTTTTTGATATTGAATTGCATGAGCTGTTTTTGTATTTTGGAGATTAATCCCTTGTTGGTTGATTCGTTTGCAAATATTTTCTCCCATTCTGAGGGTTGTCTTTACATTTTGTTTATGGTTTCCTTTGCTGTGCAAAAGCTTTTAAATTTAATTAGATCCCATTTGTATATTTTTGTTTTTATTTCTATTACTCTAGGAGGTGGATCAAAAAAGATATTGCTGCGAATTATGTCAAAGGGTGTCCTGCCTATGTTTCCTCTAAGAGTTTTATAGTGTCCGGCCTTACATTTAGGTCTTTAATCCATTTTGAGTTTATTTTTGTGTATGGTGTTAGGGAGTGTTCTAATTCCATTCTTTTACTTGGAGCTGTCCAGTTTTCCCAGCACCACTTATTGAACAGACTGTCTTTTCTCCATTGTATATTCTTGCCTCCTTTGTCATAGATGAGGTGACCATATGTGCGTGGGTTTATCTTTGGGCTTTCTATCCTGTTCCATTGATCTAGATTTCTGTTTTTGTGCCAGTACCATACTGTTTTGATTACTGTAGCTTTGTAGTATAGTCTGAAGTCAGGGAGCCTGATTCCTTCAGCTCTGTTTTTCTTTCTCAAGATTGCTTTGGCTATTCAGGGTCTTTTGTGCTTCCATGCAAATTGTAAAATGTTTTGTTCTAATTCTGTGAAAAATGCCATTGGTAATTTGATAGGGATTGCATT
Source organism: Delphinus delphis (assembly GCF_949987515.2). NCBI lineage: Eukaryota > Metazoa > Chordata > Mammalia > Artiodactyla > Delphinidae > Delphinus > Delphinus delphis. The sequence continues at coordinate 19,647,859 of NC_082687.1, forward strand.
AAATCTGTAGATTGCTTTGGGTACTATAGTCATTTTCACAATATTGATTCTTCCAATCCAAGAACATGGTATATCTCTCCATTTTTTTGTGTCATCTTTGATTTCTTTCATCAGTATCTTATAGTTTTCTGAGTACAGGTCTTTTGCCTCCTTAGGTAGGTTTATTACTAGGTATTTTATTCTTTTTGATGTGATGGTAAATGGGATTGTTTCCTTGATTTCTCTTTCTGATCTTTCGTTCTTAGTGTATAGGAATGCAAGACATTTCTGTGTATTAATTTCATATCCTGCAGTTTTACCAAATGCATTGATGAGCTCTAGTAGTTTTCTGGTAGCATCTTTAGGATTCTCTATGTATAGCATCATGTCATCTGCAAACAGTGACAATTTCACTTCTTCTTTTCCAATTTGCATTCCTTTTATTTCTTCTTCTTCTCTGATTGTCATGGCCAGGAGTTCCAAAACTGTGTTGAAAAGTAGTGGCGAGAGTGGACATCCTTGTCTTACTCCTGATCTTAGAGGAAATGCTTTCAGTTTTTCACCATTGAGAATGATGTTTGCTGTGGGTTTGTCGTATATGGCCTTTATTATGTTGAGGTATGTTCACTCTATGCCCACTATCTCGAGAGTTTTTATCATAAATTGGTGTTGAATTTTGTCAAAAGCTTTTTCTGTATCCATTGAGATGATCATATGGTTTTTCTTCTTCAATTTGTTAATATGGTGTATCACACTGATTGATTTGTGTATATTGAAGAATCCTTGCATCCCTGCGGTAACTCCCACTTGATCATGGTGTATGATCCTTTTAATGTGTTGTGGATTCTGTTTGCTAGTATTTTGTTGAGCATTTTTGTGTCTATGTTCATCAGTGATCTTGGTCTGTAATTTTCCTTTTTTGTGACACCTCTGTCTGGTTTTGGTTTCAGGGTGATGGCAGCCTCATAGAGTGAGCTTGGGAGTGTTCCTTCCTGTGCAATTTTTTTTGAGTCTGAGAAGGATAGGTGTTAGCTCTTCTGTAAATGTTTGATAGAATTTGCCTGTGAAGCCATCTAGCCCTGGGCTTTTGTTTGTTGAAAGATTTTTAATCACAGTTTCAATTTCAGTGCTTGTGATTGGTCTGTTCATATTTTCTATTTCTTCCTGGTTCAGTCTTGGAAGATTGTACCTTTCTAAGAATTTGTCCATTTCTTCCAGGTTGTCCATTTTATTGGCATATAGTTGCTTGTAGTAATCTCTCATGATCCTTTGTATTTCTGTGGTGTCAGTTGTAACTTCTCCTTTTTCATTTCAATTTTATTGATTTGAGTCTTCTCCCTCTTTTTCTTGATGAGTCTAGCTCAAGGTTTATCAATTTTGTTTATCTTCTCAAAGAACCAGCTTTTAGTTTTATGGGTCTTTGCTTTTGTTTTCTTCATTTCTATTTCTTTTAGTTATGCTCTGATCTTTATGATTTCTTTCCTTCTACTAACTGGGTTTTGTTTGTTCTTCTTTCTCCAGGTGCTTTAGGTATAAGTTTAGGTTGTTTATTGAGATTTTTCTTGTTTCTTGAGGTAAGATTGTATTGCTATAAACTTCCCTTTTACATCCCATAGGTTTTGCCTTTGTTACATCCCATAGGTTTTAGGTCATCGTGTTTTCATTGTCATTTGTTTCTAGGTATTTTTTATTTCCTCTTTGATTTCTTCAGTAATCCATTGGTTATTTAGTAACATATTGTTTAGCCTCCATGAGTTTGTGTTTTTTATAGTTTTTTTCCTGTAATTGATTTATTTTAATTTTTATGTATTTTCTTTATTTATCTTTTGGCTGCATTGGGTCTTAGTTGTGGCACACAGGATCTTCGTTGAGGCATGTGGGATCTTTCGTTGCAGCGCGCAATCTTTTTGTAGCGGCCCTCAGGCTTCTCTCTAGTTGTGGCGCACATGGGCTTTTCTCTAGTTGTGGCACGCAGGCTCCAGGGCACATGGGTTCTGTAGTGGCAGCATGTGGGCTCTCTCATTGAGGTTCGCGAGCTCAGTAGTTGTTGCGGGTGGGCTTAGTTGCCCTGTGGCATGTGAGATCTTAGCTCCCCGACCAGGGGTCGAACCTGTGTTCCCGCACTGAAAGGTGGATCCTCTACCACTGGACCAGCAGGGAGGTCCCTCCTGTAATTGATTTCTAATCTCATAACGTTGTGGTCAGAAAAGATGTTTTATGCTACATTTGAAAACTAACGTGCTTGGAGAACTATATAAATTATTACAGTTTTATTGTGGCACATGCTTTTAGCATTATATCAGTGTATGAACAAGAAAATAAACTAGACATCCACAGATTCCTTTCAGATTTTGGATTCCGTAATTTTAAATGAAGATAACTGGTTTTTTACTTTTACAACTACAACCTTAACAAAGGAATGGATTTTAATCATTCACATTTTAGTGAACGATGGCTGAATTTAAACCAAGCACATGGCCCAGTAAAGGTGTTAGTACCTCACAAATGCAACCACAACTGTGATGGATTACAAACAAACATTATCAAAATAGGACTAGAGTGTAGTTAAAAGGGTCAGGTGCCCAAGCTGGAAGTTCACAACTCTAGTTAGAGCTGATGGGCAGAGACTAAGACCAGAAGCTGTCAGCACCAGGACTGGAGCCCTGTGTGTCACCACTCAGGGAGATTGGCTTGAGGGTGGCCTCAGGTTGAGAGAAGAGCTGGGTGAACACACCAAGTGAGTCGAGGTCAGAACAAGAGATGTGCTATAGCTACAGAAGCCAACCCTCCAGAATCTTTTTAAAGCTAAATTTTTTCAGATTTGTTTTCCTAAGTTTGAGGAAATAGGTTTCAATACTCCTGCTGTTTTTTTCTCCCTTTTTACTAACTTTCAGATGAAACCATCACCTGTCCCCTTGGCACCTATTCTTTTCACTGCACCAGATTGTTTTGTTGGTTACAATTAAAAACTTGAATTTCTCATTGTGTAGAATGAGACTTCTAACCTTTGTCCACCTGATCAAATTATCTTTTCATCACTTAATTTTTTATATTAAGATTCTGTCTTAAAAAATAGAGCATATATCCTCAGGTTATTCTAACAAAATTTTGGTCCATGCTAAGGAAAATGTCCACTTTTTCCCCACCAGAGTTTAACTGCTCCACAACTATTTGATTCTTCCTCATTCCTCTTTCAATCACAGACAGAGTCTCTATTTAGTTTTTACATTCAGGATTCCATTTCCCATAATATAAAAAGAAACTTTCATGAGGAATTATATAAGTCTGCTTCTAGGCCATATTCCTGGATGGCCTAAGGAAAAACAAATTCTCTTAAAAGATGTCATGAAAACTAAGATATGCCTTTACAATATGACCTGGAAAATTTTTTTGAGACTTGTATGTTTGCTGTCATGCACAGCTTTTGTATAACTTTGTTCATTCTTAACATTTAGTAGGAAAAATCTTTATTATTTCAATTGGAATATTAATGCAGATTCTGAAGCCTAGTGCGTTCATTTTGGGTAATGAATAAAATATTACAAGGTCAATTTGTTACTCTTCAGAGACATATATATATGTCTCTGAACAGACTGTCATGTGCTTTAAAGCTGGTAAAATCATTTATAATCAACACTGTGGAAAGTTGGACAAAAGTTGGGCTAATTACAATATCTTCAGAAGCTCATAAAAATATTTAGAAACCAACTGCCATGTGAAGATTGTTTTTATTCACTCCCTTAAAATCAGAATATTATGATGAATTGCACTGTACTAGATGCCAAAGCCATGTGGAGCTTCATATACCCCAGTCAGCAAGTTCTTTTATCTTTGATCAGGAATGATTTAAATTTTATCAAACATTGTGTGCTACAAGGACTATCTACGGCCTAGACTATTACTCTGAGCATGTTCAGCTAATAGATTTTATTGTTTAAGCTGGATTTTTTTTCCTTTAGAGAAGTGGCAGTCATGGCAAGTGTCAAGATAATTTTTTAATCCAATCTCCTCACCCAAAAAGCAAACGAATAAAACTTTTCCCTGATTATCTGGTTATTTCTTAATTTTACATTTCACCTGTAAGGATTGAGTTTATGGTAATGAAGTAAATAAAATATTGTATTCTAATCATTTTTTGATTTATTTCCCCTCCCAATAAAAATGGGATATTTTTGGAGAGTGTGAATTGTGCATCTTTTAAACTTTTAACTATTTACCTTAATTACTAATAGAGTATTTAGCACATAGTAGGCCTGCATAAATATTTGATAAATTAATGAATAAAGTCAGACTCTAGCCCCAGATAAAGAAACTTATTAAAGAATTAAATATTTCTTCCTCTGATTCTTACATCTCTATTAGCTTGTAAATTATAGAGATGTTTTTAATAATAAAATGATACTGCCACACTTCGATCAGAAAGTTTATATTCCAGTTCTTTTTCTGTCACAGCAGAATGTCCAAAGGCACACAATTCAGAAGAATTAAGTTAAATAATTATTGGCTCATTATTGATGATTCCCACATCAAATCAGTGTGGTCACCGTGCTTGCCTAAGTGTGAATGAAGAAAGGAATATCTAACATATGCAGATTACATTTATTGAGCACTTACTATGTGGTAGATGTAATAATGTATTTTGCTTACATTTTCTAATTTAACCTTCCAACCAAATTGATAGTATAGATATTACTATCCATATTTTGCAGGGTAGAATATTGAAATTTAGAGTAAAGTGCCCAGTGTCACACAGCTAATAAATAATAGAACTATGATTTGTTCTTAGACTGACTTCAAAATCCATTCTCTGTCCACTGTACCACACAACAAAGTATTAAAGTGATTAGATGTCAGAGTGTCATCATACTTTTAAGCCATCATTGATTTCACCAGTTATTAATATATCATTAGATATAACACATTTTTCCAAAATAAATATGATTGTTAAGTGTAAGGAGTTCTAGTAAGACACAATTGGTTTTTAGTGTAAATATGTCGAAAGATCCTTTCATTCCTGAGAAAACAATTACTTTCTACATAGCCTGATTATACAAAATATCGGTTTTACATAATATTTATGAAAGTGCCCAAATCAAAGTTGGCTATTTTTTAAATTTGGAAGCCATTTCCTTCAAGACATTTTTAGGCTTGTGTGTGTGTTTGCACACATGTCATAAAGCTTAAGTTATAACATAAAAATGATTCCATTATGTTTCAACCTCAGTATGTGACACACACACACCCCTACATACTTGCCCACAGACTCTTTATTAAGAGACTGATTTTGAACTCAGAGTGTCTAGGCTTGTGAATAGTATAGCGGAAATTTTCACATAATTCCTGAAATCTTTCTAAAACATTCCTGTTATTCAACTAGTGAAAACGTCCTTGATGTGATTTTAAGAGTATTACGGATTTTTTTTAATGTATTCTTGATCTACCTTGTGAAATATAGAGGTCAGGCTAACTGAAAACAAAAAATGACCATATCAACAGTGCTTTTAATACCAAAGCATACAAATACCAACTAAATATCAATCAATCTCCCTAGTAAAGTTAAGTGATTTTTTTACATTAGCATTTAATTGAGTCCACAAAGGGGAAAATATAACTTAAATAGAAAATAATATGAAAAAGAATATATATATTCTGTTTACAGGTTATATATATATTCTTTGATTTCCACTGGAATCTTGAAAATAAAAATTTCTTTAATATTTTTATAGTGAGCCTGATGCGGAAGCTCATTTTCTTTTTTTTAATTGAAGTATAGTTGATTTACAATGTCGTGTTCGTTCCTGGTGTACAGAAAAGTAGTTTAAAGGGACATTCCAAACGTAGAGCAAATGGACGAATCATTTCAATTTTATTAAGAACAAAAGCATAAATCATTTGAATAATCACTTGGAGTTCATGGTAACGAAACGTGACCTATGTTAATGCAACCAAGCTCCGTCTCTTTCTCTGCGTGCTTTTGTACAAATAGAGCTCTCACTGGAGTTACTTAGCTTTCTCAGCAAACACCAACATGTTCCACTACTTCAGACCCCATGCCTCCTTCAGAGATTATAAGCAAACACTAGCAATTTCAGAGGAAAAAAAGCAGGCTTCTATGCTTTCTCAGTAATTCTCCCTTCTAAGTGTAGTGGAACTGATTTCAGAAAGACAAACATAAATTCCCTTACTCAGTTTCCTTTTTCTTTTTAAAGATGGAAAATAAATCACTTTAAAACTTCACTGTCTTATACTGTATTATAATCCTTGATGTAATTAAGAATATCTTTTGAACTGGTAAAAGATACCAGAAATGTTCAAAAGGAAGCAAAGCTCATGGTTTTTAAAAGAAATAGTTGCCTTCCTTTTTATTCAGGAGTTATTTATTGTAAAAATTTCATAATTACTGCTGTGAATCTTAAAAAAGTTCCATTTAAAAAGCTGTTTATTGTAAATGTTATATTGTTCCAGTTACACTTTTAATACTGTGTCATTGAAAAAATTATAGATGGCCCAAATATAATAGCTGAGATATGTAAGGTATTAGCTGTCAGTTTGTTATGTGTGAAAATGCAGATTTATTAAGATTAATACATATAATTGAAAATTACATTCCTTTTTGTCTTCAGATCCAAGAAGTTAGCAGAGATAATGAGGAAGAAAGTGACTATGAAGAGGATATTACCTCATTTTCTACATGTTCTCCTAGTAAGTGTTCCTATATGTTATGTACATAAACAACATTTGTATTAAGGTGTATGTGACTGATAAAGTAAAACTGAAGAGAGCATAGAAAAGCATGGAGAGCATGGAAACATATTTAATTAACTGAATGACTTTTAGTGTATCATCTGGTAGAGATATGACTACATTATCTTGCTCATTTAAGTATTTCTAATAAGTTCAGTGTTTAATAATCAAACCAGCAGTTTTTCCCACCCAAAGAGAATACACAAGTCAGGTTGATATAAACATTCTATTTGACAACTATATTTTTTCAGTTTTTTTTTTTAAACAAAGTCACATTCTTTTCAGACCTTGGTTTTCTCAGCTAGGAAATGAGAAGTTTGTATTAGGACTCTCTATGCTCCCTGCTGGCTGTAATAGAATGTAATTCTCTATTCTAGAAAACTAATTGAGAGTCTTCCTCCATGTACATAACGCTACCTATCATGCCTGTTTCCACTGGTATACAGCAGCTTGCTCACCATCTTCACCAGCAAGTCTGATAGCCGTCTCCCACCCAACATTTCCAAATCTGAAAACCCTAATTCCCACCACTCCCAAATCTGCTCTACCCGCTGACTTCCCCATCTCAGTAAATGAAGACTCCTTCCTTGTTCAATTCAGTCCAGAAACTTCAGTCACCCTTTTTTACTTTCTGTCCTACCCTGTATCCAATCAGATAATACTGTGGACTGTACCTTCGCAAAACAGCCAGACTTTCCTCACCCTTTTGTTGTTACTTATCCTAATCCGTGCTGTCATCTGCTCTCCCCTGGATTATTGCAATAGCACAGTGGCTCTCAATGAAGCACTATTTTCTAACCCCAACAGAAGATATTTGTCAATGAATGGAGATTTTTTTTGTCATTATTTTGAGAATGGAATTTTGCTAGAAATACTGCTAAATATCCTGCAATGCACAGGACGTGCCCCATGAAACACAGGATTATTTTGTCAAAAATGCCAGTAGTATGCCGTTAAGAAACCCTGCAATAGCTTCCTCCCAATTTGCCCCTAATATTCTATGCTTCAAAAAGGAACTAATCACTCTTCTGCTCCAAATTCTCCAATACCTTCCCATGGTACTTGTAATCCTTATCATCACCTGTAAGGCCCTAGATAATCTTGATGGTCCCATCTCTGACCACTCTCGCGCTTGTTCACAGCCAAAGTGACACCTCACACATCAAGCAGGCTCTTGCCTCAGGTCACTTGCACTTTGAACAGTTCGCAGATGATGCTCCATTAAACGTTATTGACCACCAGTTTTTCAAATGATGGGCTGACCAGCAAAGCAAATAACATTAAACACAATGCCTTAACTAGCATACTTTGGCAAAATCGGTAAACTCTTCCAACACTATTGCAGAACACAAAATTATGCTAAATATTAATGTAATAAATTGATGCACTGTTTTAAAGTTATACATTTTATTATCTTTGTAATGACTTAATGATTTGTTATAATTTTTAGTGATAATGAAAGTGATGATAAAGGCCATCACTGATAATGACTATATATTTATCATGCCACTTAATCCTCTGAAGTACTACCTATGATAAGAAGACATTATTTCAGTTATTGGTACAGCACAACCTCATTTCTACAGACAGTTTGGACCTGGAACTGTCTCATATACGAAACTCTGTGCGACTGGACTCACGCCTCTGACTCTTTCGTTGGAGTGAGGGTGAAGCATAGAACACCCTAAGTCAGCAGATTTCCATTGGTATCACCATTGCTATGAAGCTTGCTAAAACTCACTGACCAAGCACATCTGACTCTCCAGGGCTGTATTCCAGGTTTGGGCATATTTGATAAGGACCAAGGAGACTCTGTTGCTTGCTTAGGCAGTGTTTATGTAAAATATAAACACCGAATACATAAACATAAGAGTGGCTACAAGTAATTGCCTGTAGCATGAATGTAATTCTAAGCTGATGATCGATTTTCCCAGACTGAAATAGCGAATCCCCTTTGCAAGCATCAGCAATGATTTCTTTTCAGCCACTCCATCATTTACTCCATCAATACTTCTAGAGACTTCTATGTTTCAGGCTGTGTTTGGGGTTACAGCCAGAAAGCTGAATGAGGTCTGGGCAGAGATCTGTGCAAGAATGAAAGTCCACCTGCTCTACCCAGGCTGGTAATTAAAGAATCTTGGTTTGCAGTTCTAATACTGGCAGCTAGACGTTTCTTCTTTCTCACATGAAAGAAAGAGAGAAATTAAAAATAAAATTCATGTAGAAATATGTAGTACTGTCATGGGCATGATTTTCCCACATGACTAAGTTTTCTCTCATTGCTGAAAAATGTCTACAGTGTAACTCTTCAATCAAAAAAAGATTGCTCTTTGTACTCTGCCATTTGTCTTCTTTAGCTATATTTTAGTTTAGCGACACTTTAAAACAACAATTTGCTTTTCTGTTGCACTCATGGCAGCAAGTCACATTTTCCCTCCAATACAGAGATTCCAAAGTTCATTTTAACTTTGTATGATTGCTTTATTTAGAGCAGAATTTCTATAAAGAAAATATAAAGAAAAAAGTTTTAAGATTTAAAGTTATTGCATTATAATATATTTTTTCTATTTTCTCCCTGAGTGGTTAGAGAGCATTTTACTGTGTACAGTATAAACACAAATCATGGAATCATGATTCTTAGAATGGAGGAAATGTGACTGAATCATTTGGTTAAGTTTCAGGACAGAAAAGATTTTTTGGTGAGAGAACTGAGCCTTAAAAATATTTGCTTACTATTGGTGATTTGGATGCCATCCCCATCAAAAAATATTAACACTTTTCTCAAGTAATATTTTCAAAAATTAAGATGTCATCTGGTGATAAATGTTAAAATAATAACTAAATAAAAATCACAGATTCATTTCATTGCATTATTTACAGGCAAGTTAAGATTTTTGTTCCTTGCCTTTACCTTTTCCATCACTTACTTATTACTTATTAGGTTAGTTATATTGTTTTCTAATAAAAATATGGTAATGCAGTCATATATTGAATCTGGTTAAATAATAACTCTAGAGAATCAGAATATTTTTCTATACATGTAGTATCTGAATATTATATATCATTATGTGTATGAGAGTGTCATAAACTGAGGTAGATATAATGGAGCTTTCTTTGGTAAATATTATAAAAGCCCAAGAATGACTGTTCACCAAAATTACACATTTGTCAGCTTTCCCCTGTATCAGATCCTAAAAGTTTAATTAACATTACCACCACTTCTGTACGAGGTTAGAAAATATGAAATGCCTCCAGATGGTGTGTTTACATGAAATCATACAATCTTCTTCATAAGCAGCCATACAGAGCCCAGTTTTCCATCATGAAAGCTGGCGGCCGTACAGGCAGAGGGCGGAAGGAGCAGAGGTGAATGAAACGGCAGAGGAAGAAAAAGAGCATGAATCAGGCACGGAGGCCAAGCACCGCCCACCAGAGGTTGACAGCGGGAGTGAGAACCAGTATGATGACTTGTACACGTTCATTCCTGGAGACGACCCAGAAAATAATTCCCGAGGGCTCCTCGTGAGCAGCAGACCACCTCTCCCTCCACCGCGACCTGTAACAGCTGCCTTCCCACTGGAAAAACCTCACTTCACATTACAAGGTAAGGTTAAGGTTAAAACAACAACTACAAAACTTTGACACACTTACATAGCATATAGTGGCGAAGCCATACAAAGATCAACTTTTAAAACCCAGAGATTTCCTCCTATTCTTTAGTAACTAGGGCCTCAGAAATCAGGTAAGAGATACCTCCCACTAACTCCCTTCCTCCCTTCCTCCCTTCCTTCTTTCCTCCTTTCCTCTCTCTCTCTGCCCCCCACCCTTCACTATTCCTCGCTCCCATTCTTCCTCTCTCCCTCTCTCTTTTTCCTTCCAGGAAAAAAGTCTCATTACAAAACTTTCTGTAAGTAAAGAAAACTTGGAAGGAGTCTGTAATTCTTCACATAAAACGAACCTCAAGCATCATGTGGAAAAGTAAGCAACAACTTAGCTTTTAAAAAATACTCTCAAAGGGCTTCCCTGGTGGCGCAGTGGTTGAGAGTCCGCCTGCCGATGCAGGGGACACGGGTTTGTGCCCCGGTCCGGGAAGATCCCACATGCCGCGGAGCGGCTAGGCCCATGAGCCATGGCCGCTGAGCCTGCGCATCCGGAGCCTGTGCTCCGCAACGGGAGAGACCACAACAGTGAGAGGCCCGCGTACTGAAAGGAAAAAAAAAAAAAACACCTCTCAGTTTTCTGACAAAAGAGGAAGGCTAATGTGTTACAGATTTGAAAATGACCTTGGACACTTCACTCAGTTGGTAGCTGCAGGGGAAGCAAGTGGTAAAGGGTCTATCACACGCTGCATTGAGACCAAAATCAAAAAAATCTGTCTTGCTAAAGTGGAAGAACAACCGTTAAATGGCTGTGACAGCATTTCTTCCCAGATGCAGGAACTAAGGTGTGTCATGGGGGGGTGGGGGTGGGGGTTGGGAGTGGAGGGCAGGAAACATCCAGAGGAGCTTCCATATGAGGCTTAGCTGCCTGGAATGTTCAACAGCCCGACAGACTTCCATGCTCACTCCTAGAGTCACCAATTACCACCCACTTTATTGATCACTATTTCATGTTTACTTTCCAAATTCATAAAATGGTCTTACAAAGAAAATTTAATAAGAAGGATGAAAGAAATATCCATTATTAAAACCCCATTTGTCACTCTAGTTGTCAAGTCCTAAAAGGCTATATGAAGTCTATAAAGACTGTTTTAAAAGTGAATTTTGAAGCTATGAAATTTAGCATTTGTGTCCTTGAAGGCCTTATCTCTATAAAAGTTCAAGCTGATTAACGTGAAACTTTGCTAAGATTATGCACTATATTTAGAGATGGAAAGTACTGCTTAATGGAAAGTATGGGAAGCCTAATGGTACTTCTCTGATTCATTCACTCATTCAGCAAACATTTATTGATCACCTACTGTGCCAAGCTCTTACAGACTGTTGAGATAGATCAAGGAAGTAGGGTTATCAATACTGGGAGCAAGGGAGAGATGTAGCTTCGTAGTCCACTGACAACAAAATTCTAGTATATTTTTCTCACTTTTACAAATGTGGATAATTTTATCTAATTATTAAAAGTAATTATTAAGAAAGCAAAATTGTCTTATATCACGTTAAAGCTCTTAAAGGAGCTAATATTAAATCATATTTTTTCTAATGTCAATTTCCACATATGGTATGTTGGTTAGGAGGTCTAAAATTACTCCACAGAGAGTAATTTTCACCAGATATCTAGGACCAGAAGTATAATGTTGGCTAATACATCTTCTGAAAAGTACCAAATATAAAAAGCAAAATAATACAAAAACCCCTTTTTATTTAAAAACTGTATTTTCAATTCAGCATTACTTTTAATATCATTTTTTTTCATAGAGCTAATATTGGAAGTAAATGGAAAGTAAAATACCAATCTTTTTTCTTAAAATTCTTTGATTAAGTTCTTTGAAAGTAAGACTGGAAGCTACCACTTATTTTTTGCCAGAGACTTTGTTTGGGTTCTTTGACTTTAGCTAGTGATACCTTCAGGAATTGTTCTTTAAGAGTACCTTCCATATGCCCTCAAGTAACCGAAAAAGAGGGGCCACCTCATCAATGCCCTAAGCACCAAATTCCTTATGATGGATTTATGGACATAGTCATTGGAGAAAACAATAATATAGAATATTATATAACACTTTTCAGTTTATAAAGAACATCCAGTCTCTTTTTATCTTCGCAACAAACTTTCAAGGCAACAATCATTGTAATGTTCTTTTGACTAAGACCCAAGACCCTAGGGCCCGTAATTAGAATGTGTCAAATAATTCCATGAGCAGGTTTCCTGGGATTTTGGGATTCTTATCTTTCTTACACATTCTTTCCCAATTATTTCAAAACTTGGAATTATAGGAATGATATATTTTAATCGTTATTCATTAATGTACAACCTGAGTTGAGAAAACTCAGGTCCAACTCCAACATGAAAAGTACAATCTAATACACTGGGAAATGAAAAGTGAAATGTATTATTTCTAGTGCAAGCCCAACTTTAGAAAGAGTTGGGGAAGGAGGTGGGTGGAGGAACAAAGAGAGTTAACAGCTCAGGAAATCAGTTCATAAAAGTAAGATAGTTGACACATACCACTAAAAATGAAACACTGTGCAAGTGTTTCCCACACACTTAATCTAGTTTCACCTGGGATGCTGTCAGTGAAACAGAAATCATGAAGTCAGAATCTCAAAACCATATTATTCATAAGGGAAAAGGCAAGTCGTAGAGATTTTAAAGTTAGTGCCAGGCATGTTGGCGTTCATACTTCTTGGGTTAAACTAACTGAAACAAGCTAAGGCTCTGTTGAGAGATGATCTTGGACTCTCCTCTGGTCTCTCCTCATAAGCCTACCCAAAACAATTGCTGAATCTTCTTAGAATAATATCCTTTTATTCTGCTCTAACAGCTTGTCTTTCTCCCTATCTCCTAAGTTTTTCCACTAAAATATCCATTAAGTAAACTAAAGTTTTTGGTCAGATTCTCACCGAAGAGAAGGGAGACTAGTTCTCCTTTAGTTCACATGCATGAATCTCAGAACAACACAGAAAACTAATGATTTTTCAGTCAATAACTGAAATCCTTTCCATTTTTATTGTTCTCAATAATACTTTAAGCAAAACACTTGTCAAAAGGGCACATTTTAAAAAAATTTCTCATTGGTCCGGCAGAGAGGGCCATCCAAATTCTCTTCAACTTATTTATTGACACAGTATACAATATCTTTGTCTTCTAAATAAACTGCTGCTAGAATATTTTAATACATTCTTATAAAAATATGTAAAGATTTTATTGAATATAAAAAACATGAAAGACTGTTCTTTTCATATAAATTAATCTTCAAGCCATTGATTTTCCATGCCATCTTTTATGTCATGAACCCTACTTTCAGTGTCCCTTATCAAAGAGTGAGGTATAAGTTGGCTTATAGAAATCAAGAGAGCCAGAGTGAGACATAGCGTAAGAAACCAAACAATGGTGGTTTTGGCTTTTCCCCTCTGTCATTTTCAGAGAAATTGAATTTTAGGCAAAATACCCAGTTTAATCCCTATAAAAGGTAATATGACTTCAAATTTAAAAAAAAAAATCGGAGAGCATTATGCTTGAAAAACACAAGCTTTCAAAACATTTGGAATTTGAGGCTTAGTTTTATAATTTGATTTCCTGATATTAAATCATTCATAAACTATGTGGAAAATATTTATATGCTTATTTATATATTTTCAAAGAAATCCAGGTCTTTAACAAACTTTTTCTGACAAATCAACAGTTACAAACTGCCGGAGGATATGTTAGTAAATTACATGGTTCACTTTTCTCTTTTTGGAATTTATAGGATAATATATAAATTGTTTGGGGGTGTGGTTCAAGCAGGTGACAGATGGACACCAATAATTCTTAAGGTATGAGTAACCACCATCTAAATGTTTCATAAGCAGGGAAAACGTCAGAAGGCCAAATGGAAAGAAGTCAAAGTTGGTGTGATTCCAGTGCAAGACATGAAACAGGAGGTGAACCCAGAGGAGAAGAAGAACAGAAAGAAGATGAGGAAGACCAGGAAGAGAAGGAAGACCCGTACACTTTTGCTGAGATTGATGACAATGAATATGACACGATACTGGCCAAGAGGAGTACAAAGAAAAAACTTGGAAGCCGGTCATTCATTCTGAACAGACCTCCTGCTCCCACACCACGACCCACAAACATCCCTCCAAAAGAGGAAACTACGCCTTATATAGCGCAAGGTAATTTGTTTTGCTGCTGCTGTTACTGTTTGTGTGTGTGTTTTTTGGGGGGTGGCCTCTTTTTGGGTGGGATCTAAGCCCAAAAGATGAAAAGCATCTTTTCGAGTCATAGGTAAGCTGTATTGGACCATTTTTAAATTTAAAACCACGATGAATAACGAAAATAAGAACAATATGTAGGGCTCTGGTTTGTAATTGTTGATTAAGGAGGATAATTTTGACAAACCATCCAAAGAGCATGAAACCATAATATGTGTGGGGAAATACTGTTTGATGCTTCTTCCATAATTCTGTGAGAGGGAAGCTCAACACCTGTGAATAATGTGCAACACACGAAGAGAAGGTAGGTACGTTACTTTTTGCCCCTCATTCCATTTAAGATAACTTTAAAAACCTGAACAGTTTTGAGTACTAGAATCTTAGATATGCAACCCCAGTTCCTCTGATAATTGCACTTCACCCCAATGATTAAGATTCACTTCATCTATGATAGAATTTCTACTTCATTTTAGACTTCAATTCTCCTTTCTCATCTCAGTTAAATCTAAATAAAAAATAGCAAATCCCTAGAGTTTTTTTATATCTGTAACCCCAGCAGGATATACTGACTTTGCTGTTCTTTCCTAACACTCCTGTATTCTCTGGTTTGGTGCACTCCATGAGTCCCTAGTGTCTAAGACATGAATTTTATTCATCAGTATCGCAGGCACATGCACTGAGTGTCTTTGGGGGTTAAGGTACCACCCTAGAGACTGAGGATGTGGAATAAAACAATGTCTGCATCCTTGAGGAGTTCTAGGCAACAGCTATGCAAATAAATATACAGTACAATTTGACCCTTTATTAGAGATTTTTGAACAAAATGTTTGGAATCAAGCAAATTTTGGGGTGACAACTAAAGCCGAGAGGCAATATATTATACATTCAAATAGCCTAAACCGGGTACCCAGAGTATTTAAATATATACCACAAATCCACTCAAAAAGAACACAGTTACTCATCTGTGCTTAACATGTTCAAAAGAAACCATTCTATTGTTTAAGTGGTATGTGTTGAGAGGTTTGTATAAGAAAATTTAGCAAGTTTTTTACCAATGTACTAGATACCTACTTAACAGGGATCTGCTGCTGATAATGTTCAAGACAGTATTATAAAAAAGGAAACAATAACAAATTAATAAAGGTTTCAGCTAAAATAAAATGTCAGCTGGAACAATTGTCTAGATTATTAAGGGAGGGAATAAGCTGTAATTAGAACTTCTCAGATTGTCTACCATAGTGGCTCTAGGATATTACAGTCAGGCCTTCATATCCGTGGATTCCACAGCTGAGGATTCAACCAACTGCACATAGAAAATGTTCAATAAAAGAAAATTCCGGAAAGTACCACAAAGCAAATCTGCCTCCAGAGCAACTGCTTACATAACATTTATATTGTATTTACAACTATTTTTATAGCATTTACATTGCATTGAGTATTATAGGTAATCTAGAGTGACTTAAAGTATACGAGAGGATGTGCAGAGGTTATCGGCAAATACTGTACCATTTTAGAAAAGAGACTTGAGCATCTGCAGATTTTGGTATGGGGGAGGGAGGTCCTGGAACCATTTCCTTGCGGATGCCAAGGGACAACTGTACTAGCTCTGTGACAAGGTTACTAAATCCCAATAAATAATTTTGAAGAGGGAAGTTAGATATATAACTCAATAACAGAATTTAGTTATATTCTGGAAATTTTTGAAGAGGTACATCATCTTCTGTATCTCAATCTCTAGGGAGTTCTCAGGACCACAATAGAGACTCCCATGTTGCGTTTCTCTGCTTTTTGCTCTTTATCTTGTCATCCTTCTATCAACTGTCCTATTCTTATTTTCCATGAGTGCATTCTTGTTTTCCATTTGTTCTTGTTCTATATCATTCTTTTCTCTTTCTTTAGTGGTGGTGCAGGCAATGAAGTTCAATATCTTT
Source organism: Delphinus delphis (assembly GCF_949987515.2). Taxonomy (NCBI): domain Eukaryota; kingdom Metazoa; phylum Chordata; class Mammalia; order Artiodactyla; family Delphinidae; genus Delphinus; species Delphinus delphis. The sequence goes on from NC_082687.1 coordinate 19,664,366, forward strand.
GTCATGGCTTTTGTTTCATTTTGCTTTGAGTTTTTAAATTTCTGTGATTTTAATTTTTCTTTAGTTCTCATATTGTATTATCTTTGCTTGTTGTTTGTTTCGTCTGGAATGCTTGATACCCCCATAAAATATCTGACTATTCTTAGTGATGCTTTCATGTTTAAGAATGAAGCACCAAAAATCTGAATGAAAACTCTACTTGCTAACTTGTGGACTGCACTGTAGGGTAATGAGGTAACCAGCTTTTTCACTGAATTACCCCAAAGTGTTAGTTTAGATAGATCTATTCTCTACGTTTTTCAATATTTCTAGAATAAATTCCAACTTACTCTAACCTACATTTATATACCTGGTTGCCAGCACACTGATATCAGAGTGTGGGAAAAAGACTGGGAACTTTCACCACTCAGAGTGCACTGTTTAACTTGTTCTCCCTGTGTTCAGTCCAGTGTATAACTCCTTCCACCCACTGTGCCTTGTGTGCCATGGTCAGAACTACTTCTATTCAATTTCTCCAAGAACAAACTGTCCATCATAGGTGATTGCCTCGTTTCATTAGAGAAGGAATTAGGGACAAGGACTGCTTTAGGCTGTCAACCAAGCCCCATATTAAATAAGAGAATTGAGATGGTTTTCCTTCTCATTCATGTATTTATTAATTACATAAAGATTTATTGAGTACCAAATGATAAAGTTTTTCTGTGGATTAATTATGTAAATCCCCTACATAACAGTGGTACAATTTGTCATTTATACACACACACACACACAGAATTTAAAGAATCTTAGAAATCTTGAGTTTCTTAGAACTTTTAAAGGCTATTTATCTCATCCCAAGCGCAACACCCTTCAACATTTACAAGAAATCTTTCATTCAATTACAGTCTAATTTGTTCTCACAACATTTGTGTTATATGCAGACAGGAATCCGTGTTACATTCTGTGATTGTGTTTTTGTTTTTGTTTTGCACCTAAGTATATAAAAGCACGTATGGTTATTTTCTCCATATTTCAGATTAGTAGCAAAAACTGAACTGTAAATGAGGTCATCAAAGTCCCTTTCCATTATTTCTTCCTTTTCTCTTTCACTGGCATATACTTGCTTGCTTCTTCCTTTTATGCTATTGATTGTTGATCATTCTGTGCTCACATTAGGAAAACATTACCTCATCAGCCAGTTCTTTTGTGATGTTCTTTGCATCTCACAGGGTAAATGTCTTTCATCACGGCTTCCTTTTTTCTTTCCTAGCTTAGGCAAATCTATTAAATAGAATATACACCATTTCCCAGAAAGCCATGCATTCAATTAGAAGAACATTAATTTACCCTAATTCTTGCCAGAGCACAGAAGTTGTAGCAGAATGCTGGCACATCCAGGGTGTGTTACGGTAGCCAGAAGAGAAGGATGTGGAGTAGGGGATGGAAAAAGAATGCAGGATGCATAATCCCAACTTACTATTTCAGAAACTCAAGAAAGTTATAGCAAAGTGACTAGGCAAATAAACCAGAGAGATACAGGAAAATCATGTTGGCTTTTGTGAGATAATGGGATATAGATAGATAGATATACACACATATATATATGTATTACATATATATATATATTCCAAACATACATATGTAATTATATATATATGTAATTATATATATATATATGTAATTATATATATATATATAGGTTTCTACCCTCAGTTCCTGACACAGAGCTCCTGAAACCCTTGTAATTTCCTGGGTGGTAGGAGTGTTTTTGTTCTAATGAGGTGGCTCTGAGTGGACTCCTGCATGGCTCCTGGAGGGGGGTTAGTATGGGAAAGTCCAAGCAGTGATTAGAAGCTTGGAATTTTCAGCCCTAACCCTATTCTCTAGAGAAGGGCGAAGGGCTAAAAATGGAGTTAATGATCAATCATGCCTATGTGAGGAAACCTCAATAAAACCCTGATATTAGGGGTTTCCAGGAGCTTCCAGGTTGGCAAACAGGTCCACATAGGAAGGGTGACACACCCAAGCTCCATGGGTACACACTTACCTGTACTGGGGACTCCCAGACCTTGCCCTATACATCTCTTTATTTGGCCTTTCATCTGTATCCTTTATCATATTCTTTAAAATAAGTGTTTCCCTGAGTCCTATGAGCTGCTCTAGCAAATTAATCAAACCTGAGGAGGGGGTTGTGAGAATCTCCAATTTGTAACCAAATCAGACAGAAATTGTGGGTAACCTGGGAATCTACCACTTGGGATTGGCATCTGAAATAGAGAGGAAGCAGTCTTGTGGGACTGAGCTCTTAGTCTGTGGGATCTGACACTACCTCTGAGTAGATATTCTCAGAATTGAATGAAATTGAATTCAATTGTAGGATATCCAAATAGTGTTGAAGGGCTGCTTGGTGGGGGAAAATCCGCACACGTTTGATGACCAGAAGTGTCTGAAATGAAGTGTGACAGTAGAGGAGACACATGGGAAAGAAAGGCCCAGGAGGAAAAGTGGGTTTTCCCAACGCTGCTATACAAGGAGGATTCAGATTCACTGATATTACCTAAGTAAATAACTTCATATATCTGAGATGCAAATTCCTCATTGTAAGTTGGGAATAGAAATAACATCTACTGTAAGTTGGGAATAGAAATAACATCTACTTTAAGGATTGTTGTAATCTTTAAGTGAGATAAAATTAACAAGTACTCAGCACAATACTTGGTATGTGATAAACACTCAATAGATAATAATAAAAGCAATTCTACTTTGTCTTTCCTCAGTTTCTGGGCAGACGGTGACTTTGATTAACTTTAAATTCTAGAAGAAGTGTGTGCTTCCTGGATTCTGGAGAGTTAGAAGTTAAGGAAACTATTACAGATGGAATTGGGGTCAGGATATCCTTTCCTCTAAAGGAACAAGTTGGCTTAGTCTACTCCTTATGATAATAATTATTAGGCAACTTTCATGATAATTTCTAATTCATGAAATAATCCTGCATAGTTGGCATTAATAGGCTTATTTTAGAGATACGGAGGGAATTCCCTGGTGGTCCAGTGGTTAGGACTCTGTGCTTTCACTGCCGAGGGTCCTGGTTGGGGAACAAAGATCCCACAAGCTGCACGGCGTGGCTGGGAAAAAAAAGAGGTACTTTTCCTAAAAAGCAAGGTATACAATAAATAAATAAATAAATAAATTTAAAATAGAGATACGGAAACTGATGTTCAGTGAGTTTCAGCGTCTTGCCCATGATGATAAAACTAGGAAGGGGAAGATGTGTGATTTAGACCCGACCCAGCTCAATCTGGCTACCACGTTTGTACACATGGTAGGACCAATTTTCTTTCTTGATGTATTTATTTCTGGGTCATTAGTTACTATTTATTTCTTCCTTCTGACCCATAAGATCCATGAAAGAAGAGACCAGTCATTTGTTTTTGCCTTTCAAAACCTCATCTGTTTTTGTATCCTTGGTGCCAAGCTCAGTGCTGAATTCATAGCAGAAACCATGAATATTTGATGAATATTAATTGAATGAGTACAAGGACGAATAAATGATAAAAGTAACAAGAACTACATCAATGTGGGTAGGAGACTTCACTAACACTACAGAGGTTGGTCAGAAGAATATATCAACTTAGTAATTCCTAAATTTCCCCTTTTTTTAAAAAATTTTAATTTATGTATTTATTTATTATTTTTGGCTGTGTTGGCTCTTCGTTTCTGTGTGAGGGCTTTCTCTAGTTGCGGCGAGTGGGGGCTACTCTTCATCGCGGCGCGCAGGCCTCTCACTGTTGTGGCCTCTCTTGTTGCAGAGCACAGACTCCAGATGCGCAGGCTCAGTAGTTGTGGCTCACGGGTCTAGTTGCTCCGTGGCATGTGGGATCTTCCCAGACCAGGGCTCGAACCCGTGTCCCCTGCGTTGGCAGGCAGATTCTCAACCACTGCGCCACCAGGGAAGCCCTCCCCTCTTTTAAACCATCTAAGTACTCCTAATGAAGAGGGAATCCTGTACCTAAGGGGACAAAGTTCTAGGATATTCACTTATAGCTAAGCATTCTAACTGCTTTCACACAGCATAATGTATCAGAGAGAATCTCTATTTCCACCATCACCACCATCTCCTATCCCCAGAAATGTAACTTATTAATACAAAATTGAACCCATGGTTCATTTTATTAAGAGATATGTTTCTGGATTTTTTATTCCATTCTTGTTATACTAAACCTAATTTTATGTTAATAACAGTGAAAAGGATAACTCATTTTTCTTAAATGAAAAGTTTTTGAAGTCTGCCTGCTTTTAAGAATCATATTCTCTCCATCTTTTTCTCCCTATAATACTGGAAAGGATCAGGTTCATTAAGCTTCAAGAATATAGAGGAATTAACATGGATTCACAGTCCTTCTTAGTGACAAAATTCTTGATTTAAGACAAATCAAAGAAAGAAATGAGCACTTTTCATAATAAAGATAGATGGGTAGTAAAATTATATCCATAAATCATTGCAAAGAGATGACTGCCTATTTGGGAAAATTTTTCAACATCAAAGGGCAATTTCCCATTTTCCCCTCACACAATTAATAAAACCAAGATCCTTCTTCAGAGTCCATGTTGCTGATTTGGGGTAGAATATAATTTCCCTTTCAATTTTCAATTGCTACTGAGTTGCCCTTGGCATTTTACAGTGCAACAAAGTTGTATACGACCTTTTTGAGAGCTACTCAGCTACTGGGACCCCAAAATGTCAAGTACAACTCAGTTGCTCTCAGAAATTTTCCACTTGCAATTCACTTGTACTTGAAATTGATCACATACAATGCAATGGAAATGCAAACAGAAAAAGAAATCTTGTAGAATCTCTTAGGAAAATTAATCCATATCATCATAAATGTGGCAGAATGGATTGGCCTCTGTCCTCATTAGTGAAGAAATATTGTCAAATGGATTAAAGTAAGCCTTAGATCAAGTGCCCTAGGTTCTACTCTCTGGCCTGGTGACCTTGTCCAAACCATGAGCTTTAGGACTTTGTATATATATCACAGGTGGTCTCAGGATAGAGGACATGTTTATCATCTGTTTGTAAACCCAGTGTCCCTGCTTTCCCCGTGATCCTCTGCCTCCCTCCTTTTCCTGATAGAGTACTGGCACAGCTCTGACAAGGAGCAGTTGTTCAGACATGTGCTCACATTGGGAATTCTGGTCTTTTTCCCCTTAACATACGATGCTCCTAGAGTCTCTGTTAAATTTGTCTTTTAGTAGAAGCCCAATTGGCCTAGAGTAGGAGGTCTTAACGGGTGGTGATTTGCCTCCCAGGAGACATTTGGAGACATTTGGCAGTGTTAAGAGACATTTTGATTGTCATGGCTAAGACAGTACTACTGGCATCTATGCTAGGCCACAAAACATGTCTCAACAAATTTAAGAGGATAGAAATTATATCAAGCATTTTTTCCAACCACAACGGTATGAAACTAGAAATCAGTTACAGGGGAGAAATGGGAAAAACACAAACATGTGGAGACTAAGCAACGTGCTACTAAAAAGAAAAATGGGTCAGTGAAGAAATCAAAGAGGAAGTCAGAAAATAAAATGAAATGGAAATAAAAACACAACTTTCCAAAATCTATGGGACACAGCAAAAGCAATTCTGAGAGGGAAGTTTATAGCAAAACAGGTCCACCTCAAGAAACAAGAAAATCTCAAATAAGCAGCCCTGTCCTTTTGAAATTTTCAATCTGCATTTTTGTAGTTTGAGTCTTACTGGCAGAACTAGTATTTAATATTTGTTCAAAGTGAACATGACCAGATCCTACTGGTTACTTCTTAGGACAGTAATATTTCCTGATATAAGAGGAAAGAAAGAGGCCAGAGAAATTACTCTTGGTAATCACTAAGCATGAACCAAAAGGTGAACTCATCGCAGCTTCTAGAGTATTACAGTGACTTCCTAACAACCCAAACCACTTCTCTTTGAAACAAAAGGAAATTTTGTTTTCCTTTTGTTACTGGGATGTTACTGGAGGAATGTCTACGCTAATATCATTTTTTATTGAATACAAGTGTTCAAGAAGTAAAATCAAGCAGTGAGCACACATGAAATCATATGGGAGGAAACGAGCCCCTAGTCCAGTGCTCTGCAAGCAGTAGGTGTTCAATACATGTTGCCTGCCTGGTAGCAAAATGAAGAAAGACCTGCCTACGCAGTGGTGGAGTAGAGACTTTGCTAATAAACTCATTACAATGCCCTCAAGCTCTAATTACACGGAATTCCATAAATCGATTGCTCTCTTTCTCTCAGTGTCCCAACTTCCTGGATAAGAAACATTTCAAGAATAGAAATATTCTTATTTGCATCAAAAAGGATAAATATGCAGATAAAAAGTTTGTATTCTCTTCTAATGAAAATTCAGTTCCTTAGAAGTAGAAAAAGTAATTTATAGTGAGATTTCCTGTTTTGGGAGAGGATTTTTATGGGAACATGTCTATCAGACTTAAAGTTTCCATTACAAACTGGAAAGAAAATTAATGTTTTCTCCTTAGGAAACCAAAGCATTCATTGATATTTCCACCGAATTAGAATTTCTATGCTATTTTCCTTCACTCAGATATGTACTTTCCAACTTCCCATCGCCACCAATCTCCCGAGTACACTGTAACCACATCCATGACCTCATGTGTGCTGGCTGATCATTTGTAGATTCTCCCCTCCCACTCCCCCAAAAGAAGCTGCAACTCCTGACTCTATGTCTGCAGTCAGTAAACTACTTTCAGGTGAAAGACCTTCCTGTTATGTGTCTGATGTGACTATTTCTGTTTGTGGCCATGACACCCCTAGCGTGCCTATTCAAATGTGGTGACCTGCGTTTGATAAATTTGTTGAAATTGGCAACGCATAACTCTTGCTAACAGAATGAGATGGTGCTTTTAAGCTGACTGGAGTGCTCAGTCTATCTTGATCCATTTGCAAAGAGGCTACATCTCTTCTCTGAGCTTGGATTTGATTAGTCAGTGTGACTACTCATCGGGTTAGAACATTCTGTTCCCTGCCTTCACTGGCTAGACAAAGGGGTTGTTTGCACTGCTTTCCTTTACCTCACTCTGCCTTTTTGTAATTACCATTCACAGGATGCAAACTGGGGGAACAAGGTAGGAAGAGGAAGGCTACAGAGGTTGCATTATGACCCTTGCCCTTCTGATTGTTTTTTATCTCTGTTCTCTCATGAGTAGGCCTTAATGACACATTTGACTTTTGCTTAAAATGATACACCAAAATGGAGGACAGTATGGAAACGGACCGCATTTTATTTACCTTTGCATCCTTAGGACCTAGCGCAGCACTTCGCTACATAGTTAGCTGTCTAATGAAAGTTTGCTGGGTGTTTAATAAACATACTGCTGCTACCTGTACTGAGGACCTGAAGCACAATACAGATTTGTATATTTCATTTTATGTCAAATCCCTAGTTTCAAGAATTATCATCAGTGATAGGTATGCAGCTCTAAGCAGCATTTCACTTCACACTTCTAATGGGCATGGAACATCAAGGGCTTTGTGGTTTATAATTCATATCTTTATGAACACATTTGGCTACGCATTACACAGACTTTCCATTAGCTTAGCCACTTACAAAATAATTCCAAATAAGCTTTATCAGATTTTCAAAGAAGGGCAGCCCTGGAAGAATCTGTTTGCTTGAAACAGGCCACTAATGAGGTTGACGTGAAGAACGTTCTTGCAGAAGCAACCTGGAAAGACAAATAGTGCAAGTGAATTCGTTATATTTCACCTTCTCCTCCTCTGCTCTTCTGATAGTTCTGCTTTGCTTAACATTTTGAATATTTAATACTATGATAATTTTTTCCATTCAGTGTCATTTCTATTCTAGAGAAAATTTTATAGAAGTCATTCCACCAAATATTTAAAATAAATGGTGGTGATATTTGGGGCATTTGCATTGTTTGAGATTATTTTGAACCTCAAAAATTGTTTTTCTTTCTTTATGGACTTCTTTAATGTTTAAAGGTAGTGACAGCTACTAATAATGCATTCATTAGTCTTTCTCATCAAATTCCAATTTTAGGTAGGAAGAGAAAAATAAGGTTTCACTAGGGCAGAGTCATCAAAATTGACGTTATTTCATAATTGCCTTCATAGCATCATTTGAACGTTGACGCAATAACATGCGGTCAAAAATAATATTCTCCGGGAATTCAAACACATAGGGACAGGACTGTCTCCATATATTATGAAAAACTAACTTTGGTCTGTGATTTAACTTGCTAGTGTTCCTGTTAGTCTAAGCCCCCAGTAAAAAGAATCTCCCCCTCAAAGATAGCATTCTATTTAAATTCATGTTCATTTGAGAATTTATCCAGGAACCATTTGGCCTGGAATGACTTGGGGAAAAAGAATTGGTAGCGTTTTGGAATATCAGAACTGAGTAAGTCACTAGAGACCATCTCACCTAAGCCTTAACTTCATTGGCAAAGGAAATAAAGGCCCAGAAGGAGAAAGCCATTTTCCCATGCCATGCATGTTGATAATATTAAGACAAAACTATACCCCTTCCACTGTGCCAAGCAGATTAGCATTCTAGTATATAGATTTTCAGTTGCTATGTGTTTAGAACAGAATCTCATCTTACGAAAAATCCTGTTGTATAAAAATACATACCTTCCATATATAAATCTGAATGTCCCATACCCAGTGCTTGGTTCTCCCTATATCATGGATTTTATAGTTACCTCTCATAAACGTTGTGTGGGTGATGGTAAACAAAGTGTATAAAGCTTTCTAGAGCAAAGATTTCGCCGGTAGAAGCAATTTAAATGTTTCAGCGAATATTCACTGTAAAAAGAAAGATTAACAAAGTCTGGAATTTTATATCTATGTATTCTTTTTCTAAGGCTAATAGAGCATGTGTCCTTGGTATGCATGTTGGCATCGGTGATCATTTGGATGGGCTAGCTCTTTCTTCAAGAAACAAGTTAATATAGGTGTCTTCCCAAGATTAATTTATATTCAAAAACACCTCCCAACTTTCATAACAATGAGAAACAGTGTGTTTGGCAATATGCTAATTGCTAATTGAGTTCTTGTAAGGAAATGAGGCTTGTCTATAGGTGAAAGGAGGATAACGGTTGTAGTGGGTGGAGCTGGAGGTGAGTTAGGAGGGAATTTCAAGGGAGGTTATTGTGGTAGAGAGGATTTTTGTACTATGGGGCATGACCTAGTGCCCATCCTGCTCTTAATGAGTTCTGTTATCAGCACTTTCATCATCATTCTACTCAGAGCACCCCTACTCTTCCACCGCAATTCTCCACCCAGTCCCAGGCTGTTCTAGCTACAAACGCTGCTGAAATGTCAACAATAAATAAATATGCTGCTGTCACTTCTTAATCTAGAAACTGAGCATGTTTACCTAACATTTACTGTATTTCACGAAGTCTGGACATTTGTTGTCAACAAATGTATTTCAATAAAATATAAGGTGTAAACTGATTTTTAACAAATGAATGCCAAAAAGCTGGAAAAAAATTCTAGTACTCCATAGCTTCAAAATTTATCAGAGTTCTTAAAACTTATCAATTAATATACTTTTTATTGGAAGAATTTATTTTCTGAATTTATCTTTGGATTCAGATTATTTCCCATATTAATGATGCCAGATTACAGCTTTTTTGTCTGAGACAGTCTCAGTTACTATCTTAACAATACTGGCGAAAAAGCACAGAGCGTCTGCATGTTATTAAAATTTCAAAAGTGTTTTATTCTTTCAAGACTTTACGAACCGGCCAATGAAAAAAAGTCAAGCACCACTTATAAAAATGCTTTTATTATCCTAAAATACATTCACATACCATATATCCATCAATATATTTTATTTGAGAAAAAATGTAAGCCACAAACCCAGAACTTGCCAGTAAGTTATATTTAGCATGTTTTCCAAATACTAACTTGAAGCAGAAAATTGATTTTCAACCAAAAATATTATTTCATGTGTATAATTTCTCTTAAACACGTCATACTTTGAAAGTATATTCACTTCTCCTGTTTGAAGGACAGAGCAGAGTACCCTTTTTCTTGACAACAGCTGGCAAAGTATATGTGCTTAATAAATAATTATTGATTTGATATGGCTTAGGGAACTTTCTTAAATTTGAAGAAAATGCTATCTGGATTCATCACAGATATGACCTTGATATTAGACTGGTTTAAAGAATACTGAGACCAATGGCAAAGATCCAAAATGGTGGCTCCGCTGTCATTGCAAAATTACGTAGCCCTTTTATATGTTAGTTATTTTATATGTTAGTTATTTCCACCTCTCTCATCTATAAACATAGGACATCGGACTAAATCTCCAAGGCCTCTTTCAGTTCCCAAACCCTATAGTTTAGACTACCCATAAAAAATACATGGAAGTCTGGGATATTCAGTTTCTAAAGTCAAGCTCTAAAGGCTATAGACTTCCTCGTTAACAAATACCAGAAGGTATACGGAACTTTGTGGGTGCTCAATAAATATTAAGCAATCAATTTTATCTTTCATCTGCTGAATGGGGTAATGCTGACGTCTCACAGAATTCCATGTAAGAAATAATAAATGAGAACAAAGTACTTTTCAGATAATGGAGTAATTCGAATAAGCTGCTTTAATAGGTCTGAGGTCTAGCTAGATGATGCAAGAATAAAGTATCTTTTTTATTATTACATCTGGGAATCCAGCAGTCTTTTCATCTGTTTAAGAAGCAACAGTCTTTATCCTTGCTTATCACCAAAAAGTCAGCATGAGTAATTTCTGTGCAAATGGAATTTTTCATGTGATTTTAGCATTTATCACTTTTAACAAAATGCAGCTTTTATCTTTACCTGGTATCAAAATGGAATCATATCTTGATTTAAACAGTTTAATGAGGCGTTCCATCAGCATTATACTACTCTGTGCAAAGAAAATGCTTTTTGAAAATGACTGATAAGCTGCACAAATGAGAAAATTGTAAATTTAATAATCCTCCTACTCAAAAAATAATACAATTCAGGAATTGTTACTAAGGAAAATGAAGTACTGCATTCTAATTTCCTACAGTCTTCCACAGTGTGTTCTTTTTTATGTTTATGTTCAATAAATAATCTGTGTTCTGTTTTTTACAGTGTTTCAACAAAAGACTGCCAGAAGACAATCAAATGGTGACAAGTTCCATGGCCCTAAGAAACAAGGTACTAACATGAACTTCAGTTTTTTTTAATAATCTCTAAGTAAGAGTTAAAGAAATCTTATGAATACTGAACAAAGTCTCCTGCTATAGAAGTAAATAATTGTGTACTTGGCTAATTTTCCTGTTAAGTCAGTCAGTGTCTTACCCAAATATAATTTTTCCATAGTAAGATTAATGCAAGAAAATTATTTTAATTAACAAAGCCAAATTAACAAAGGCAAGAATTTAACAAAGGCCTTACTAGGATATTTGTGGTGATGTTGATAATGTTGTTTGTTATCAGAGCTCCAGGAGGGTCAAGTAAGACAAATTCTCTAACATCCCTCAGAGACCTTTAGAGAGAAGCCTCTGGAACCTAACTTGGTAGGAGGGGCAGATGATTGATGCCCCCGTGAAGGGGACCAGCATGGGTTTTCTGTGCTCTGCATTGAACTCCAGTCAGAGACTGTCTCACTATTCTCTTGCCTTAGGTAATGGACCTACCATTTATTGGAATAATTATTTGTCATGCAGAAAAGAGCTGAACACTGTAGCTCAGAGGCATCTCACACAGGAGGAATATTTTCCTCTTGCTTCATAAGGAGGCAGCTGCCTCCAGTCTTTCCTGACACACTTGGTTCCTCTTGAAAAGAGGTACTCTGGCAGGTTATTTATTATGATGTTTTTCTGATAATAAATCTTTGGTTAAAGTTCAAAAATGAAAAACATAAAAGGTGGCAGAGGTGGAGGCAACACTGGATGACTCTGATCATCAATGAGCATGTACAGATGCTTTTAACCTCAACCCACTTTTGAAATAACATCACTCCAAAATAATATTACCTTGAAATGTTACTCATACATCATTGAGAGAGACATTAAAATAAAACTGGGAAGTTATTTCACCAGCAGCCACTTCCATAGCCTCTTTGTGTGCCATTGTGAAAATAGCAAAGTGCTGATTGCACCAACTTCTGACACCCACTGACCTATTAAATACAGAACCTCATGGACTTGCTCCTGGGATGCTGTGGCTCATCCTTCAAACACAGGTGTGTCCTTAAATGAATGATCATCACCCATCACTTCAAGTGGCATTTCTCACGGCAGTGAGCTTGTACTTAGATCATTCTTCCAATTAAGTATGTGGTGCTTGAATGCAGCACATGATGGACCTGAACTTCCAGTCTCCTACAAATCACTTGGATAGACTACTTATAAATTTGTATGCAAAAACCTATCCTTATTGGACAATTTTTCATTTCCAGTGATTTCTTAGTTTGAAGGGAAAGATATATCTTTTTAAGTCTACTATTAGCCTCCCACTGTGCCTTCAGCTCTCTCAAGAAATAAATGCAGAACTCCATGTGAGATCATTGTACAATTAGGATCAAACAGTTATTGAAGAATTAAAGTAGAGAAGATTATTCCTATCTGGACTCTTCCACATACCTCACAGAGCTTGGAAAAGAATAAAGAGAGGGGACGCTTTGAGCTCTTTGGGAGAAAGTTTCCCTAAAGCATTTTTAACAAATATTCAATTATTATATTTTAATTAAATTACGTTAGAATTAGGAGGATGATGTGAAGAAGGCCACAGGAGATGAAAGAAGGGGACAAGTAGCAAGCATAATGAAGGGATCCTCAGAATGCCAGATCTGTCATCCTCTGGTTATCCCACAGAGAGCACTATAAGAAAAGGCTGCTAATGTTTTTGAAGCCTAGGAGAAACCTATTAATATTCTACCATATGTATAGAAAAAATTGTCCCTTCTGTACTCAGAATAAAAGGGGAGGAGAGAATGGTGAAAGGAAACAAGAACCTAAATAATTATAAAATATTTTACTGGATTAACATCTGTCCATATCTTGTTACTTAATTTGCTTCTTCAAGATCAATGATGACCAGATTTTTTTAATTCTTGGGGGGGGTTAAGTTACTAAAAATTCTAATCAAATTTTTGTGTGAATTTTTCATCTCTAGATATGTCAATCCAATTATTGATGATATTTTTGATTAGTCACCTTAGAGCAGTTTCCCTAGATTCCTTTAACTGTGGACATTAGTAATTCAGCAGAATGGAAAAGAAAGATTATTGTTCTGTTTTTCAAGGAGTAGAGGAACATTAAATCCTATGAAATGTTAGGGGAAAAAAAACCTTCCTGATAACTGCAGTCTGCAGGGAAATCAGAATCTAGCATGAGAAGAACATAATTAAGAATAATGGGGGGGGGGGGCTTCCCTGGTGACACAGCGGTTGAGAGTCTGCCTGCCGATGCAGGGGACACGGATTCGTGCCCCAGTCTGGGAAGATCCCACATGCCGCGGAGCGGCTGGGCCCGTGAGCCATGACCGCTGGACCTGCGCGTCCGGCGCCTGTGCTTCGCAACGGGAGAGGCCACAACAGTGAGAGGCCCGCGTACCGCAAAAAAAAAAGAATAATGGGGAAGGTTTTGAAATTAAAGAATTAAGTACCTAATGGACTTCCAATGTCCAGCCATTTTTCTCTAAATCTTTTCAGATATTTATGACCATCCAGACCATGGGACATACTAGACAATCAAAACTACTTATTCCTAAATTAATGAATACTCTTCAAATACCCTGGGATTTCATGGTGTAATAGGAAAAACAGTGCATGCTTCACCAATGATAATCTCTTTATTTGGTTGATGATAGAGAACAAAAAGACCCTTTTGTGAAGTGTTTGTCAGAGTCAAGATTTTTTAAAGGGACTGGACAGGTTCTCTAAAGGTTAAAGAAATTATTCAATTATTTCACTATATGCTGGAAGGGAAAGGGATTTTGAGAGCCAACTATTTTCCCACTGAAAGTATAGGCATTTCAGATGCCCTGTGTTGAAGACTGCCAAGGGATTGCCAGGAAGCTACATTATTGCTAAGTCAAGGAATTTTCCTGAGGAACAGAAAAAAATTAATTGGCACCATTTCCATGGAAACTCAACAGATTTCTTCAACTCAATTTTCACATCCTGGAAAAAATATAAGAAAAATGCTGAGGACTTTGGATCACAGATAAAAGTTTCCATCAAAATACATTTTTAAAATCAGTTTTTCCAAGTTGGTTTTAAAATTAGAAAAATTTTAAATCAGTGCCAGAGTGTTGTCCCCAGAATGTGCTGCTACCACACCTCCACCCACTTCCCAAAATTGAGCCTCACAGAGCAGTCAAGGGTTTGTTCTTCAACGTGGCAAACCAGAGAACTGAATTTGTCAGTGGGTTTGGAATCAATTAGAGTTTTGATGTCTGAGTCCTGTTAACTAAGCTCATGGAGGACTGATTTATAACCCCCAATCCCAATGGATTAAATCTGTTTTATGGGAAGATTTCTTCCCAGTGACAAGAATGCTTGTATTCATTAGACCCTTGCCAAATATTAATAATAAAGTTTTTATAAAATATAATTAGTAATTAGAAGGCTACTAGGTGAACATGATCAAGTCAAAGGGTGCTGGAGGAATGTAAGGACTTTGAGGACATGGAAATAGCTGATTAATTTTCCACGCCTCACAAAATCATATAATAGTCTAGGGTCAAGATTGCTCACATCTCCCAGACCTGTTTTTCTCTGTTATATCTTTTTCTTAGGCTACGCCCTGGGGCCTTTTCTATCTTCACTGGAATCATCCCCATTTTATCAACACAGTGGTACCTCAGAGGTGAGGAATGGCCATTGATGATGTTTAGCGTTCTTAGCATTCTTAACTGTCTCCGTGTGATCATGGGTCATGGCCACAGATATGCCCAGCCATACAGTGAAATAATAATCCTCTCAGCAAGCATGTGTTGTTTCTGTCATGCTTGGAAGGCAAACCATTTTTTTGAGGGGTGGGGTTAGGTGGGAGGTAGGAGGAGCACGTCCACCCTAACCAGCTGCCTATACCAGTGACTCTCAATCCCAGATGAGCATAAGAGTTATTTGTGGAGCTTCTAGAATTTAGTTGCCTAAGTCCTACCTTAGACATGGACTACAAGCAGAACACAAGAGAACAGTAATATGCTATAATAATAATCTCAAACCAACACACAAAAAACAAAATCTAACCAAAAGAAACTATTTGAAAGGCCATATTGTGGTCAGATTTGGCCTCTAAATATGTTATATTTCAAAAATAATGTGCACAATATAATTTCAGTTTTTTGCCATTTTAAACCATGCTTAAATCCATGTCTCATGTAACAATTCAAATCTCCAGCCACTCCCTATTGTATTATTGTATCATTTGCTACAAATTACTTTTGATATTTCATTTGTTATCATGCTTTCCATATTGTCTTCTTATATTTGAGACACATTTCTCTAAACTCATAATTCTATCAGAACTGGGAGAATAAAAGACGTATCGAGAATCATGCTATGAATAAAAACACAAAAGAGAAAATAATTATTTTTGATAATGAAGACTATTCAGATGTGTTTAATAAGCAGGCAGTGAATCTTATCTGCTCAGTAATTCCATCTTTCTGGCCCCTGTAGGCTTACAAGTTTGCAATCTCTGATATAGTCTCTGCCCACTAATTCCTCGATGCAGACTGCAAAATCGTTATCGGCTGGTCTTTTCAGGGGGTGTGCATGCTCTTGGGAAAGATATAGTCAGGGAACATATCTTGTATGAGCTCTGTAAGTTCCCAGTGCTGCAGCAGTGTGATGAATGTTAAATAACAGAATTTTCTATAAGTAGGAGACCTGGAGAAATGCAGATGGTATTACCCTTATGTGGGCAAAAGAGAATGCGGGTCCCTGAGGTATTTTCATCCGGCTACTTTTGCCAGTAATTGATATATTAAAAAGAAAAGAGGGAAAATTATCAAAATGTAGTTATTTGTACTCCATAGAAGAATAATGGCTTCAATTCTCCTTTTCAGTATAACTGACATTTCCATTTGTCATGTTCATAGGAGTTTTTTGTTTGGTTGGTTTCTGTTTTTGTTAAGGTCATACCTGGAAAAACTTGTGTAATAGCTGAGCTCTTGTCTAAAATGGTGATGTGTCAGTAGCCAGCAGTGGCCTCTAAGAAATGCTTGTGAAGGAAAGGCATCAAAAAGATGGAATTCTTAATAATAGTGGAAACAAAGACTGGAATAAAGCTAATGCTGGAATATGGGACTGATTCCAGTTAATTCTAAGGTTGAAAAAGAGGGATTGAAGCAAATAAAACCAGTAGTCCACCCGCTGACCCCTAGCTATCACTCTACTACACAAATGCTAATTTTTTAAAGTTCTCTCCACTCCAGCTCTGGTCTTTCTATATACATGCAGAAAAAGTAGTTCTCCCGGTAGAAAGCAACCTGAGGCCCTGCAGTAAAGCTCTGTGAAGGAAAGATGGGATGGGCAAGAAAACTTACTGTTTATTCAGGAAGTTAGTTGCTTGCAGACCTATCAGTACATAGTGCCAAAGAATCATGTTCCACCTATTTGTGACAAAGCTGCACCAGACAAAGCTGCTAAGTCCTGGGATCTTGAGTTATGAGTTGCACCAAAGTCCTCTGTAGTCCTAGAGCAGAGAACAAAATTTGATCTGAACACAAGGAATAGAAGCAAAGGATAAACAACCACCAAATCTCTTGTCAAACGTGATTCCATAGATGCGTTCTCTTTTAAGAAGACTGAAGGAGAGAACAAATAAATGATATGAGAACTTCAAAAACCATGTCAAAGGAAGGGAAGGAGAATTTCATCATGAAGACTCAGGATAATTATACTTCTGTAAATCACTTCCTTAATGAGTAAGGTTGTCATATATCTTCCCAAGAAGCACCAAGCTATCAATGTGGAGATAGTGGGAAATATGCAAGTATGCCCCCCCACCCCCGACACACAGACACAAAATAAGAACATCCCAACTAATGATGTGTAATTGTTTTTAGAAAATAACTGTAAAGAAGTATGAGTTATCTTTAATTTTCATTTATTAAATTAAGCTAAGCCATTCAGCTTTCAGGATCAGTGCTAGATACCCACTGACAATATACAGGAGCCAAAAAAGAAAATTTCAGAAAACTGCAAACTCATAAACAAATTGAAAACATAAAGAAGAAACATCAACAGAAAGTCGGGGGTCGAGGTCAGGCTGAGATGAAAGCAAAACAGATGAAAGACATTTTAGCTGAGATGGCAGGATGAGGTGAAACATGTGACATGACGAAAATGGATCAAGTGACTAGAGGACATATGGCAAAAATAAAATAAACTTGGAACTTAAAATTTCAATAGCAAACTAAAATCCACATTGGTTATAACAAAAAGGAGTGACAGTGGGTAAAATCAATTATTGAAGTTGAGAACATAATTGGAAAAGGGTTTGTTCCCAATATATGGAAATACTAAAAACAGTCAAAAGACATGGAGAACAGAAATCCAACTCATGTATAATAGGTGTTTTTAAAAATAGGCTAGAAAATACAATCAATGACATAGTTTAACACAGCTTCAGAGTACAGAAGAGTGGGGGAATGAATATGCAGACTGTACGGACTCGCTGTGATCTAGCAAAAAATAAGGAAATATACCCACATTTAAAAGCATCTTAGCAAACTGTTATAGTTATAAAGATGAAAACAACCCTAAAGTATTGAGGAAATATGTTAACTTAGATTTTCTTCTAAAAAATCAAAATCAGGTTTACAATTTAGAAAATGATGTAACAAAAATTTGAGATAATGGACTACATGATTTTTGGGAAAACGTTGCAACTTATATTTAGTCAGCTAATGTGTTTGTGTAAGAAGAAAACAAATATATTTTTTGGATGTCCAAGATTTTAGAAAAGATAGCATTTCTATGTCATCATGAAAGTATTCCCCCAAATATCTTCTAAATAAGTGAGAGATACTTAGCAACAGAAAGAGACTTGCAGACACAGAAAACAAACTTATGGTTACCACAGGGGAAAAGAGGGTGGGAGGAGGGATAAATTAGGAGGCTGGGATTAACATATACACACTACTAGGTATAAAATAGATAACCAACAAGGACTTACTGTATAGCACAGGGAACCATACTCAGTGTTATGTAATAACCTATAAGAGAAAAGAATCTCAAAAAGAAAGTATATATATCATATATAACTAAATCAGTATGCTGTACACCTGAAACTTACATATTATAAATCAACTGTACTTCAAAAATTAAAAAAAAAAGAAGTTATGGCATTAAAGAATTTGTGCTGAATAATGAATTCAATAAAACATGGAATTAAATTTAAATAATTATTATAAATTTATTTATAAAACATCTGAATGTAAAATACTGATGATAAAAATATGCAAGAGATCATAATTTTATTGCAATAATCTAGGTCCAGTGCTCAAATAATATGAAAATGTCTAAGAACTAGAAAATAATTTAAAAATAAAATAATGCCCTATCAAGTCTTTACTAATCAAAAAATATAAGGTAAAAAATCTCTGAAATTTATAAAAGTAATCATTATTTTAAAACAAAATATATACCTTCGAAATCACTTAATATTATATAATTATAGAATATATATACACTATATCCATCTACCTAATCTTTCTAGCAAAAGACAAAAACTAAAATAAGGCAAAAAAAAGATACAAAATAAGGTTATAATTAGAACAGCAGTTATGAAAATACATGTGTCAGTTAAACATCCTCAAAGAGCAGTCACAATCACTGAGGGCACATGGCACTGTGTGAAGCATATATAAATGCTTCACATAGATACCATAGATACCATAGATCAAGTCCTCACAGCTATCTTATGAGGTAGATATTATTTTCCTTTTTAAGATGGATTGGTTATCTGTAATCAAGGTCACAGAACTAATAAGTGGTAGAGGTGGGGTTTCAGTTTAATTCTTTTTGACTCTGAAGCCCATGTTTAGAATCACCTACTATCCTGTTCTTCCAGGTTATCATAGTAACAACAACTATCTCTACAATTTCCTGGACTTTTGCACAAGCCTGGAACATTACAGAGCATGTTACACATATTAATTCCTTTAAACCTTGCAACAACCCTGTAACTAATGGTATTGTTTACCTCCATTTTATAGACAAACTGAAGCTTGCAAAGGGTGGCTGAGACAGATCTGAGATTTGTACCCATGATTGCCTGGTTCCAAATACCACATTATATATTGTTTTATAAAAGATGCAGATTCAAATTTGGATAAAAGACAAAATCAAACTATATCCTGCTTTTTGAAGATATACTGTAAAAAAAAATACTAAAGAAAAGTTGAAAATCTATGGTCATTAATGGTTGCTTAAAGAAAAAGAAATAAATGAGTTGTTTTCAATCTTAATTTTAGAAAATAGGATTCAAGGCAAAAGTATTAGAAAAAGAAATCATTTTATTTATTTAAATTCTAAAATCCAAATAAAAGCATGTCATCCATGTTCTTTTATGTGGCAAATATTAAAAATACTTAAGTAAAATGTGGTAGAATAAAAGAATTTGACAAAAACCACAGTAGTAGTAAGAGGTTATAAATACTTTGAATCTTTGATAAAACAGTAAAAATGCAAAAACAATAAAATAGGGTATATAAAAAATTAAGATAATGTTAAGTTTGTACTTAACAGACTGTACACTTTTCAAAACCCTTAATTGATAATATGCTATCTGATTTTTTAAAAACTCAATAAAAATATGACCTATTCAACCCACTTTTTGATCTCAGTATACTTTTTAAAGAATTAATAACAGAAATGAAAAACACCTGAAGAAATTCTAAAAAACCTGTGAAGGCAAACAAAATTAAAACACAATTGAATGCTTAGCAAGCAAACTATAAGCAGAGGCAACATCACAGCTGTACATCTTTAGTTATTAAACAAGAAAAGGAAAACAAAGGAACTAGATACTAGTAAAAAAAAATATGGAATAAAACCAATGTAATAAATCTAGTAAAAGTTGAAAATTAATGGTAGAATTTTTAAAATTCACAGATGTGAAAACACAGGAAATTTTAACTAAATCTGAAAGTTTATTTTTAAAAAGAATAAATTAGCAAATGCTCTGGCAAATCTAACTAAGAGAATACGCCAGTAAGAAAACAAGTCATGAGAAGATATTAGTATACAGAATCAGAGGAATTGTTTGATTTTCTTGTGTATAAAAATATATGATTTTCTCATCAAAAAGTCTACAAATAAATGCTGGAGAGGGTGTGGAGAAAAGAGAACCCTCCTACACTGTTGGTGGGAATGTAAATTGGTGCAGCTACTATGGAGAACAGTATGGAGGTTCCTTAAAAAACTAAAAATAGAACTACCATATGACCCAGCAATCCCACTCCTGGGAATATATCAGGAGAAAACCATAAATTGAAAAGATACATGTACCCCAATATTCATTGCAGCACTATTTACAATAGCCAAGGTATGGAAGCATCCTAAATGACCATCAACAGTGGAATGGATAAGGAAGATGTGGTACATATATACAATGGAATATTACTCAGCTATAAAAAAGGAATGAAATAACGCCATTTGCAGCAACGCAGATGGACCTAGAGGTTATCATACTAAATGAAGTAAGTCAGACAGAGAAAGACAAATATCATGATATCACTTATACATGGAATCTAATTTTAAAAATGATAAAAATGAACTTACTTACAAAACACAAACAGACTTACAGATATTAAAAACAAACTTATGGTCCCACTTAAGGGGAAACGTGGTGGGGGGAGGGATAAATCAGGAGCTTAAGATTAACATACACACACTAATATATATGATTCATAACCAACAAGGACCTACCGTATAGCACAGGGAACTTTACTCAATATTCTGTGATAACCTACATGAGAAAAGAATCCAAAAAAGAATGAATTTATGTATATGTATAAATGAATCACTCAGCTGTATACCTGAAACTAACACAACATTGTAAATCAACTACAATAAAATTTTAAAATATATATATGCGACTTTTCAAAGAAAAATACTAATTAACAAAATTATGTCAGGTGATAATGATGTGTCAGTGTAAGCTCATCAGCTGTAACAAATGTACCCCTCTGGTGAGCAGTGTTGATAATGGGGGAGGCTACTCATATGTGGGACTGGAGGTATATAGGAGATCTCTGTACCTGCTACTCAGTTTGACTATGAACCTAAAACTACGCTAAATAATAGAGTGTGTTAATAAAACAAAGTCAACTTATTAAAAAAATTATGTCAGGTGGTGAAAGGAATTTTTTAAATATTACTAGACCAATAACTAGGGAATATTTGTATTAAGCTTTAACTCAAAAGGTAACCCAGGACAAGTTTTGTCACTGAGTTATTTCAAACTCAACTATTTAGGAAAATAAAGAGATTAAGTCAGCACCACTTGCCATGTGTATTAAGGTCTGGTACTTATGCAGTGCTTAAAGCTACAGTATTTAGCATTACATTGACATAAGAATCACTTAACAGTGAAAGAATGGTTTAGGTTATCAAATTACTATAAGTTTTTGTGCTTTTTTTTTAACTTGAATAATGCAAAATGTTATCTAAAGTGTATCAAACCAGGCATTCCCTTATCCAACTGGTGAGAGGTATTTAACAACACATTTCCAGGAAAGGAGCTGATCACTAAGTATCAACAGCTTTAAAAGTGTACATACTCAAAAATTAGACTTTCAGGAGTCTATCCTAAGAAAATAAATAGCAATACAGCCAATGATTTATGTTAAAGACTTTTAAGCACCAATAGTACATAACTGTGGGAAAAACTGGAAACAACAAAATAGCCAACAGTAGGAAAATGGTTAAATACTTGATTGAATATACAAATTTCAGAATATAATACAGCCACTAAAACTCATGTTTCAAAGAATATTTAATGGCATGGAAACATTCTTAGGCTATAGGAATAAGAGAAAAGAGCTGGAAACATACCAGTATAAACCTAGTTCAGAAAAAGAAAGAGAAGAAAAGAAAGCAATGTACACTTAAAAAGGAGAAACATCAAAATGTTAATACTCCACATTTCTGAAGAGTGTAGTAGTGAGTGATAGTCATTTTCTTTTTTAGTACACGTCTGTGTTTTCTAAATGGTGGTGGGGCAGGGCATGGGGACTCACCTTCTGAATTTACAATTAAAGTGAAGTGGCAAAGAATATATTGTTAATGAAAAAATTATCCTGCCACTTGTCAAACAGTAAGGCCAACTTTATTCAGGGGATTATATACAACAATACAGGGGTTGCTGCTATGGGATTTTACAGTATGGGAGAGAGTGGTCTCAACTCTGAATGCCACAAGGAAGAATGCGAATTTATAATCCAGGAGCAGAGTGTGTGGGAGGGGTGAGAAGTGGATGGGAAATTACTAAGAACACCAGCGGTGAGAGAGATTCCCCCTAAACTGACTGAACAGGATTCTTACTCCAGGCAGGCCAAGTGATCAGATCACATCAGGGGGATGATGGAAGATAAAAGAACCCAAACAGATATTGAAGGTGATCCGATATCAAGGTTGGCTAAAGCAACAGCAGGATTCTTATGAAAACTGAGCAATGCAAAGACAGACATGGAAGTACGAAAGGTGAGCCCTAGTTAGGAAAAGGACTCAGGAGCCTGACTAAAGTTTAGTCAAGGAGAGAACCCGTCAATAGCAGCTGTAGGTTGAGATGTGGATACTTTCCTTGGAAGTTACAAGGAATACATCAACACTACATCTCCTAATTTGCTCATGTGACCCTGAGCTCGTTTGCTGCCAATTTCTTAGATACGGAACAAAAAAGTAACTTCAGATTTAAACCTTGGTCACTGATTTTTTTTTAAGTCCTATTACTTTCAAGTTTGTTCCAGCTGCTCACAAAATAATTTGGTAAGATAGTACAGTATGGTATGGCATGGTATAGTATATCTGGCATAGCTTGGAAGGATGTATTCCATGGAGAAACCTATTCGCGAAGTGGGAGAAATTTCTTATTGTAAAAGCAATATAGTATTATTTCAGAAAGTTGGAAATTAGAAAAAGGTAATCACTTCTGATACCATCACAATAGAACGACCTGTATCATCTTTAAAACTGTCCCTGCCTGCTTTATTATATGCACATTTTTATGGTTAAAATTTTACTATATATGCAATTTTGCATCCTGCTTTTGTACTTGTCCTTGTATAATAAGCACACTCTCCGTTGCACTTGGTCTTTTAAATTATTATTATTTCAATGACTACCTAATATTTACTAAGTAAATATTTCACATTTTAAGTTCTTTGGTGTTGGCCAATCAAGTTGTTGACTTTCAGTTTCTCAGGAAAAATGTTCTTCTAGCCAGTCACTTGGTAGTAGAAAGAACTTTTATGAAAAGTTCAGTTTGCTTTCTCACCTAATCTCTAGGTTCATATGTCCACCAGACGGGTTGCTTGATGTTAATTTGACCAAAACTTGATCAAATGGAAAATCTTGTAAAGAAGAATTGATCTGAAAGGAACTAAATCTTTAGAAACTGTAGTTTGTCTTGAAGCTTTTACGATAAGAGAACAAGTCTGCCATGTGGGCAAATAGCAGTATGACAAATGCTTTTCAATGAAAATTATGTTAAACTCATACTAACTCTTATGAGAATAAACTAATAATAAATACAATTTGAGGAGCAAGGAAAAACCCTTCCACCCCCCATAAAATAGTCATCTAAACGCAATAAAGAAATTTTGCACAGCCTTCCAAAAATTACAGGTTGCATGTTTTGGTTTGATTAGTCTGCCCTTAAGAAAGAAAGGGGGTAAAAGGCCTAATCATTTTTCTTTGCAGCTTGTCATGCCTAATAGTAATTTATCAAGACAATTGGTTTTAATGTTTTTAGTGTGGGGGGAAAAAAAAAAGAAGAAAAAGCAGATGTATGTAAAATTAGCCTAGTTGTAAACAACTCACTTTCGGGACTCAATCTGTCTACAACTTCTGCCACTCCTGAATTTTGTTCTTTTGTTGTCTCTGCACAACCATGCAAAACTGAATCCTGCCTCCCCCCAAAAGGTCATCTTACTTATATTTTCGTAGCTAAAATTTGAAATATGAAGGGATAATTGAAATGAATATTATTAAAAGAATTCAATGTGTTTTTTTTAATTGAGCTAAACGTGCACATATAGCAAAACTGAAGTTGGTACCATTTTCTGGGAAGGCTTGGCTTGACATAACTTCTATAAAAGCAGAAAATCCAGCTGCATGGGTATTTGCGATAAAAATGGATTCACACTTAGGCAAAGGGATGACAGAAGTGAGGTGCTAGTTAAATGGCATAGCTGTTAAATGACGATGCTAAACCTCCACACTCTGGCAGGAATGGCACATGGAATTCTACTGCAAACAGCATCTTACGAATTGAATTGGATTGTGGAGACCTATAAAAAGCAAGTGGTACAAGAAGCAAGATCTCAATTGTTACCTGTGCTTTTGGCTGCTGAACCGCTGAGCCCTCTGGCTGACTTTTGCTTCTCCAATTCTCGTGGGATTTCATGTCCTGTCATCCCTGAAGGAAAAGATTTAAGAGTATAGAATCTGTTGACATCTTGTTAGTTCTGGGGATATAGGACGTCTGAAGTGAAAAGACAAGCCAAGAAAGCCCCCGTGGGAATCAGAATGATTGGCCATGGAGCAGTTTTATGTGCATGTGAGCCTTTACAAAAAAAGAATCCTCTCTGTGCCCCTGTTCCAAGAGTCACTGCTGGAATCTCAAAACTGAAAGGGACATGAGAGGTCATTCCAAGACTGCCCCGAGGCTCAGGTTCCCATCAAATACTTAAAACTGCCATCAAGTACTTGAACTTCTCATTTCCAGACTAACCAATCCTATCAGAATCCTATAATAGAATTTGAATGCAAATCCTATATAGAATTTGAATGCCCTCCCCATTTCACAAATCCCGTCAATCAGGTCTAGATACAGTCTAATTGATCTGCTTCTTTCTTGAAAAAGAGTTCCCAGTAATGAGCAATTTCTCCAGCGAAAGGCCCAATTTACTACCAACTTGCCTACAGCTTGGTGGGACTACCTCTTCTCTCCTTCTAGACTCTGGGCATATTTGGATTTGATAGTGCAGACGACCTGTGCTGCTGCTGAGTCATCCAGTCCCTGCTGAGATAATGCAATAAGTATGTTGGACTTAGGAGAAATATGTAAATGAGAACTCAAATGAGTTCTGCAGCCAGGCAGGCAGTACAAGTGTGAAGTCATCCAGAGACTTATAGGGAGTAACAGAGACTGGGGTAGCCTGGAGAGTACAGAGAGTCCCTAAAAGCATACAGCTTCATTTATGTCTTTAAGCACCGTCAGAACACTGACTCCCCCGTGGTCTGCAATTTGCTCTCACTGTTCCTCAGGCCAGTGTCTGGTGTGGCATTAGCAGCCACACAAGAGACATCAGACCATCGAATGTTCTCATCGTGCCGAGCAAATAAGACATAGCATGTTCCAAAATAAACTCTTCTGAAAAGGAAGCAGGTCACGACAAAAGGACCAGCAATTATTTATTTTAAATCTTTCAGGAATAAATTCTCAAATGATCCTGCACCTCTTATGACATTTGGATGTTGGTTGAGATCTTCTTTCCCAAAGCTGGAGAGATTGTGTTTATTCCATAAATACGTATTAGTAATGATAGTGTTAACTCTTTCTTATTTAGCTTACTATGCAGCAGGCCCTATGCTAAGTATTTTGTGGACCTAATGAAAAGTAATCCTCACAAAAGAACATGACATTGGCACTGCCCACCACCAGCCTAGTGCAGAACTTTTGCTGTTATTTCTCTCCTCATCCCTTTATGTTTTTCAGTGATGAGACATATTCTTTTCACCCACAACACTAGGTCTGAGGCATGACCATCCTTAGAAAGAAGCTCATTAAAAAATTTGTACTGATTTATTCTGTAACTGCTTATAGACTAGCTAGAACAAGAAACTCAAACTGCTTATTTTTTAGAGTGCTTTTTTTTTTTCCAGTTGTCATATGCAGACTTCTCATTAAAACACCCTTCCCTCATATTGTAGACAGATCTCGGATGGAGAGTCAAGGCTTTTCCACCATAAGGGGCTGCCTTGCTGCTGGGCAGGAGGAACTCATCCTCCTGCAAGAGAAAGTCAAGAATGGGAAACTCTCTGTGGACGAAGCCCTGGAGAAATTTAAACACTGGCAGATGGGGAAGACTGGCCTGGAAATAATTCAGCAGGTAATACAGACCCCAATCCCTTCTGGAGCGTTCCCTCAGGTGCAGAGCTCCAGCATCTTTGTAAGCCTCTTTCTCTTAACAAGAAATACAGGTAACTGTTCTTTTGTTTTTAACTAGCCACACACATAAAAGAGGTTTTAAACTACCAATTAGAAGCTCGACAATACCCAGATTTCATGTTTACAAACCATCAATGAACTCAATGCTGAGACTATGTATATCAGAGCTAATACCTAATCAACTTATAAGGCTGTCCTTAGTACAGTGCATGTTTTATGAATCTCATTGCTGAAATTAAGGTGAAACATCTTTACACTAACGTGCTCAGAATTCTGAAGAATGTATTATGTAGACTAGACTTAAAGGGAACAAGAAAATGATTGAAATCATATCAGACAATAGTCCTAAGTAATATTTAATAAGTTTTCTCTTCTCCTTAACCTTTGGAAAAATAAATATATATATACATATATATCAGGATTTGCATGTATATAAATATGTACATACATAAATATATATATCAGGATTTGCATATATATGAATATATATATATCGGTCAGGATTTACAGAGAAATTATGCCAAGAGTATTAACTTCAGATAAGCTTGTCTTCTTTAAACATAATTTACATCCTAGGTGGTTCTAAGAGGAGAATGAAAACAAAATATACTCTGTGTAATATAATATACACCCCATGACATTCCTCAGTGAGGGTGCCAGGACCATATTCTAGCTATCCAGTAGGCCTTCCCACTCCCAAAATGTTTTACCAGTTTTTTTTCTTCTCATCATATAAAACCCCAGTACCTTAAAAGCCAGTTCTCAGGCAGCTGTTTGACAAACACATTTCATTAGCTACATTAGGCCTAAGTATAAATAATCATTAATAGCATAATATGCTACCTTTCCCAAGGATCATTTTTATTTAAAAATAATGCTTAAGAAAACATTTTTAAACAACAGGGAAATGAATCACAATGGTGATTCAAGCAATATGGCATATAAACAGGATATAGTTTAGGCAAGGGACTTTTCCATTACATCTGAGGTCACAAGCCTTGTCAGAAATCACCTGTCTCTATGGATAGCTCTTGTTGTGGTTAGGTGACTGGACCTGGTCAAGATTTTGCAGTGTTAAGCAAGGGCAGTTCTTTTGCCAAACAAATGCTAAGAGTGCTGATTGTAGAGTTCTGTAATGGATTGTTGTTCATGGTCAGAACTATAGTATTGCTTTCAATCCACACCATTGCCATCACCATCAAGCATCCTTCTTATGCCGAAATGGGTTAAGATGTGCCTAAGTGCAGACTTACAAATCACTTTCCTAGCAATGCTAGAAAATAAGTTATATACGTTTTGTTAAGTCAGTTGTACTTCATCCTTCTTAGACCCTTCAATAATAAAGTTTACAATTTAAAGTGATCCAACCTAAATACCTTCTTGGTAAGGTTTCACTAGTTGCTTTATTAAACCCTTGGTTGTTTACATGTTATTTGTGTATTTATATTCAATACTGTTTTAGAAAGAATTTAAGGTGGTCTATACTCAACTACTCTGAGACCAATGTGGCTTATCTAATATATAGGGATAATGGGATAATGAATACAGTAAGCAAAACAAAACAAAACAAAATTTAACCTGTAAATACAAGAACAAACACTAAGATTACTTTCCATCAGAGTCCAAAGTTTGTGACTCTGACTGAGGACTTTGGGAGGAATCAGTCAGTTCTTTTCCATTTCTTTCCCAAATTTATTGAGATATCATTGACTTTGTCTAAATTTAAAGTGTATAACGGGTTGGTGTGATATATTGCAAAATGATGACCACCATAGCATTAGCTAACACCTCCATGATGTCACAAAATTACCATTTTTGTGTGACAAGAACATATAATGCTAACTCCCTTAGCAACTGGCAAGTTGCTAAATATAATATATATATAATACAGTACTGTTAAATATAATCATCCTGCTGTACATTAGATCCCCAGCACCTTTTTATTTTATAACTGGAAGTTGGTACCCTTTGACCAACATCAACATCTCCCCATTTCATCCACTCCTCAGCCCCTGATAACCATCATTCAACTCTGTTTCTATGAATTTGGCTTTTTTAGAGTTCACATATGTGAGATCACACAGTATTTGTCTTTCTCTATATGACTTATTTCACTTAACATAATGCCCTCAAGGTCCATCCATGTTGCCACAAATGGTAGGATTTCCTTCTTTCTCCCTGCTGAATAATATTCCATTGTGTTTGTGTGTGTGTGTATACACACTCATATACACACACACATATATATATACATATATAACACATCTTTATCCATTTATCTGTTGATAGACACTTACATGGTTTCCATATCTTGGCTATTGCAGTGAACATGGAAATGCAGCTATTTCTTTGAAATCCTGATTTCATTTCCTTTGGATAAATACCCAGAAGTAGGATTGCTGACTCATATGGTGGTACTATTTTTAATGTTTTGAGGAACTTCCATACTTATTTTCATAATGGCTGTACCAATTTACATTTCCACCAACACTGCACAAGGCTTCCCTCTTCTCCATAACCTTATCTCTTACCTCGTGTCCTTTTGATGATAATCATTCTAACAGTTCTGAGGTAAGATGCTACTCTGGCTTTGATTTGCATTTCCCTGTTGATTAGTGATGTTGAGAATTTTTTCATGTATCTGTTGGCCATTTTTATGTCTTCTTCGAGAGATGTCTATTCAGTTCCTCTGCCCATTTTTTAATCAGATTATATGGGATGTTTTGCTACTGAGTTGTGTGAGTTCTTTATATATTTTGGATATTAACTCCTTCTCAGATACATGATTTGCAAATATTTTCCCTCAGTCCATAGTGTGCCTTTTCATCTTGTTGATTGTCTCTTTCGCCATGCAGAAGCTTTTTAGTCTGATGTAGTCCCAGTTGTTTATTTTTGCTTCTGGTGCGTGTGCTTTTTCAGTCATATTCAAAACATCATTGCCAAGACCAATGTCAAAGAGCTTTTTCCCTGTGTTTTTTTAGTCAGTCCTTAACATAAGGGCCTGAACAAAAGTCAGAACAACAAAAAATGAATGTTCTCCCTGTTTTCCCAACACACACTCATCCCCATATACTTTTCAATATTACTCTTGTAGTTTACAAAAATGTTCATTTGTATCCTGAGAATGAATCTCTCAGAGGTAGCTGTGAAGTTATATTATTCTTGACAGAGTTATTATCCTAGGAAAATAGGAGAAAAAATGGCACAAATACAGAGTTAATAGTGGAAGAGTTTCTAGGATAATGAAGACCCATGTAGAATCCCTGGAGTCAAAGGTGAGATGGCTGAGAAAACCTTGCCTTTAGCTCTCCTCACTCCTGCTCACAATCAGTGAGTCCCTTGCTCACTTATAGGAAGGGATCTTTAAGGCAATGAAAACAACTCTAGGAAAAATGGTTTCTAGGCTTCAGGGGCAACCCTTAGGAAAAGTGCTACTCTAGATTCTCTTCTAAAAGCAGACATTTTGAATGTTAGCTTGCTTTACCTTTCAGTTAAATAGTGAATAGATGTTCAATGTAGAATATTTGGAAAGCAAAGAAAGGTCACAGGTGAGTTAAGAAGGGAATCCAGTTTGTGTATCATTTGCTACCATGTCCCTGGCTCTTAGAAGGAATTTCTAGTAAGGCATGTGCCCTGCAGAGGCTGGAGATCGGCTCAGACAGCAGCAGACCATCACTGTGTTGGACTCCTGCTTTTGGACACCAAATAGCCAATGTAGATGCCTCAGGTGTTCGATTGGGAAAACAGCTCCCAAAAGAATTAGGCTCTGGGTTTCTACCTGATTCTAACACTTATAACTGTGTGATTTGGGAAAGTTACTTAACCTCTCTGTAGCTCAGATTCCATATCTGTAAAATGAGATGATGATGTTTTTTATCCACTTCATGAAGTTGTGAGGATTAAGGAAAATAATACATGTAAAGTATCAAGGACGGTGATTGGGACATTGTAAGTACCAAATTAACACTAAGTAGTAGTGGTGGTACTGGTGATAGTAGTTAAAGTTTTCATCTTAATCCATGACAAATTTGTGAAATTTGACTTCTGTTTCCTGGTTGTTCCCTCATTAAGAAAAAACTACGCCAACTACGAGATTGCATTATTGGGAAAAGGCCAGAAGAAGAAAATGTCTACAGTAAGTAAAATATGCCTGCTATTCAAAAATAATAGGGTGGAAAATGCAAGGACAGTGGAGTCAAACAGGCCGGAGTTCAAATCTATACTCTATCACTTCCCAGCTGCTTAAACTGGACAGTGTCTTAATCCTTGGTATTCAGGGTCCTTGTCTGCGATACAGGAATGATTATACATGTATCTGGAAGTGGTTGTCCAAGTTAACAGATAAAATACTTTTCACCTTCTCTGGCCCATAATGGACCTTCAATACATGCTAATTACTTCCTTTCCTTTGATTTCTATGTAAGTTGCAAATAAGATAATTCTGCTCCAGTTGTTTGGTGTTTTTCTGTTTTGTGTGTGTGTGTGTGTGAGTCATTATATAGGGTATTAAATTATTAAGGAGTCACACTTTTTTTTTTAATAAGGTAGAATATTCTCAGTATAGTCAGTTCTCACAACTGTCCACATGTGGATCATTTTAAATTATAAATTTCGTGTTGCCTTGTCCTGAAGCTATCATGCTTCTTTGCAACGCAGATTCTCCTTGCTAATAATTAACAGTTGCTCCCCGGGGGGAAAAGCATTTATTTGAATGTTAACACAAACCAAACATTATTAAGACGGTAAATCTTCTCCAAAGATAAACAACACATTCCAAAATTGAAAATAAATTACGTTGTCACTCTCTGATCACTCTGTCCCCAAGTCCCTACCCCTGCACAAATAATTAAAAACTAACAACCACTATCAAAGCTTGAAAGCTTCCATCTCTTCCATTTTCAATAATATTGCATAGCTTTTAGCTAGTACTTCATGCTGAAATTCACCATGTTAAAATTCGTTTTCTTTTTTACATTATTGGGTTGTTATTTACTTTTCCATAGAGAATTCTTTAAGCTCTCTTAGAAATGTTTTCTAAAACAGAAATATACTTTCTAAAATAATTAAAGTCATAAACACAAGACTAATTTACAAATAACTGAGTTCTGCAGACCTCCATTGTAATGTGGAATAAGAGAAAAATTTTAACACTGTGTAAAATTACAAACAATATAAATAATTTCACTAAGAAACATTAAGTAGTAGTAGTAGCTAATATTTATTAGCTATCTGCTATACACTTAATATTATCTTATTAACAACCCTTTGAGATAGGCATTAGTCCCAATTTATAAATAAGGAAACTGAGAATCTGAGAAACTAAGAAGCCCCTAAACACACAGATTAGAGACTACAACCTACGTCTATTGGAATCCAAAGTTAATACTCTTTTTTTTTTTTTTTGCGGTACGCGGGCCTCCCACCACTGCGGCCTCTCCCGTTGCGGAGCACAGGCTCCGGACGCACAGGCTCAGCGGCCATGGCTCACGGGCCCAGCCGCTTCACGGCATGTGGGATCTTCCCGGACCAGGGCACGAACCCGTATCCCCTGCATCGGCAGGCGGACTCTCAACCACTGCGCCACCAGGGAAGCCCGTTAATACTCTTAATCATTAGGAATTAACTAGTCCCCTTTCCAGCCAAAATGGAATAAGTAGTATCAGACAAATCCTCCCACTGTAAGAATACAAATACTGGGCAGAAAAATGAGGCAACTGATTTCAGGGAGTAGACAATAGGCAGCCTAAGACTATAATCTCAGAGAAAAACAAAATGTATGAGATATCTCTCATGATTGCCCAGGAGACTGATTTTCTGGCTACAATCTCTGCAAAGCAAGCAAGCACTCCTGTCAAACTGAGGGGTGCAAAGATCAGAATTCATGGCAGCCAGAGCTGCTGGGATGTGTATGGTGGGTCACTGAAGAGGAGGTAGCTGCATAGAGAGGTAACCTCAGAGGGAGTGAGGGACTCCAAAAGTCTGTGGCTGAGAGATGAGCTGTACATGTGTAGGGCAAGACCACTCAAGGCATGCAAGATAACTGCTTTTAGCACTTTGAAGGCAGAACAGAGACACTGGAGATTGAGCAGAGCCAGGAAAAAGCCAAACTGAGGATGTTTGAGTTCTGCCCTGCCAGAGTGGAAAGGTCTCCTTAACACTTTGTTAAAACACCTGGCATCCTGCTGTGACACCCAAGAGGTATAATGAGTAAGGACTATGACTTAGAGTAAGACCTACTCTAGACATGCCCCAGCAAAGCTTAAAACCAAGCCCCTACAGGAGCCCCACAGAAGACAGAGTTTGTAGGCTTAGTCCTACTGAGAGCCTTAGAAAACACCTTGGGCTAACTATAGGTCAACACTGAAAAAAAGCAGAAAACCAAGCTTACCACAAGTTCATGCCAGTAATCAAACTGCCTGCTAAAATAAGAACCTACACTCATCGAAGGAATATTACAGAATCCAGAATATACAACAGATTATCTTTAAAGTCCAGTGTTCAGGGCTTTTTTAAATAAAAGAAGAGGTATAAATAAAAAGAAAAATGTAATTCATAGAAAAGAAAAAAGAAAGCCATCAATAAAAACTGAACCTGAGATGATCCTGTTATTGACCTTAGCAGACAGAACTTTAAATTATGAACATATTTAAATTAATGAAAAATATGGTTTTAAGGAGTATATAAATATGAAATCTCAGCAGGAAAATTGAAGCTATATAAAAGAACCAAATGGAAATTTGTAGAAATTAAAATTACAGTAAGAAAAATGAAAAATTTATCAGAAGAGCTTATCAGCAGATTGGATATAGCAAAAGTAAGAGTTAATGAATTTGAAGACAGATCAACAGAAATTATCCAATATAATGAACAGGGAGATAAAAAGACTTTAAAATGAATGGAGCCTAAGAGACATGTAGTACAATATAAGACAGTCTAGCATACATGTAATCAGAATCCCAGAGGAAAAAAGAATGAGTTTGGGCCAAAACATTTTAAAAGGAATAGTGGTCAAATACTTTCCAAATTTAATGTAAACTACCTCCATACTGTTCCAAGAACTTCAAAAAATTCCAATTAGCATAACTGTTAAGAAAACTACATCTGGGCAACTTGTAGTCAAACTACTTCAAGTCAAGATAAAGAGAAATTCTTGAAAGCAGCCAGAGAAAAAAGACACTTTACATATAGAGGGAAAAGTATAAGCATATTCCATGTTCACTACATATTCACTAATTGCTTATCACAAACATGGAGGACTAAAGACAGTGCAGTAATATCTCTATAAAGTGCTAAGAGAAAAACAAATGACCACTTAGAATTGTATATCCAGGGAAAATAACCTTCAAAAATTTGTTGAAATAGAGACATTTTCAGATAATCGAAATCAGAGAATTCATAGACAGCAAAACTGCAATGTAAGAAATGCTAAAGAATGTCATACAAGGTGAAGGGGTTATTAACAAACAAAAACTCAGATCCACACTAAGGAATAAAGAACACTGAAAATTTTACCAAGCAGATAGAAATAAAATATTATGTTTTCTTTTTTCTCATAAATTATTTCAAAAACAACTGTTTAAAGCAAAATAGTAACACTTAAATTAGGGATTATAGCATATGAAGAAGGAAAAGATGTGAAAACAATTATGCAAATACAGAGGGTGCAGATAAGTGGAATTATATGGTTGCAAAATTTTTGTAACATGTAGTTCCAAGTATGGAATATAAAGAATCAGTTATAAAGAAGAGGAAAGATTAAGGTAAGAAAGATGAAGTGTCAAGTATAAGACATGAAGCATGAAGAAGTACACTATTGTCTCTAAATAGACTGTAAGTTAATGGTACATATCTTAGTTATAAAGTAGATACATGATAGATAGATAGATAAAGAAACTAACAGAGGAAATAAAATGTAACACTAAAGAGCTATTTGATTCGCCAAAAAGTAAAGCAGGAAAGTAGCAAAAACATAAACAAAATGGATTAGTAAATAACCAAGAACAAGATGTTAGTATTAAACTGAGTCATATCAATAATTGTGTTAAAATTAAATAGATTAAAAGTATCATTTAAAAGGTAGACATTTTCCAGCCTGATAAAAAAGTAATACCCAACTTTGTGCTATCTAAAGGCCATGCATTTTAAATCTAAGACACAGATAGGTTACAAGTAAAGATGGTAAAAGATCTACCATGCCAATAGTAAGCATAAGAAAGCTGGCATGGCTATATCAATACAAGACAAGATGAATTTCAATACAAAGAGTATTACAAGAGACAAAAGAGGAAATTACAAACTGACAAAAGGGCAGTTCACTAGGAAGATACAAAAATCCTACATATTTGTGTACCTTAAACTGTGTATGTATTTATGAGTTTTCTCAAAACTCATGAAGCAAAATTTGATAGTGCTCAGAGATGTTTTCACCTATTTCTTAGTGATTGATAGAACAAATAGAAAAAAATCAGTAACAATATAGAAGATCTAAACAACACTGTCAACAAACTTGACCTAATTGACTTTACAGAACAGGGCATCAAAAAAAGAGTCGGAGATAAGGTGATGATGGAGCTAGGAAAATCCAAACATAGGATTTATATTTCCGGTTTGTAACATGGAAATCTACTGAGAAACAGTTCTAAATACATTAGAAAGTGAAGTTCTATTAAGAACGCTGCTTAAGAGAGCTCCAGAGACGGGCGCGAGCCATGGCTAAAAGTGCGGAGCCCAGAGACAGACATGAGACGCTAAGGCCGCTGCTGCCGCCACCAAGAAGCCTGTGTGCGAACACAGGTCACTATCCACACCGCCTTCCGGGGAGCCTGTGCAACCCGCCACTGCCAGGCTCCCGAGATCCAGGGACAACTCCCCCGGAAGAACGCACGGTGCGCCTCAGGCTAGCAACGTCACGCCGGCCTCTGCCGCCACAGGCCCACCCCGCACTCCCCCCGACCTGAGTGAGCCAGAGCCTCCGAATCACCGGCTCCTTTAACCCTGTCCTGTCTGAGCAAAGAACAGACGCCCTCCGGCAACCTACACGCACAGGCGGGGCCAAATCCAAAGCTGAGCCCCTGGGAGCTGTGAGAACAAAGAAATCTCTCCCAGCAGCTGCAGAAGCAGCGGATTAAAGCTCCACAATCAACTTGATGTACCCTGTATCTGTGGAATACATGAATAGACAACGAATCATCCCAAATTAAGGAGCAGTGTGGATGAAAGGCTCTCGGTGCAGCAGCCAGGAGTTAGTGCTGTGCCTCTGAGGTGGGAGAGCCAACTTCAGGACACTGGTCCACAAGAGGCCTCCCAGCTCCACATAATATCAAACGGCGAAAATCTCCCAGAGATCTCCATCTCAACACCAGCACCCAGCTTCACTCAACGACCAGCAAGCTACAGTGCTGGACATCCTATGCCAAACAACTAGCAAGACAGGAACACAACCCCACCCATTAGCAGAGAGGCTACCCAAAATCATAATAAGTCTACAGACACCCCAAAACACACCACCACATGTGGACCTGCCCACCAGAAAGACAAGATCCAGCCTCATCCACCAGAACACAGGCACTAGTCCCCTCCACCAGGAAGCTTGCACAACCCACTGAACCAACCTTAGCCACTGGGGACAGACACCAAAAACAACGGGAACTACGAAGCTGCAGCCTGCAAAAAGGAGACCCCAAACACAGTAAGATAAGCAAAATGAGAAGACAGAAAAACACACAGCAGATGAAGGAGCAAGATAAAAACCCACCAGACCTAACAAATGAAGAGGAAATAGGCAGTCTACCTGAAAAAGAATTCAGAATAATGATAGTAGAGATGATCCTAAATCTTGGAAATAGAATGGAAAAATGCAAGAATCAGTTAACAAGGACCTAGAAGAACTAAAGATGAAACAAACAATGATGAACAACACAATAAATGAAATGAAAAATACTCTAGATCGGATCAATAGCAGAATAACTGAGGCAGAAGAACGGATAAGTGACCTGGAAGATAAAATAGTGGAAATAACTACTGCAGAGCAGAATAAAGAAAAAAGAATGAAAAGAACTGAGGACAGTCTCAGAGACCTCTGGGACAACATTAAACGCACCAACATTCGAATTATAGGGGTCCCAGAAGAAGAAGAGAAAAAGAAAGGGACTGAGAAAATATTTGAAGAGATTATAGTTGAAAACTTCCCTAATATGGGAAAGGAAAGAGTTAATCAAGTCCAGGAAGCACGGAGAGTCCCATACAGGATAAATATAAAGAGAAATATGCCAAGACACATATTAATCAAACTGTCAAAAATTAAATACAAAGAAAACATATTAAAAGCAGCAAGGGAAAAACAACAAATAACACACAAGGGAATCCCCATAAGGTTAACAGCTGATCTTTCAGCAGAAACTCTGCAAGCCAGAAGGGAGTAGCAGGACATATTGAAAGTGTTGAAGGAGAAAAACCTGCAACCAAGATTACTCTACCCAGCAAGGATCTCATTCAGATTTGATGGAGAAATTAAAACCTTTACAGACAAGCAAAAGCTGAGAGAGTTCAGCACCACCAAACCAGCTCTACAACAACTGCTAAAGGAACTTCTCTAGGCAAGAAACACAAGAGAAGGAAAAGACCTACAATAACGAACCCAAAACAATTAAGAAAATGGGAATGGGAACACACATATCGATAATTACCTTAAATGTAAATGGACTAAATGCTCCCACCAAAAGACACAGATTGGCTGAATGGATACAAAAACAAGACCCATATATTTGCTGTCTACAAGAGACCCACTTCAGACCTAGAGACACATACAGACTGAAAGTAAGGGGATGGAAAAAGGTATTTCATGCAAATGGAAATCAAAAGAAAGCTGGAGTAGCAATTCTCATATCAGACAAAATAGACTTTAAAACAAAGACTATTAGAAGAGACAAAGAAGGACACTACATAATGATCAAGGGATCGATCCAAGAAGAAGATATAACAATTATAAATATTTATGCACCCAACATAGGAGCACCTCAATACATAAGGCAAATACTGACAGCCATAAAAGGGGAAATCGACAGTAACACATTCATAGTAGGGGACTTTAACACCCCACTTTCACCAATGGACAGATCATCCAAAATGAAAATAAATAAGGAAACACAAGCTTTAAATGATACATTAAATGAGATGGACGTAATTGATATTTATACGACATTCCATCCAAAAACAACAGAATACACATTTTTCTCAAGTGCTCATGGAACATTCTCCAGGATAGATCATATCTTGGGTCACAAATCAAGCCTTGGTAAATTTAAGAAAATTGAAATTGTATCAAGTATCTTTTCAGACCACAACGCTATGAGACTAGATATCAATTAAAGGAAAAGATCTGTAAAAAATACAAACACATGGAGGCTAAACAATACACTACTTAATAACGAAGTGATCACTTAAGAAATCAAAGAGGAAATCATAAAATACCTAGAAACAAATGACAATGGAGACACAACGACTCAAAATCAGTGGGATGCAGCAAAAGCAGTTCTAAGAGGGAAGTTTATAGCAATACAATCCTACCTTAAGAAACAGGAAACATCTCGAATAAACAACCTAACCTTGCACCTAAAGCAATTAGAGAAGGAAGAACAAAAAAACCCCAAAGTTAGCAGAAGGAAAGAAATCATAAATATCAGATCAGAAATAAATGAAAAAGAAATGAAGGAAACGATAGCAAAGATCAATAAAACTAAAAGCTGGTTCTTTGAAAAGATAAACAAAATTGATAAACCATTAGCCAGACTCATCAAGAAAAAAAAGGGAGAAGACTCAAATCAATAGAATTAGAAATGAAAAAGGAGAAGTAACAACTGACACTGCAGAAATACAAAAGATCATGAGAGATTACTACAAGCAACTCTATGCCAATAAAATGGACAACCTGGAAGAAATAGACAAATTCTTAGAAAGGCACAACCTGCCAAGACTGAATCAGGAGGAAATAGAAAATATGAACAGACCAATCACAAGCACTGAAATTGAAACTGTGATTAAAAATCTTCCAACAAGCAAAAGGCCAGGACCAGATGGCTTCACAGGCGAATTCTATCAAACATTTAGAGAAGAGCTATAACCTATCCTTCTCAAACTCTTCCAAAATATAGCAGAGGGAGGAACACTCCCAAACTCATTCTACGAGGCCACCATCACCCTGATAACCAAAACCAGACAAGGATGTCACAAAGAAAGAAAACTACAGGCCAATATCATTGATGAACATAGATGCAAAAATCCTCAACAAAATACTAGCAAACAGAATCCAACAGCACATTAAACGGATCATACACCATGATCAAGTGGGGTTTATTCCAGGAATGCAAGGATTCTTCAATATACGCAAATCAATCAACGTGATACACCATATTAACAAATTGAAGGAGAAAAACCATATGATCATCTCAGTAGATGCAGAGAAAGCTTTTGACAAAATTCAACACCCATTTATGA
This sequence comes from Delphinus delphis, assembly GCF_949987515.2. Taxonomy (NCBI): domain Eukaryota; kingdom Metazoa; phylum Chordata; class Mammalia; order Artiodactyla; family Delphinidae; genus Delphinus; species Delphinus delphis. The sequence goes on from NC_082687.1 coordinate 19,703,257, forward strand.
TAAAAACCCTGCAGAAAGTAGGCATAGAGGGAACTTTCCTCAACATAATAAAGGCCATATATGACAAACCCACAGCCAACATCGTCCTCAATGGTGAAAAACTGAAAGCATTTCCACTAAGATCAGGAACAAGACAAGGTTGCCCACTCTCACCACTCTTATTCAACATAGTTTTGGAAGTTTTAGCCACAGCAATCAGAAAAGAAAAGGAAATAAAAGGAATCCAAATCGGAAAAGAAGAAGTAAAGCTGTCACTCTTTGCAGATGACATGATACTATACATAGAGAATCCTAAAGATGCTACCAGAAAAATACTAGAGCTAATCAATGAATTTGGTAAAGTAGCAGGATACAAAATTAATGCACAGAAATCTCTGGCATTCCTATACACTAAGGATGAAAAATCTGAAAGTGAAATTAATAAAACACTCCCATTTACCATTGCAACAAAAAGAATAAAATATCTAGGAATAAACCTACCTAAGGAGACAAAAGACCTGTATGCAGAAAATTATAAGACACTGATGAAAGAAATTAAAGATGATACAAATAGATGGAGAGATATACCATGTTCTTGGATTGGAAGAATCAACACTGTGAAAATGACTCTACTACCCAAAGCAATCTACAGATTCAATGCAATCCCTATCAAACTACCACTGGCATTTTTCACAGAACTAGAACAAAAAATTTCACAATTTGTATGGAAACACAAAAGACCCCGAATAGCCAAAGCAATCTTGAGAACGAAAAACGGAGCTGGAGGAATCAGGCTTCCTGACTTCAGACTATACTACAAAGCTACAGTAATCAAGACAGTATGGTACTGGCACAAAAACAGAAATATAGATCAATGGAGCAGGATAGAAAGCCCAGAGATAAACCCACGCACATATGGTCACCTTATCTTTGACAAAGGAGGCAGGAATGTACAGTGGAGAAAGGACAGCTTCTTCAATAAGTGGTGCTGGGAAAACTGGACAGGTACATGTAAAAGTATGAGATTAGATCACTCCCTAACACCATACACAAAAATAAGCTCAAAATGGATTAAAGACCTAAATGTAAGGCCAGAAACTATCAAACTCTTAGAGGAAAACATAGGCAGGACACTCTATGACATAAATCACAGCAAGGTCCTTTTTGACCCATCTCCTAGAGAAATGGAAATAAAAACAAAAGTAAACAAATGGGACCTAATGAAACTTCAAAGCTTTTGCGCAGCCAAGGAAACCATAAAGAAGACCAAAAGACAACCCTCAGAATGGGAGAAAATATTTGCAAATGAAGCAACTGACAAAGGATTAATCTCCAAAATTTATAAGCAGCTCATGCAGCTTAATAACAAAAAAACAAACAACCCAATCCAAAAATGGGCAGAAGACCTAAATAGACATTTCTCCAAAGAAGATACACAGATTGCCAACAAACACATGAAAGAATGCTCAACATCACTAATCATTAGAGAAATGCAAATCAAAACCACAATGAGATGATATCTCACACCAGTCAGAATGGCCATCATCAAAAAATCTAGAAACAATAAATGCTGGAGAGAGTGTGGAGAAAAGGGAACCCTCTTACACTGTTGGTGGGGATGTAAATTGATACAGCCACTATGGAGAACAGTATGGAGGTTCCTTAAAAAACTACAAATAGAACTACCATATGACCCAGCAATCCCACTACTGGGCATATACCCTGAGAAAACCATAATTCAAAAAGAGTCGTGTACCGAAATGTTCATTGCAGCTGTATTTGCAATAGCCCAGAGATGGAAACAACCTAAGTGTCCATCAACAGATGAATGGATAAAGAAGATGTGGCACATATATACAATGGAATATTACTCAGGCATAAAAAGAAACGAAATTGAGCTATTTGTAATGAGGTGGATAGACCTAGAGTCTGTCATACAGAGTGAAGTAAGTCAGAAGGAGAGAGACAAATACCGTATGCTAACACATATATATGGAATTTAAGAAAAAAAAATGTCATGAAAAACCTAGGGGTGAAACAGGAATAAAGACACAGACTTACTAGAGAATGGACTTTAGGCTATGGGGAGGGGGAAGGGTAAACGGTGACAAAGCGAGAGAGAGGCATGGACTATATACACTACCAAACGTAAGGTAGATAGCTAGTGGGAAGCAGCTGCGTAGCACAGGGAGATTAGCTTGGTGCTTTGTGACCGCCTGGAGGGGTGGGATAGGGAGGGTGGGAGGGAGGGAGACGCAAGCGGGAAGAGATATGGGAACATATGTATATATATAACTGATTCATTTTGTTGTGAAGCTGAAACAAACGTACCATTGTAAAGCAATTATACTCCAATAAAGATGTTAAAATGAAAAAAAAAATTCAGAATACATGTTTGTTTAAGGTGTACAAGGAAAGTTCAGCAAGACAGAACACATACTGGACTATCGAAAATTTTCAATAAATTTAAAAAGATTGAAATCTTCAGAGTATGTTCTCTGAAAGATTTCAGTCTTTTGAAATCTTTTATCTCTTACCACAACAGAAATAAATTAGAATTTAATTAAGAAATTAGAAAAAAACTCTCAAAATAGTTAAGAATTAAATACAGCATTTCAAAATAACCCCCATATGGGGTCAAATAAGAAATCACAAGGAAATATTTCAACCTGAATGATAATGAAAACACAACATTACAAAATTGTGGAATACAACCAAAACAGTACTTACAGGGAAATATATAGCTATAAATGTGAAAATAGAAAAGATGAAAAATTTTAGATCAATGATCTAAGCTTCCACCTTAGGAAACTAGAAAATGAAAAGCAACTCTCCAAAAAGAGCTGAGAGGAAAAAATAATAATAAGATCAAAAATCAATGAAACAAAAAAAAAATCAATGAAACAGAGAAATAATAGAGAAAATTAACAAAACCAAAACTTAGTTATTTAAAAATGTAAATGAAATTGATAAGCCCATGGCAAAAATGATCATGCAAAAAAGAGAAAGCAGGAGTTACGTATATCAGGAGTTAGGCTATCACAACAGATCCTACAGACATTAAAAAGATTCTAAGGAGGTATAATTAAGTTTTTGCCAATACATTAAACAACTCAGACAAAAAGAGCAAATTAATTAAAAATAAAACTTACCAAACCTGACTCCAAAGGGGAAAGAAAAGAAAAACCCTACACTTCCGTGAGTAAATCTCTTTGTAGTCTGACTTTTAGAACTTTGTTAATGTTTTACATATTCAACAAACTAGGATGGGACTGAGAAGGGGACAAGATGGGATATAAGCAGAAGAAAACGAACCTAGCAGTATTACAAATAAATAACATATCCACACTAAAGGGGGATAGAAAAAAAGATAAATTCAGAAAACAGCATATTCTAAGACTAAAATTAAAAGAAAAAAAACAGTACATAAAGATTGTATTCTATACTCCAGTTAGTAGGTCTTATTTCTCTACAGGGGTATAGTCAAGCAATTTCAAAACTACTTTATGTATATTCTAGCATTGAGTAAACAAATAAATTCACTGTTGATAATGAGAGCCAGGTTTCCTATTGTCAGAGAAAGGAGTTACAACCAAGGAAAGAAGGAAGCCCAGAATGAATCTTGTAGTATTGGATTGGAATTGGAGGTAAAAGCATAACAACTCGTGGTTGTTAATATTGGGTTGGCCAAAACGTTTGTTCAGGTCTTTCCATAAGATCATATGGAAAAACCTGAATGAATGTTTTGGCCAACCCAATATATATGTTACACATAAATATAGAAATGTAGTTGTATATATACTTCCTTAGCTCTGTCTGCTGAGAGCACCTAGAAACAATGACAGCCCAGCAACAGTGAGCACATCTAGTACCTAGATCTTAGTTCACAAAAAGAAAAATAGCTAATAAGCATGTGAAAACATGCTCAACATCATTAATCATCAGGAAAAAGTAAATTGAATTACACTGAGGTACCAATACACAACAAATATAGCTACAATTTTTTAATATTGTCAAAGTTAAGCAATTAGAATGTGGAAGAACTGGACATGCACTGCATGCATTGCTGATGGGAGTATAAAGTGTTGTGACGACTTTAGAAATACTAAATATGCACTTACTATTGATAGATAACCTAGCTATTCAAGAGAAAGAAAAGATGGAAAATATGTTCATTCAAAAACATGTTCATGAAAGTTCATAGCAGTTTCATTCATAATAGCCAAAGTGGAAACAATCCAAATGTCCAATAGGAGATTAGGTAATTATATTGTGATATATTCACACAATGGAATACTACTCAGCAGTAAAAAGGGATACCTACTATCACACACACAACCAGAATGCATCTCACAGATATTATGCTGAGTGAAAGATACCAGACACAGAAGAATACCTGCTGTAAGATCCCATTTATCTGGACTTCTAGATAAAACAAATCTATAGAGATAGAAATCAGCTCAGGGGCCATCAGGGGTAATGGTGGGTGAGAATTGAGGTAAGGGGGCACAAGGGAGTTTTCTGTGGAGATGAAATGTTCTCTGTGCTAATGGGGGTGATGGGTATATGCTGTATAGATTTGTCAAGAGTCATCAACCTATACACTTAAAAATGTGTGACTTGTATGTAAGTAGTTCTGAATAAGGTTAATTTTTAAAAATACTTAAATAGCTCAGGCTAAAAGAATATCAAAGCAGAGTAGAAGTAGCATGAACATATATATACTACTAAATGTAAAATGGATGGCTAGTGGGAAGCTGCTGTATAGCACAGGGAGATCAGTTCGATGCTTTGCGACGACCTAGAGAGGTGGGATAGGGAGGGTGGGAGGGAGGCTCAAGAGGGAGGGGATATGGGGATATATGTATGCATATGGCTGATTCACTTTGTTGTACAACAGAAACTAACACAGTATTGTGAAGCAATTATACTCCAATAAAGATCCGTTTTTTAAAAAAAATAATTCATCAACAACAACAAAAAAAGCAGAGTAGGAAGCTGTTATTAAATGTCAAATATATCTAAAATCATAATAATGTGGGACAAGTGTCAGAAGGAGAAAAGACAAAAATTTAAAAAGACATAGTTTCACACTTAGTGGCTGGAGGTTAGTATTTTTTAAATCACGTTGTGAAAATACATAGTCACTTCAAGGACAAAAGTAGTCAAACAATAAGAAGAAGCAACCTTAAGATAAATATTGAGCAAAACTCAGTAGAATGTGCTTTTTTTTGTCTTGTAGATAAGCTCACCATTGTGCACCATCCCAATGGTAAGTGTTTGGTGTTTATGGAAGGATTTAGGACTAAAACAAAGCTCACAGTAAACCAACTTTTATATTAATGTAAACCTAATGTGATTAAGCTGGTCACTGTAAAAACTCACAGAGATTTTATATTTGTAAGCAAAACCACTTGACATCCAAAATAAATGTGAGATGATTCTAGCATAGCAATGCTAGAGGCGTTGTGATATAGTAAAAGAAGCACCTGCTTTGAACTCTGACCTGGCTCTTCACAACTTACTAGCTGTGGCCTTTGGCTTAAACTCTTTAAGCCCCAGTTCCCTCATTTGTAAAATGCAGATAAGAATTCTATCAGCTCAGTGATTTGTGTCCACCTAGAGGAGTGGTATAGGGAGGGAGGGAGGGAGGGAGGGAGACGCAAGAGGGAGGGGATATGGGGATATATGTACATGTATAGCTGATTCACTTATTATACAGCAGAAACTAACACACCACTGTAAAGCAATTATACTCCAATAAAGATGTTAAAAAAAAAAGAATTCTATCGTGGAGATTACTATAAAAACAGATGATGATTTGTGCAAATGGAGCTAACTGCTTGATAAGTGGGAGATATTGATAGGACAAATGAAATTGGAATGGCACGCAAGAGCTGGAGGGGTTCCCTTCAGTGTGATGGGGGAGGATGGGTGCAGAAGGTAGGGAGGGTAGAGGGGAGCTGCAGGCCAGCTGGGGGCTGTCCCATGAGCTCCAAGCACTGCCTGCAGCCTTGAAGCACAGGGCTGACTGCAGGAATGGAGAGGCACGTGGCTGGGATGGAAAGTGAGAAACCTGTGAGAAAAGCAGGAAGTAGCATGGGCCAAGGTGGAGCAGTAGAAACAAACTTTTATTTAAAAAAAAAAAAAAGTGTGCTTTGCAATTGCCTGATTCTGGTAAATGGGGAAGAGAAAAGGAAGAAAAAGGCATAATCAAGTGGAGCTTGTTATTCTAAGATGTTGGATTGTTTCTGAGCTGAAGCAACTCCTTGAGTATCCTATTCTAGTCAATCCCTATGTGTAGGAGAAATTAATACATACTTGTCAAGGGTGCTATGTAAATATGCCCTTTTGGATCTCTTTAATATTTTTTCTCTTTACCCATATCCTATTCTTTGCATATATATTTTTAAGTGCTAAATAAAGGAATTATTAAATGTGTGAACAAGTGAAGAGATAGTAACAGAGTTTGTATTTCTAGGTAATGAAAATGCCCACAATGAAAATGTGTCATATGACATACCCTCTGGCAATAAGGTGGGTTGTATATTTCTTCATTTTTTATAAAATGCAAAAAAGAATTCTTTGTTGAGAAGGAATATGAAAGCGTTCTATGCTGACTATGCTTTGAGACATTCCAACAAATGTGAACTAAATAGGTCACATAAGCATTTGCGTGCAAAATCCATGAGCAATAATTTAAAGAAATTAACTGTTCTGAAAAAAGCAAAGAAAGAACTCAAAGGAAAAAGGCACCGAGGCCCAAGTGTGGATGAATTCAACAGACCAAATAAATCTTAGAGGAGTTATAAACACATCTTCTTTAGCAAAAGGAACATGATGAGCCTATTTGAACCACGATTTATACAATCCTTAAAGTCTAGTGTTAAGAAAAAATGTAATGCCAAAATATTGTTATATAAATACGCATTACTTCACATTGTAAAGTTAACCAAAAGTAAATTGCTAACAAGAAGCCAGAAATAACACTAAGGAAAGACAATAGCAATGGAGAACCAAGACCAGTTCAAGACAACACCACTGATGTCCTGTCCACAAATTTTTCTTCATAAAAAATCATGCTATTCCAACTATCTACGTATGTGATGTAGGACATTTGCACTGTTACCCAGGGTCATCTGGCAGCTGGATTTCTTGCTAAAATCCAGAATTAGGGCCCATAACAAACCCGTTTTAGTTTACCAAATTTTAATAACTCCTTAAGCTCTCTTATGCTTCAAATAAATCATACGTAATTATAAAAGTCATCCACCCTTAAGAACTGCTTGAAGTATTTGCGTTTCTGGATCATTCTGTGGCCCACCAATGAGCTATAGACCTAATGGGTCTACAGCACATATGGACCTAATGGGTCTACAGCACACAGACTCATGAGACTCATTTGACTGTAGCAGAATTGTGAGGTACCACCTAGCCCAGGAGTTTATGAAAATATCTTTGTTAAACAAAGATTATTCTACAAGATCTGGAGGACGATCTTGAGCAAGATTTTGGATAAGAGGAAAAGAATACAAATTCCCAACACTTAGGCTATTCTCCCTCAAAAAGAAAATAAAATTTGAACTGAAGGACTTTGATGTAGTTGAGCTTTACAATGACTCTTTCCTTTAAGGATGGAGGACTGTCTTTCCAGTTGCCTCTACAAAGCTGTTTTTCTGTGACTGTGAAAGGCAACTATGACTTTATCATGTTTCTTTGTTCAGCCTTAAAATGAAGAAATGCTAACTCTATTTTTTTTTTTTTCCTTAGCTTCCTGCTCGACTCCAAGTTGAAAAGGAATTTGGTTTCTGTTGCAGGAAAGATCACTAAACAAGGTAAAATACCAGCTGTATTTTTTAGAAAACCTAAAGCAGGCTTATTAGGAACGTGAAGGAATCATTTGTCTAGCACACAGAATACCTTAAATATTTCATTGTCTTCTCCTGAAAGGATCAACATGTGTATTTTTCAAGGTAAAGGTGATTGTTCTTTAGAAAGATTTATTATAGGGGTGGTTTTATGCTAGGTAATCAATTTCAGATGATGATCCCTTTGTCACTAATACATTTCCTGTGATCTTATTTTCAGGTTATTGTAATAAAACTCAAAAATCTGCAGACACCTTCTGGGTGAAGCAGGCTTGCATTGGATTGCCTGCTGTCTTCAGGACAAATCTATACTATGGAAGCAGAAGCAAGCTTTTGAATTTCAGAACTTGTTATTGCCACAAGTTATTGGCATTATACCTGCTTCAGATGAGTGTATCAACATGAAAATTAAATGCTGCAGAGCAATTGAATTCTTTGAAAATTCTTGCGTTTTATAATGCACTTTGCCACTGAAGCAGCTATTTCCCATTTTCAAAATTGAAGAAAAACAAGAGCAGAGAAGTTAAATGCTCTGTAGCAAAGCTACTGGGCCTGTTTAATGGGCTAACCTTAATCGTTTACTCCCCGCTACACTTAGAATAAGCCTAAAAAATACAAATTTGTTTTGTACATATTTGCTTTTCCAGTGGGTGGTCTATTTTCTGAATTTCTCACATTCAGAGCTCTCATTATTATTGTCACATCATGTTTGCAGCAACCTTCCATTTTTTAGAGCCTGTTTGCATATAACCTTGAGAACATTATTTTTTTAACTTTGTGTCTCAAATTAATATACATTTCCACAACCTATATTCTCTATTAAAAGGTTTATAATTTCATCATCCCATTTCTTAGAAGCAATTTATAAGCTTAGAATAGAATGTGGTTTTATCATTCTATGATTTCTACCCACTGCAAATTAAATAAATGTTTAAAGCTATGTCTGACTTTTCAAAATAAATGTATGAGAATTAACCACTAAATTCTTCTGCTTACCAGTTTACAGAGAGAAGTCTACCAGATATTTTTTTAATTTCACTGTGTAGGGCCCATAAAGTAAACACACAAATGATTTTTTTCTAGCTTCTAAACAGTGATTTATAGGGATATATATTTTAAGTGATTCTGCAAAACACTGCCCATAAGTTTCTCATGACCATTAACACTCTTAAGCTCAAGTTTTAAAAATAACATAGTAGTTGATCAATCCCTAATGGAAGGTGCTTCTTGATTATGACATTTGGAAATTTGGTCCATAGTTTCACATCTGAGCTTTCAAGAAATGGAATGCCCTTCCACATCCTGAGCCCCCATTTCTATGGATTGTCCCACCCAAAGAGTCATGAAAAGCAATAGGAAAACCAACTGCTTTTCTATAATTTTCTTCATCTATAAAATTCAAATGTGTCTATTATCTCTAAAGTAAGAATTTCCATATAGGCCTGTGACTGGTGCCTACAATTCCACTGTCAATTTTATTCTTATTAAAAACGTGAAATCCAGTAACAGGTAAAATGTCAGCTTTTCTAATTACAAAGCAATTAGATCATTTCTTACCTGAGACGCAATTCAGGGTGGAAGTGGGAGATAAAGCAAGAATGTTATTCAGTTTTTTAACATGGAAAGAAATCTAAAGTCAGCACCTCTACGTTCTATCCTTCTGAACTGGGCTAGTTTAGAATAAAACCATGGCAAAAAGCCCCTTTAATAGTCTCTTTCCCTAGATACTCTGGTCCTTGAAATCTTATTACTTTGTCATCACAATGAAAGGGAGGAAAAGAAACCAAAAATAACTGAGGTCCTCCCTATGACTCCTGAACCATGGTCCCTCCCCTCCTTGACTTATTAGGCTTGTCCAGATCATAGAAGACAGAGAAGTTTGGAGTTGGGGGATCAGAGAAGTTCACATCATGCCTGTTGCATTGAAGGAAGAGATGAAAAGTAGAGAAATGCAGAGGCGGAGGAAGGGTAATCCAAATTTAGGAATGATCCCAGATAAGAATATCCAGAAGGAAGCAATATTTTTTAATCTCTGGACTTTATTCTTAACATACAGAATACTGTCTATCAAATTTGAGCCACACTCCAGAAGTTTGTTTTTAGTGATGGAAGAGATCATATGTCAGGATCTAGACTAGTAGACTAGGAAGATGTGAGCTTTCCTTGGAGATTTGGGGCATTTGTCTAAGAGCCCTAGTCACTGCCAGAAAGGAAACACCTGTATGGGAAATCTTCCGAAGATTTTGTGCTGATTCTGGAAGCCTGAGCAACCAGTAGGTAATAAAATACCTTATCTTTCCTATCATCCCTTCCTCAATTTGGATTTGTTCCCAATCCATTACTCTTAATGTACACAAGAACCAGCCCTTTCCTCTTAAATTTACTTGACTCTGACTTCTAGAGAAATTTGGACTGGTATTAAATGTTATCAAAAGAATTTTATGTTTAAAATTAATTGCCTTCTTTTCTACTTAGTTTTCTAGGATAAAGAAGCAGCAGCATCTAGGCCAGTGGTTCTCAACTAGGGCATCTGGCCATATCTGGAGGCACTTTTTACTGTCATGACTTCAGAGAAGGTGCTCTTGGCATCTAGTGTGTAGAGACAAGGGATGCTAATGAACATACAATAAACTACAAGACAAAGAAATGTCCTGTCCAAAATGTCAACACTTCAAGGTTGGGAAACTCTGATCTACACTGTAAAGTAAAATGGGATTAACACTTAAAAGAATGTTATTAAAATAAAAACAGTTAACTTTATATGGAATTATCTGGAAGTGGAAACCCGTGTGATAGCATAAATCAGTGTTTATATTTTGAAGTGCATATGGCGTAACTTAAATGGACCATTAAGTACTCAAAAGAATAGATGACTCATACATTTTTGTAAATCAAACATTAGATTATGCTACCCGTGGAGACTCCAATTTTTAGAAAATGAGACTGTTCTCAGTATTGTTCTAATGAAAATGACCTTGTAACTTAAGTCATTATTATATCCTATTCATGCTCTAAGCACTTGTTCATCTGAGTTCCTTCTTCTAATACTCAGGGGGTCTGATTTTAATAACTTGGATTTACCTGAATTTTACTGCATATTGCTTTTCTAAATGGGTAAATATTTAGGAAAGAGGTCTGCTCATGAGCCTGATCTAGTCACTCCCAGCTACTTAGCACAGGGCTGGTATGAGGCCCCCCTTGCAGTACTTTCTGTAACTGTACCTGCCAACCATACGTGTTGGCCTTCCTTATTTTGTGGAGCTGACTTTTAAAGGCAGGGACTGCCACACAAAAGACAGCGAAAACAAGATTCTAAATACAATAGACCTGGGACTTCCCTGGCCGTCCAGTGGTTAGGACTCCGTGCTTCCACTGAACGGGGCACGTTTGATCCCTGGTCGGGGAGATCCCGGAGATCCTGCAAGCTGTGAGGCTCGGCCAAAACTAATAATAAATAAATAAATAAAATAGGCCTCAAATTCATAAATTACAGTGTATGATTTCCTCAATATTCTCATCTTCAAAATGCAGATTCTTACATAATTTTACAGGTATTAAATGACATCATGTGCTTACATGAGAAGTGCAGTATTGCATTCAACAGCATGAACTTTGAGGAAAGACCAACGTAGTTTGAATATTGACTCACCTATATCCTAGCTATGTAAACTAGGCCAGTTTTCCAGTTTCCCTGAGCCCTATTTAATCATTAGTAAAGTGGGGTTATCAATACCAACATCAGCATAGGTGGTTTGAGAATTAAAAGTAAAAATATTATTTAATTAATACTAGGACACTATTAAGACACTTTTGATGGTAAAATGCAGTACTGCTAATGATTGTGATAAAAAAAAAAAAAAAGGGCAGGCATACCTCCAGCATAAGCTGAGATACACGGTCACTCGGCTTAAATGAGACATAGGTGCTTAGTATATTTTTGGTTCCAAGTAAATTCTCAGTGAAGACAGTTGGCAAAAAATAATCCTCTCTGAAATGTGAATACAGTGTGATACGCTAGGCTGACTTGTTACCTGACTGGCTCTTAGGCACAGCCTTATAGCTTATGATTCAAATCCACATCATTATTTACAAAACCAATGTTTACAAAATGTTGAATGACCACCTGGATCACCCATAAACATGAGAAGCTTCAAGCAGAAATATCCATCAGTGGTAAAGTACAGTATTTCCCAAATTGTGTTACAAGAAACTCGCGCATATTCAATTTAAAAGGGTTTCTGTGATCAAGTGAGATGAGAAAGTGCTATGTATTTTAGTCCCTTTTAGAAGAGCATATTAGACATCCAAGTATTGAAGACTAACTAATCCTGCAATAAAGAAATCTATACTGTTTGAAAAACACTGACTTACATTTTATGTATATGTAAGCTGGTCTCATTTTCCATTTAATGGGAAAAGAAAAACTGGATGAAGGATGCCTGCTGTGATATGTTGAGACGGAGTCTGAAACCTGGGTTCAGTGGGAAACAGTGTCAAAATCAGTCAGTGATGTTTGCCGTGAAGAATGATGGAGGAGGGTAAGGGGAGTGGTGGCATGCATGAGACTTATTTGGCATTCAAAATTTGCCCTTGGGGCTTCCCTGGTGGCGCAGTGGTTGGGAGTCCGCCTGCCGATGCAGGGCACACAGGTTCGTGCCCCGGTCCGGGAAGATCCCACATGCCGCGGGGCGGCTGGGCCCGTGAGCCATGGCCGCTGAGCCTGCGCGTCCGGAGCCTGTGCTCCGCAACGGGAGAGGCCACAACAGTGAGAGGCCCGCATGCCAGGAAAAAAAAAAAAAAAGTGCTATGGTTTTGCCACTAGCACTTTCTCTTTTCTTCACTCGAGAAAAAGAAAGGCAAGGGGTTCGGGGAAGTGTAAGCTGAGGCTGTTTTGGCATTCATGCCTGGCACTCATTGAGAGCATCTGCAGTCACCCTCAGGAGTCTTAAGCATCCTTGCAAGACACTGGCATTTGTCATAATGTTGCAAAATGAGATGTTTTGTAACTCAGACAAGTCATGCCCAGTACCTCCCAGATCTTCTGCATCAGCAGACTCAGGGAATCCCAGCAGATGACTTGTCATTAACACTGTTGAAGAGCATAAGAACCTTACTTACGATCACCATATGTTCTCTTCACCCTGATTTCCGTATATTATAGTACTGTGACTGAGATATTTTATTTATTTTATATACATCTTATTTTATTTTATAAGAACACTTACATTAGGTCTACCCTCTTAAATTCTTAAGTGTAAAATACGGTACAATGTTGTACAGCAGATCTCTAGGGCTTATTTTGAGTGAGATGTTTATACACCTTCGCAATTGGATTTTGGTCTCGAGATATTTTAGGATTTAACAAAACAAACCATCTGTGACTATAAGAGCTATCTGCTTCCTCACCTTCTTGAAAAAGATAATAGAGAAACAAACATTATGCTTTCCTAAAGAATAAGCCAGTTCTTCAGCCAGAAAAGTAAATATCTGTGAAGGTTCTGCTCATGTTTCAGCCTCTGAAATGGAAACGGGGGAAATAGCAACATTCTTCGGAATACGGCAGAAAAATTATTTCGAAAAAAAAATTTTTTTAAACCACAAAAGAATAGCAATAGTTTAAGACCAGAGAAAATAGCAAGGTGCAAAAGCCCTGTGGCACAAAGAAACAACATCTGAGAACCTAAATACAGCCAGTATGACCACAGCACAGCAGGCAAAGGGAAACAGAATATGATAAGAATAGATCATGCAGGGCAATATTAAGGATTCTGTTTCTTCCAGAAAACAATGGAAATCATAAATGAGATTTTAGCAAAGAGAATGTCACATTTGCATTTTGAAATGAACACTTCAGCTGCACTAGGGGCAACAAGCTGGAGAGAATATAACAAACCAAAGAGGAATCAATTGTCCAAGTACAAAGCCTCAGATTTGTTCTTAGTTTTGAAGCTACATGTGTTCTATGCTATATAACAACCTGCCACAAACTCGGCAGCTTAAAATAACACATTTCTGATCTCAAAGTTTCAGTGTGTCATGAATCTGGGCATAGCTTAGCTGGGAACTCTGCTCAGGGTTTCACAAGGCTACAAACAAGATGTCAACCAGGCTCAGTTTTCATCTGGAGGCTCAAATGGGGAAGAATCTGCTTTCAGGTTGTTAACAGAATAATGCGTTTCCTTATGGCTGTATGACTGAAGGCACCTTATTTTTCTGGCTGGAGGCCACCCTCATGTCCTAGAGGCCTCACGTGAGAACTTACCACATGGGTGTCATCAACATCTTACTCCATCAAGCCCACGAGAGTCTCTCATCTCAAGGGGGCCCAATCCCTCATTTAGGGCTTTTACCTGAAAGAGACAGGCTCACCCAAGATATGTCGTTTTATTATCTCAAATTCAACTGATTTGAGACCTTAATTATATCTGAGAAACCCTTCACTTTCCCATATTCTGTCACAAGTCAAAAGTCCTACCTACACACAATGGGGGAAACGGTTAACACCAAGTGTGGACACCAGGGGGTAGGAATCACGGTGCCACCTTAGAATTATGTCCACCACACCACCAAACATATAAATTTTAATATTGCAAACTACTGAAAACTAGTTCCAGGAACGAGTGGGACCTTCCCACACAGTTCTTATCTTTACACGTTAATAAGAGCATTACTGAGAGAAGATTCCTTTCCTTGAGATATCCACAGTGCTTCTCTATAGTACGGATTTATTCTATTTCTTATAGTTACCCACCAGGAAATGTGAATGCCCTGTGTTCCTTTGATATGTTTCAGTAAATTGTAATATCTCCCTTAGTATTCTCTGTTTCTGTTGCCACCTGCACCTGCTTTTACATTTGTGTTTAGCTGTTTTTCTCCAATATCACAATCCCTCAGTATAGATACACATCTGGCATTGAAAACACAGAAATGGGAACCTTTTAGAGTGGTGTGAATAATAAGCTATCTGTATGACTTTCTTGAACTTAGTAAGTTTTCAGTACATTTGCCTATGTGGGATTCTGAATTATGCAGACCCAACATGGGATCCAACACTGCTAGCAATGATACCCAAAACAACCAAAAAATTCAGAAAACTAAAATTTCATCCTCTAACTTTTAAATCACTCACTACTTCCCTGGTAATCAAAGTGGTACTTTAAATTCTATTTAATACTCGGAGCACATTTTTAAAGCAGCAGTGAAAATCCATTGAAATATTTTAAGCAGAAAAATTCATTCTGACTGCAGAACAAAGAATGGATTGTAAATAGGCAAGAGCAGACAGTCAGGGGGCTAGTGTGGTATTCACAAGATACTGGCGGCTTGGATTAGAGTGATAATTGAGGTGATAAAGAGGGGACTATTTTAGACACATTTTGGTGGTAGTGTCAATAGTGCTTGGTGTGGGTTTGATGTGGAGGTAAGAAAAAAGAATATGAATAAGGCTGGAATTTTTTGACTTGAACAGTTTTGTGGATGATGGTATCATTCGCCAAGGTGGAGAAGACAGGGGAGGGTAAAGTTTCGTGGGTTGTATTACATTGGTCAAGTCAATTAATCTAATTCTCAGTTTCCTCATGGGTAAAATGGAACTGATAGTAGTAGCATTTCATTGGGTAGTTTTTTTTTGTTTTTTGGGTTTTTTTTTTTGCGGTACGCGGGCCTCTCACTGTCGTGGCCTCTCCCGTTGCGGAGCACAGGCTCCAGACGCGCAGGCCCAGCGGCCATGGCTCACGGGCCCCGCCGCTCCGTGGCATGTGGGATCTTCCCGGACTGGGGCACGAACCCGTGTCCCCTGCATCGGCAGGCAGACTCTCAACCACTGCGCCACCAGGGAAGCCCCCATTGGGTAGTTTTGAAGATTAAATAAATAATGCTTATGAAACACCTGAAACTTGGTAAATGCTCAGTAAACATTGAATTATCATTATCATCATCATCTTTAGTCAGTACTTATCTTGAAGTACAATAAACAAGTAAAGCTGGATTCAGTATCATTAGGGACATTACAATTGAGGTGGTAATAGTTCTCTTTGTGCTAAATATGGAAGTTAAATTTTTATTTTAAGATAAATTTTGGACTATATGTCTAAAGTCCTTTAATCCATGGGGATCTGTATCACATTCTGACAGTTAAGCTTTCGCCACTTGTGAGGTTTACCTGTGAATGTATAATAGTTCGGGGAAAGTTTCCTGATATTTTTGTTCATCTCCTAAAAAACTTACTGGAGGCTACAATGAGTCTTCAAAATAGACCAAAAGTGCAGGATGTGCATTTAGCATCCATTTTCATCCCCTTCTATAAAGACCCTGTACTTAAGGTTCTGGGAGGCTAATGCAGACATTTGTCAGGCTCTCCAGCAGGAAGGGGCTCCATGTGATACACGTTCCACCAACGAGATGGTCTCATGGGAGATATGGAAGATGCAGGTGAGAGAGAGAGAGCACCTCCCTGCTGCTGTGGAGGCTGGCCAGGAGGTCGGACTCACGTTGGTGGTGTTGGTGGTGGCCAATGCAATCCACATCTGAGGGTCTAGTCACCAGCTTCACGGGTTTGAGGCAGTTGTGCCAGTGGTGGTGGTAATAAGCACAACTGCTTCCTGACTTCTGGATCTTGGAGACAGTAGTGTTAACCTAAGCCAACTCCTCTAGCTCTTTGAAAGATTTTATAAGCTCTTTATTCCTTGTATTAAATTCCTTTTTCATTGAAATATCTAGAATGGTTTCTGTTTCTTATATGGAACCCTGACTAGTACACTGAGTCACATCAAGGGTCTAATTTAACTCCGTTTTTCACTAGTTTTTATCCGATAACATTTTTCTTGACTGAAATTTCCAATCTATTTATCCCACTGCCCAATTTTCACTTCAGGCACTCAATTCACATTTCAGGTGCTTACTTGGTGTTTGTTAAATGAATAAATGTTATCATCTGGGTTATCTGCTTCATAAAATAGTAACTTATTCCTCCTCCAACTTTCAAATCAATCTAATACAATATTATCAGATTACTCAGATATTTATAATCAGAATAAAATCCTTTTGCACTTTATATAATCTAAGCATATATATAATACCTTACAGAGTAACTTTAGTAAACTTAAATGCCAGTATTATCAAAGGTACAGCCAAACCTTTCTTTATTCATGGACTACCTAGTTATGGAATTTATATTCTCTTTAAGTTATTTCTTAAGAATATTTAGTTAAAGCAAATGACCTTCATTAAACTCACTTTTTCATCAAAATCTAAAGATACCAAGTTACAAATTCAGGAAGAATTTCACTTACATCTATAATCAAGGCAGCAGCATTAAATTATTCATTGATTAGTTCTTCTTTTGTTAGCTCTCTTCTTGACAAAATTTTTAGATTCTGTTGAATATGATTACTTCCTCTTTAAATATGTTCAAACCCTCATTATTCATAACCTTATAATCTGACTTTAACCATACTTTGAAGGTCCAGATTGCAGAAAAACAAACTTTACAAAGCCTGGCACCAAAAAAAACATTTATCAGATCTGTGGCTGGATTATAAAACTTTTTTAGCTTTTAAATATAGTGGATAGGGCTTCCCTGATGGCGCAGTGGTTGAGAGTCCGCCTGCCGATGCAGGGGACGCGGGTTTGTGCCCCAGTCCGGGAAGATCCCACATGCCGCGGAGCGGCTGGGCCCGTGACCCGTGGCCGCTGAGCCTGCGCGTCCGGAGCCTGTGCTCCGCAACGGGAGAGGCCACAGCAGTGAGAGGCCCACGTACCGCAAAAAAAAAAAAAAAAATTTACATATATATATATATATATAGTGGATACACAAAGGTAAAAAAAAAAAGTTTTTTAAAAAGTCAATGAATTGAATACTAATGGGTGACCCAGGTTAGTTTGAGTCACAATATCATTTGCTCAGATGTATTTTCCTTCCTAGGCTGTGAGGCTGAGCAGACATTCCTGACATTCCTGACACTAGCACTTAAAGGAGAGTTCCGTCCATCAAATGCAGTGGTCCAGTGAGGAAACTTGGTATAGCCTTCTGATCCATTTTATTTACCTCTGGACTAAATACTAAGATTTTCTTAAGATCAAGGGCCATTATGGGTTTGATGAAGAAACAATAGACAGCTGGGAATAAGCTCTTCTTGAAATGATGAGTTACCTGACAGTCCCTAAGCACTGGGTTTGATGTCCTCAGGGGAAAGGGCATGACCTTATCAGTGTTGCCAGAAAAATATGACACTGACCTTTTAGCACAACATTGTTACATCTTTGTTCTCCACAGAGAGGGGATAATAGCAGATTGGACACTGTATTCATCATCCCTTATTGAAAATACATTTAACTTTCGCCTTTAAGATGTCTGTATTCTTCTTTAGCCAGCAATCCCCTCTCTCATACAGATTTACCGCATGAAGAATCCTTTGATCCTCACTAAATCAGTCCATCATGGAATATTTTTTTGTACTGTTCTCATTTTTATCCATACAAATTTACCCACCCAGTGCACGCTAGGGCATGGCGATACAATGGAATGTTAATATTTGACCAACATCAGCATTAGATTTTAACTTTTTTTTTTTTTTTTTGCGGTACGCGGGCCTCTCACCGTTGTGGCCTCTCCCGTTGCGGAGCACAGGCTCGGGACGCGCAGGCTCAGCGGCCATGGCTCACGGGCCCAGCCGCTTCGCGGCATGTGGGATCCTCCCGGACCAGGGCACGAACCCATGTCCCCTGCATCGGCAGGCGGACTCTCAACCACTGCACCACCAGGGAAGCCCCTGATTTTAACATATTTTTAAAAACAGTTTCCTTCCACTAATATCAGCCAACAACGTGGAGCACAAATAACACAATCATAGTTGGTGATTTTAAAATGGACACTTTATCAATTGCCTATTCTACAAACAGGCTGCATAGAAAACAACCGTAAAACCCCCTTCTTATGCGCTGTGAACCTTAGTTAACTCAAAAGTATGTGAGGGCTTGCTGTTGAACTCCCGCCCATGACTACACTAACCTTTGGGTTATGTAGGTGGCTCTGCTGATCTTATCTGGGTTTGCTCATATATCTAGGGGTCAGCTGGCTGTGCTAATCTGGGATGACCTGGGCTAGCACTTCACAACTTGACCCTGCACTGTTTCCCATCCACCTGCAGCGTAGACCTAGCACAGTCTTAGAGCAACTGAAGAGAGCAGGAGAGAGATGACAATTGCACAAATACTTTTCCTGTTGTTTGAAGCCTCTGTTGTTGCCACTTTTACTGCATGCCACTGCCCAAAGTAAGTCACGTGGCTGACCCAAAGTCAATATGGGAGAGAATAAAAAGAGAATAAAAAGTAAAGGATGTGGATACATGAAGGAAGAAAACAAAAACACTAATTAGAAAAGATATATGCACTCCAATGTTCAATGCAGCATTATTTACAATAGCCAAGATGTGGAAGCAACCTAACTGTCCATCAACAGATGAATGGATAAAGAAGATATATATATAGTGGTATATTAGCCATGAAAAGAGAATGAAATTTTGCCATTTGCAACAACATGGATGGACCTGGAGGGTGTTATGCTTAGTGAAGTAAGTCACAGAAAGACAAATACTGTATGGTATTATTTATATGTGGAATCTAAAAAATAAAGCAAACAAATGAATATAACAAAACAGAAACATACTCACAGATATAGAGAACAAACTAGTGGTTACCAGTGGGGAGAGAGAAAGGGGGAGGGACAAGATAGGGATAGGGCATTAAGAGGTATAAACTATTATGTATAAAATAAATAAAGCTACAAGGATATATTGTACAGCACAGCAAATAGAGCCAATATAACTTTAAATGGAGTATAATTATAAAAATATTGAATCATTATGTTGTACACCTGAAACTAATATTGTAAATCAACTATACTTTAATTTTTTTTAAAAGGATTAATTTTTTAATCAACTATAATTCTTCACGGAGGGGTGAAAAAAAATCAGGCCTCTTAATACAATAAATCTACCACAGATCCTTCTTAATATCAGTTTACTGTATTAAAATGCATATAAAACCAAAAAGAAAAGCTATATTATGAAAAGTAGCAGAACCTAAATTAAAATGATAAGGACACATTGGAAGAAATACTTGCATCTCTAATGTATAAAGATCTCATTCAAATTCGTAAGAAAAGCATCAAGATTCCAGTGGTAAGTTCCCAAAGGACAGCAACAAAGAGTTCATTTAAGAAGTAATGCAAGTACTGAACAAATATACAGACTAATGTTTATACTCATTTGTGGTCAAAGACGTCAGTTAAAGCTAACCTGAGATAGAACTTACAACTAGTATATTGGCCAAAAAAAGCCTAATCTTTCTTATTTATGAACTTCAGGATCTTTGTAATCCCTGAGAAACTGAATATTTAGTTTGGTGCCACAGACCTTTCCTCCTGGCAACAAACATTTGTCATATTTAGCTATCCAGTATCTGAATCTCCCTCCCCTCTTGCTATTAGCACTACGATCATCCTTTTGAGAAAATTCCCAACTGACTATGATTTTGAAATCACTCCCAGTGATTTTCAGAAGAAAATCATTCCAATTTGCCCACTCCCACTGCAGCCTCCCTCTTCATAAGATGAGAGTGGTATATTCTTCTTCAATTTGCCCTTGACACAGTTTCCTAAATTCTGTCCATCACTCATTCCTGGGATGCTGATTCAACAGTTGAGGTCAAATTAATCATCATGCAGGGACAGGATAGAGGTCAGACTGTTTTTGTGGCATGACCTTGGCTGCAGTTCTGCCTGCTTATCCCTCAGAGGACCCCTATTTCCTGCCCATTCTCCTAGTTCAGTCCCCCAGGGTCCCATTTATTATGTCACTTCCCAATATCTTCACAATAAATTCCCATTTGCTCAGATGGTCAGGTTTGTTTCTGTGCTCGTAACCAACACTCTAGACTGGAGAAATCAAAACACAGAGATTCTGGTTTCGATGTATCCCCCTAAAAGATATGAAGTCCTAACCCCCAGGACCTGTGAAGGTAACCCTATCTGGAAAGAGTCTTTGCAGATGTTATCAAGATAAGATGAGGTCATACTGGTGTAGGGTGGGCCCTTAATCCAATAAGATTGGTGTCCTTTTAGGAAGAGGAGACAGAGGCGCACAGGGAGTGAACACCATGTAAAGACACAGACTCTGGAGGGAAGAACGTGATGTGCTGCAAGCCAAGGGCCACCAAGACAGGAAGAGCCAAAGAAGGATCTCCCACAGAGGTTTCTGAGGGAACATGGCCCTGGCAACATCTTACTTTCAAACTTCTGACCTTCAGAATTGTGAGGCAATACGTTTCTGTTGTTTTAAGCCCCCAGTTTATGGTACTGTGTTACAGAAGTCCTATATATATAAGTTAATTTATTACTAATGATAATTATGAACCACTTATCATATAAGAAGCTCATTATATATCTGTAACTCAAATCCTTTCCTAGATAACTGCTCATATGACATTTTCACCCACCCAACCCAAGCTTTTGCATATAGAAAGCATATAAATAAGAACCCACTTGGTAGATAGAAGCATGCAAATGAACAGAGAGCACAGGGCAGAGTGGGATTACCCTAAGAAGCTAAGTACTTTCTATCTTATCCTCTTCTCCCCAACACTTTATCTTGTTATCAACCATGAGTAAAATGTCCCTCCTACCATCAACCAGGCCACTTTTTGAATACTCTATAAATATTTACCAAAATAAATTAAATTGAGTCCTTGACAAACCAAGAATTAGGTACTACGTAGTAACACAAGAGTTTTTAGGAGATCTGGATTTTCACCATAACAACACCATCACCAACCCTGAAATGTATATAAATAGGAAAAGCAGGTGTGACATGTCTTCAGTTCTATTCATGTTCAATGTCCTGTAAAACAACTAAGGTAAGTTCAATGGAAGGACATTAAAACAGAAAGGACAAAGAGATACTCTCTAAAATGAGTTTGTCCAGAGGGGCTTAAACACTGTGTGCAACTGTCTTATCAGTTGAGTAGACAGCAATCAGTGTAATTAAAGTGGGCAATGATAAGATTTTTAAACTTCCTTAAAGTTTTATTACATTTGACAGTCCAATTTGCCTGTAGGTCACTGGGCAAACAAGAATGTGTGTTATAGGTATTATGCTGGCTTTTTAATTTTCTACTGGGATTTTCATTGTATATTAGCTTCTCAGTCATTTCAAAATTCCTCGAATTTCTTTCTGATACTGTCATTTGATTTAGCAACTGGATAGAAGCAGCTGAAAGCATTTCTTGGTCTTAAATTAGAGTTGGCCATGACAAATGTTCCTGCAAAAATATAGGATGAATCCCACACATTTATCACGGCATCTGGGCCATGTTTGTTTCTGTAGGACAGAGGAGAGGGTAGAAAGGATTCTTATGTTGGTAAACTGAAAGTCTAAGAATTACACTTGCCATCTGGGATTGCTTTGACGAGAATACTGGCCTGTTCCTCCCACTTAATTACCAAAATGAAGTATCATCATGCAAAGACAATGATCTTCGTGATCGAGACTTAAGGAAAACCAAAAGAGTAAATACTTTGATTTAAATATGGTTGGATTTATTTACTGTGACATTCAACAAGCTTCTCAAGTTTTTAGCAAAAATTTCATGCACACATTTAGCCTATACAAACAAGAAGTTACATAAACCCAACATAATTAAAGCAATTTATATAGGGCATAAACTTCATGATGTTTTACCGTTAACTTGTAAGTAAAGAAAGCAACTAACAGAAATAACTTCTCCCAGCAAAAACACTTATGTGGTTTACAGAGTTCCAAAATACCAGTCTTTAAATATGTACTATTCCACCAAGTGCCAAAAGGAGAATAGCAAACTAAACAGAGCAAACTAAGGCCTCAATTTAGAGATTTGGTAAGGAAGTAAAATGAAGACCTGCTTTTATGTGTGCTGTCATAAAGAATCAACTTAATTTCTCCAGCAGTATAGTTTCATTAACTCCATTAGGGAATACAATTGCAAATAAAAACCTTAGGTTCACCTAAGCTGTTGAACACACCTAACTGTTGAACACTTAACTCAAGGGTAATACTTCTGGTATTAAATCTACCGAGTTCCAGAAATACTCAAACTTTTCCACTGCAGAATCTTCCTTGTTTCATAATAGAAATGGTGTATTTCTAAGGCCAGATGGGCAATTAAGAAGCATGCTAAATGGCTACCTGAGGTCATAATCAGAACAGGGACTCAGAAATGCTGCCCTTTATGGAAATAATACTAATTCAGGTTTCTTCCTATTAGCCGTGTGTCTGAGTAAACCTTAGCACTAGACCCACACTAGAGCCCCTTATTGAGCTGATGCCCACCAGCAATATTTCAAGGAATGAGCTGTCAGGCCCCAAACTTGCTTTGACAGAATTGTTACAACAGTAAACCTTTGCCCTGGGCACCAACCTGACACAACCCTTTGACAAGCGGTTTCACTCTGCAGTGAAGAGAACAGATAGGTATGATTCTCACCTAATAGACTTAGCGGTAGCTTAATTTTGAAATGATACGGATAAAAACTAGTAGTAGTATCAATTAATTTTCTGATTCTGCATCCCATAACAGAATAACCAATTGCTTTTCGGAATCAAGTCTCAAAAACATTTTTTTAATTAACTGAACTCTTTTCAATACCGGTTGTATGGACACTAATCATCTTAAGGTTCTTAGTAATTTACTTTTACTCCAGGAATTTTCATCTTTGGAAAGCATCCTTACCCATTCAGAGGGGACTGGCCAAGTTATTTGGAAGAAACCCTGGATCTGCACAAATAAGTATTGTGTAGTACATAGATCCAGATTCGATTCTGGGATGAAGGATGGAAGGGCTGGCTTTAGTGGACATGAGGCTAAATTCTAAAGCAAGCTACGTTGGAGTGGGAAACTTGTTCAAAGCAGCCATCCCAATATCAGTTTTTTAAGTTCTTGCCTTCAAACCACCCAAAATACGCATTTTTTACAAAATCTAGAAAAGTATCATTTCAATGCTAAAAACTGCCTTCCTGATCCTTCTTCACTGTTCTTTCCTCCCAGAGTGAAAATATTCCATCCTGGTGAGCCCTAATAGGAAGAAGTGAGCAAAGCCCAGGAGTCACTTCAGGGCAACTTAAATCTGCCTCGCTATCCAGCTTTACTGATTCACTACTTTTTAGAAGCAGGTGAAACACCGTAGGTGTCTGCAGGCTCAGATATGCAGGTGTCTGCATGTCTGCAGGCTCAGACATGCAGGTGTCTGCATTCCTCTCACACATGCTGGTCCAGTGGTGTGCTTGGGTTTAGAGCTGAGTCTGAGGTCGCAGATGCTTCCTCCTGATGGGACTATATCAGAATTAGAATGTTGTTACCACCATCTTGGGAAGAAGAACCAGGTTTAGGGGCAGAAAAGCCACTGATACTCTTCCTACGCAGAGTCAGCATTCCCTCCCTTGCCCCACCACTGTGTCCTCTCAAATAGGCTCCAATTTGGGGGTTTGGGGGGAGGGTCGTCCTTCCTAACAACTGTGCTTGATCTTAGAGATGAAGATAGACTTACATGGTAAAAATGGTGTGTGACTATGTGCTAGCGAAAAATATTATCAGAAAGAGCCGTACTTTGCACGGTGTCGGCTGTGGGACGGAGCATAGTCACGACTCAGGCAAATTTTCTTTAAGTCATACGTCTCATGGAAACAGCCCAAATGATCAGAGCAACTCGGGTACAGATGCCAATGACAGAGAAACAAAGGGATGAGGCTTAATGAAACATTTACTAAAACTCTCAGGCCTCAACACAGGAACGTAAAGTCTAAAGCTAGCAAATATGCGTGAGAAAGGACATGAAATTGCTAGACTTTAAACAGGAGTCAGACATGGGGGTGTGGGGAAGGGGAGGCTGGGATGTAGTGAGAGAGTAGCCTTGACATATATACACTAGCAACTGTAAACTATTTAGCTAGTGGGAAGCAGTCGCATAGCACAGGGAGATCAGCTCGGTGCTTTGTGACCACCTAGAGGGGTGGGATAGGGAGGGTGGGAGGGAGACACAAGAGGGAGGGGATATGGGGATATAGGTATACATATAGCTGACTCACTTTGTTGTACAGCAGAAACTAACACAACATTGTAAAGCAGTTATACTCTAATAAAGATATATTTTTAGAAAAGAAATGAAATCCAAAAAATAAATAAATAGGAGTCAAACATAAAATTACAGTGAGTTAGCCACAGGAGGACACGGCTCAATTAGTCATTCAAGAGACGAACTGCTGCGAAGAGCGTGGGATGCTGACAGGTCAGATCCCAGGTTTCCGGATCAGCTTGGGCGCTCACACTGAGGCCACGCCCCCCAAAACATGCATGAGAAAGGACTCCTTTAATAATCAGCGTTGGCTTTGGGAGGCCCATCATCCTCACCAAGACCTTCTGGGAGTGGCACTGCCTTCCACTCTTCCAACCTAATGATTCTTCCTTCTCCCTGTTTTTTCACAGGTGTTGGGCATGCAGGGCAGTCTACAACCTCTCCTTGCTCACCTGTCCCCCTCCCCTTTATTTTTCACAGGCAACGGCCCCAGCAAATCGTTTGCACTTCTGATTCCATTATGGTGTCCACTTATTGAAGGACTTGAACAGATGCCAACAAATATATAAATCAGTATAGTTCTGGTTTGTCTTGCTGAGAGACAGAACAATAGCTGAAAATTTTTATTGAATTGTAACCATGGAGGAAAAAAAATAAATCACCACCTCTCCTCTCTACTGAAGCATACACCATTTCCAAAGTCTCATTTCTTTTTTAAGCGGTTGCTTCCCCTTAACCATTTCAAATAGAATCTTCTCTTTTCTTGGCCTTCCTACTGTATCTATTATTCCATCTCTCTCTCTCTAGCTCAAAGTAAAATATATTCTGTTGATATTGATGAAGAAGTTACATGGACGGGGAGCAAATTTGTAATAGACTTAAGCATTATCTAAGAATAGGTATTACTTAAGAACAGCTATTTAAACTAGATTCACACTAGATACACGCTAGATACTAGACTGTCATGCTTTTGTGTTTTGTGCTTTTCAGTACCTGGTGAAAGAGGTAAGTGCACATTTAGAAGTTAATTTAACCTAAATAACCTTGGCTTCTGAGACGGGTAATGCCCCAAAGCTTGTAATTCATTTGATCACAACTATCAAATAATGTCTGCATTAGGACTCATTCAGGATTGTAAATTTGCTCTTGGAAAGGACATTTGGAGGCAGTTCCATACTATTTTTTTTAACATCGTTATTGGAGTATAATTGCTTTACAATGTTGTGTTAGTTTCTGCTGTGTAACAAAGTGAATCAGCTATACATATACATATATCCCCACATCCCCTCCCTCTTGCGTCTCCCTCCCACCCTCCCTATCACACCCCTCTAGGTGGTCACAAAGCACCGAGCTGATCTCCCTGTCCTATGCGGCTGCTTCCCACTAGCTATCTTGTTTGACATTTGGTAGTGTATATATGTCCATGTCACTCTCTCACTTTGTCCCAGCTTACCCTTCTCCCTCCCCGTGTCCTCAAGTCCATTCTCTACATCTGCGTCTTTATTCCTGTCCTGTCCCTAGGCTCTTCAGAACCTTTTTTTTTTTTTTTTACATTCCATATATATGTGTTAGCATAGGGTATTTGTTTTTCTCTTTCTGACTTACTGCACTCTGTATGACAGACTCTAGGTCCATCCACCTCACTACAAATAACTCAATTTCGTTTCTTTTTATGGCTGAGTAGTATTCCATTGTTATATATGTGCCACATCTTCTTTATCCATCCATCTGTTGATGGACACTTAGGTTGCTTCCATGTCCTGGCTATTGTAAACAGAGCTGCAATGAACATTGTGGTACATGACTCTTTTTGAATTATGGTTTTCTCAGGGTATATGCCCAATAGTGGGATTGCTGGGTCATTTTGTTTGTTTGTTTGTTTTGTTTTTTTCCCATACTTCTTTAGCAATTATTTTTCAAGCTTCCATTCATTCCAGGTTTGTCTACATCATCAACCTTCCTTTCCTGCATGGTTCATTACTCTAAATTATCCATTTGCATCACTTCCATATAAACTTTATTTTCTTTGTAAACAGAGAGAATGGAACCCGTAGGCTAATCAACCTCCCCATGTCTGTGCTGCAGACACCAAGGATGAATCTTTATTAGAGAGTAGAGTGGGAGGACAGCGAAAAAGCACCTGCTCCATCCCCTGAGCGCCATCTGCCTTCGAGGGCACAGACAGTGCCCACCCAGAGGGCTCTCCTGCCCACAGATAAGCCCACACTCTGCACCACTGACAGCTGTGTGAGGAAGAGGCACTAAAGCTGAGAAGAACATGGAACAGCACGTATCGGTCATCAAAAGATGCAGAATAAGCCCCAAAGGAACAGAAATATGAGGCTCATTTTAGGTTTTAAAATCAGCTAACTCCTCTAGCAAAAATGAGAGTTTTTCTTTTTTAAAGCCTATAGAATCTCTAGTTCCCAATCTGTTCAGAGACTTACCTCCCTTTACAAACTCACAAAAATAGATATACGCAACCAACCTCTGAAACTCAGCATAAGAAATAGAAATTGCTGCTTTAAGATTTCTTTGCAAATCAACATCTTAAATTAGATATGAGGAAACAAGTCACCTTCTCTATCCTTTAAGAAAGGCGCAAAAACAAGATGCTGTCTGGAGTTGATATGAGAATTCCCACTTTTCCTGACTCTAATGCAGGAAGGGTATCACTGACAGGGAAATGAAAAGCCTGAAGGAAATTGACTGAAGAAGGCGAGGGAGGGGCAGGGCGGGGGGGATACCAAAAAAAAGAAAGAAAAGAGAAAGGAATGGGAAACGAGTGTAAGATCCATGCTACTACTCCTAAAATGACACAAAAACACATTTAGGGGGCTTCCCTGGTGGCGCAGTGGTTGAGAGTCCGCCTGCCAATGCAGGGGACACGGGTTCGTGCCCCGGTCCGGGAGGATCCCACATGCCGCAGAGCGGCTGGGCCTGTGAGCCGTGGCCGCTGGGCCTGCGCGTCCAGAGCCTGTGCTCTGCAACGGGAGAGGCCACGGCGGTGAGAGGCCCGCGTACCGCAAAAAAAAAAAAACCAAAAAACACACATTTAGACCATGTTGAAAAACCACATTATTAATAAAATGATTTCACCATTCTGACAATATATAACAGATTTATCTGTGACTTTAAATTGTAGACTGCCTATTCTTGTTTGGATCATTATGTTATCTAGTTTTTATTTCTTCAGAAGATTACTGAAATGTATACCAGAAAGATATTCTCTTCATCTTGGTGGGGGAAAAGGTCCAGAAATAAAGTCAGTGTCCAAGTCTTTACTCTGAGTCAATAGCAGATCTGCAACTAGAGCTCACAACTACCTCTTGCTGGACTCAGATGTAGCCATAGGATGACTGAATAGAGAGCCAAATATTAGTGACTACTAATGTAATCAGGAGCTACTTTGTTAATGGAGCAAGTGTGCCCTATACGTTTCCTCGGTCCCTCATGCAAGTTGACTTCTGGTGCCTGCTCCTCCTATGCATTACCTCTATCTGGGCATCAGCAGTGGAGACAGTTCGTCCCTAGCTAAGGTCTCTGCCACCTAAGATAGTACAGAGATGAATTTTGATGCAAAGCTAAAAGCTCTATAGAAATTATCATTGCCAGTGTTCAGTTGTTTTTTCTAAATATTGACATATCAGAACTAAAAACTATCCTCTTCACTAAATTTGATTCTATGTGAGACAATCATAATATGAATTGCTTTCTGGAAAAATGATGCATGGGAAGATGAACAATCTTATTCTATTTGGGAGAATCAGAGGTGTAGTTCAGTCTCTCATATGGTTTCTTCCCACCTATTTCGTAAGTCCTAACTTTTCTTACCACCTACGGCCTGGCCAATTCTCCATATAAGTTTATGACTACATCCTTAATAAGATCTAGATTGCTAGTACCACAAGACCATTGTCAAGCATCAATAAATAACTTTGAGTATCAGTACTACCAAATAGACAATCAGAAGGCTGGGAGAAGCCACGTGTGTTAACTGGGTGGCAGACTTCA
Organism: Delphinus delphis; assembly: GCF_949987515.2. Classification (NCBI taxonomy): domain Eukaryota; kingdom Metazoa; phylum Chordata; class Mammalia; order Artiodactyla; family Delphinidae; genus Delphinus; species Delphinus delphis. The sequence continues at coordinate 19,732,219 of NC_082687.1, forward strand.
GACCCTTTCTCATTAGTACATTAGCCCAGTAGCAAAAAATTGATTTATCAAAGTAATTATTAATATCTAAATTATCTGAACAATTACAAATTAGTGATTATCTGAATTACCGTATTTGAAAATTATTATTAATATTATTAAAAGTTGTAATTTATTGTCATCAATTCTCTAGATTCTAAAAGAGATTCCAGCAGAGAAATGTCAAGAGAGATGGAGATGTGAATGATATAGAAGCCATAAACTTTGCGAAACAAGCCACCAGAAATGGGGCATCTGAAGTACGGAAGAAACCTAAATATAGGGAGGATCTTAGAGAGAATCCACGTCCACTTCACATTTCTGCCTGACTCTCATTCTATCGCTAATCTTCCGAGCTCATGGCCGATTTTAAGGTCAAGTGTTTCAAGTATATTTTTCTGAAATGGGCTGATACAGAGCCACTTCGTACTCTTTGCCTTTTGTTTTAAGGAGACTCTAGATTGAAAAGTAAAAAGTCTTTGTCCTCGATTTTAAATGGATTGAACTGCATGTGAGAATAGAGTGCACTGTTTCCTCCTCCTGTAATGTTTTCATAATTGGTGACCTGAAAACAAAATAGAACTGGTGACATATTCACAGGACAAGTTGATATATTGAGTTCAGAATTCTTGATGTAACACAAAGCGACAGATGACAAAAAAATATTGACATATTTGTTAAACAGAAACCTAACAGAAGTCAATGTTAAATTATTCTACTCTTCTCATCAAGTAATTCAATTGAAATTCACTCCTAGTCTAGGGGAGACCTTCAAGATGGCAGAGGAGTAAGACGCAGAGATCATCTTCCTCCCCACAAATACATCAGAAATATATCTACATGTGGAAAAACTCCTACAGGACACCTACTACTAAATGCTGGCAGAAGACCTCAGACCTCCCAAAAGTCAAGAAACTCCCCACATACCTGGGTAGGGCAAAAGAAAAAAGAAAAAACAGAGACAAAAGGATAGGGACGGGACCTGCACCAGTGGGAGGGAGCTGTGAAGGAGGAAAGGTCTCCACACACTAGGAGCCCCTTCACTGGTGGAGACGGGGGATGGCAGGGGGGAATCTTTGGAGCCACAGAGGAGAGCACAGCAACAGGGGTGCGGAGGGCAAAGCAGAGAGATTCCCACACAGAGGATCAGTGCCGATCCGAACACAAGAGAAGGAAAAGACCTACAATAACAAACCCAAAACAATTAAGAAGATGGGAATAGGAACATACATATCGATAATTACCTTAAATGTAAATAGACTAAATGCTCCCACCAAAAGACACAGACTGGCTGAATGGATACAAAAACAAGACCCATATATTTGCTGTCTACAAGAGACCCACTTCAGACCTAGGGACACATACAGACTGAAAATGAGGGGATGGAAAAAGATATTCCATACAAATGGAAATCAAAAGAAAGCTGGAGTAGCAATTCTCATATCAGACATAACAGACTTTAAAATAAAGACTATTACAAGAGACAAAGAAGGACACTACATAATGATCAAGGGATCGATCCAAAAAGAAGTTATAACAATTGTAAATATTTATGCACCCAACATAGGAACACCTCAATACATAAGGCAAATATTAAGAGCCATAAAAGGGGAAATCGACAGTAACACATTCATAGTAGGGGACTTTAACACCCCACTTTCACCAATGGACAGATCACCCCAAATGAAAATAAGTAAGGAAACACAAGTTTTAAATGATACATTAAACAAGATGGACTTAATTGATATTTATAGGACATTCCATCCAAAAACAACAGAATACACTTTCTTTGCAAGTGCTCAGGGAAACAGTCTCCAGGATAGATCATATCTTGGGTCACAAATCAAGCCTTGGTAAATTTAAGAATATTTAAATCGTATCAAGTATCTTTTCCAACTAAAATGCTATGAGACTAGATATCAATTACAGGAAAAAATCTGTTAAAAATACAAACACATGGCAAAGAGATCACTGAAGAGATCAAAGAGGAAATCAAAAAATACCTAGAAACAAATGACAATGGAAACACAACCACCCCAAAACTATGGGATGCAGCAAAATTAGTTCTAACAAGGAAACTTATAGCAATACAATGCTACCTCAAGAAACAAGAAACATCCCAAAAAAACAACCTAACCTTAAACCTAAAACAATTAGAGAAAGAAGAACAAAAAAACCCAAAAGTTAGCAGAAGGAAAGAAATCATAAAGATCAGATCAGAAATAAATGTAAAAGAAATGAAGGAAACAATAGCAAAGATCAATAAAACTAAAAGCTGGTTCTTTGAGAAGATACACAAAATTGATAAACCATTAACCATACTCATCAAGAAAAAAGGGAGAAGACTCAAATCAATAGAATTAGAAATGAAAAAGAAGTAACAACTGATACTGCAGAAATACAAATGATCATGAGAGATTAATGCAAGCAACTATATGCCAACAAAATGGACAACGTGCAAGAAATGGACAAATTCTTAGAAAAGCACAACCTTCTGAGATTGAACCAGGAAGAAATAGAAAATATACACAGACCAATCACAAGCACTGAAATTGAGACTGTGATTAAAAATCTTCCAAAAAACAAAAGCCCAGGACCAGATGGCTTCACAGGCAAATTCTATCACATTTAGAGAAGAGCTAACACCTATCCTTCTCAAACTCTTCAAAAATAGAGCAGAGGCAGGAACACTCCCAAACTCATTCTACGAGGCCACCATCACCCTGATACCAAAACCAGACAAAGATGTCACAAAGAAAGAAAACTACAGGCCAATATCACTGAGGAACATAGATGCAAAAATCCTCAACAAAATACTAGCAAACAGAATCCAACAGCATATTAAACGGATCATACACCAGGATCAAGTGGGGTTTATCCCAGGAATGCGAGGATTCTTCAGTATATGCAAATCAATTAATGTGATACACCATATTAACAAATTGAAGAATAAAAACCATATGATCATCTCAATAGATGCAGGAAAAGCTTTCAACAAAATTCAACACCCACTTATGATAAAAACCCTCCAGAAAGTAGGCCTAGAGGGAACTTACCTCAACATAATAAAGGCTGTATACGACAAACCCACAGCCAACATCTTTCTCAATGGTGAAAAACTGAAACCGTTTCCACTACGGTCAGGATGAGAAAAAGTTGTCCACTCTCACCACTATTATTCAACATAGTTTTGGAAGTTTTAGTCACAGCAATCAGAGAAGGAAAAGAAATAAAAGGAATCCAAATTGGAAAAGCAGAAGTAAAACTGTCACTGTTGGAGATGACATGATACTATACATGGAGAATCCTAAATGTGCTACCAGAAAACTACTAGAACTAATCAAAGAATTTGGTAAAGTAGCAGGATACAAAACTAATGCATAGAAATCTCTTGCATTCCTATACACTAATGATGAAAAATCTGAAAGTGAAATAAGGAAACACTCCCATATACCATTGCAATCGAAAGAATAAAATACCTAGGAATAAACATACCTAAGGAGACCAAAGGCCTGTATGCAGAAAACCAGAAGACACTGATGTAAGGAATTAAAGATGATACAAACAGATGGAGAGATATACATGTTACTGTACTGGAAGAATCAACATTGCGAAAATGACTAAACTACCCAAAGCAATCTACAGATTCAATGCAATCCCTATCAAACTACCACTGGCATTTTTCACAGAACTAGAACAAAAAATTTCACAATTTGTATGGAAACACAAAGACCCTGAATAGCCAAAGCAATCTTGAGAAAGAAAAATGGAGCTGGAGCATTCAGGATCCCAGACTTCAGACTATACTACAAAGCTACAGTAATCAAGACTACATGGTACTGGCACAAAAACAGAAAAATAGATCAATGGAACAGGATAGAAAGCCCAGAGATAAACCCACTCACATATGGTCACCTTATCTTTGATAAAGGAGGCAGAAATATACAGTGGAGAAAAGACAGCCTCTTCAATAAGTGGTGCTGGGAAAACTGGACAGCTACATATAAAAGAATGAAATTAGAACACTCCCTAACACCATACACAAAAATAAACTCAAAATGGATTAAAGACCTCAATGTAAGGTCAGACACTATCAAACTCTCAGAGGAAAACATAGGCAGAACACTGTATGAAATAAATCACAGCAAGATCCTTTTTCACCCACCTCCTAGAGAAATGGAAATAAAAACAAAAATAAACAAATGAGACCTAATGAAACTTAAATGCTTTTGCACAGCAAAGGAAAACATAAACAAGACGAAAAGACAACCCTCAGAGTGGGAGAAAATATTTGCAAATGAAGCAACTGTCAAAGGATTAATCTCCAAAATTTACAAGCAGCTCATGCAGCTCAACATCAATAAAACAAACAACCCAATCCAAAAATGGACAAGAGATGTAAACAGACCTTTCTCCAAAGAATATATACAGATTGCCAACAAACACGTGAAAGGATGCTCAACATCACTAATCATTAGAGAAATGCAAATCAAAACTATGAGGTATCACCTCACAGCAGTCAGAATGGCCATCATCATAAAATCTACAAACAATAAATGCTGGAGAGGATGTGGATAAAAGGGAACCCTCTTGCACTGTTGGTGGGAATGTAAAGTGATACAGCCACTATGGAGAACAGCATGGAGATTCCTTAAAAAACTAAAAGTAAAACTACCATACAACCCAGCAATCCCACTACTGGGCATATACCCTGAGAAAATCATAATTCAACAAGAGTCATGTACCACAATGTTCATTGCAGCTCTATTTACAATAGCCAGGACACGGACACAACCTAAGTGTCCATCAACAGATGAATGGATAAAAAAGATGTGGCATATATATACAATGGAATATTACTCAGCCATAAAAAGAAACAAAATTGAGTTATTTGTAGTGAGGTGGATGGACCTAGAGACTGTCATACAGAGTGAAATAAGTCAGAAAGAGAAAAACAAATATCATATGCTAACACATATATATGGAATCTAAAGAAAAAAAAAAAGGTTCTGAAGAACCTATGGGCAGGATGGGAGTAAAGACGCAGACCTACTAGAGAATGGACTTGAGGACACAGGGAGAGGGAAAGGTAAGCTGGGATGAAGTGAGAGAGTGGTATGGACATATATACACTACCAAATGTAAAATAGATAGCTAGTGGGAAGCAGCCACATAGCCCAGGGAGATCAGCTCGGCACTTTGTAACCACCTAGAGGGGTGTGATAGGGAGGGTGGGAGGGAGACGCAAGAGGGAGGAGATATGATGATATATGTATATGTGTAGCTGATTCACTTTGTTATAAAGCAGAAACTAACACACCATTGTAAAGCAATTATATTCCAATAAAGATGTTAAAAATAAAAAATTCACTCCTAGTCTGATATTGTACATCTGTGAATTTAATGTGTTTTTCAGGTAATGTCTTGTACTACCTAGTGCAAATGTAATGCATCTCCTGATGCAAATGTAAAATCTGTTTACAATTTTATTTTTCCTGTTTATTTACTCAACTTATATTTATTGAGAAGTTGCTGTGTTCCAGGCACTGGTCCAGGATTAGGTATATAGTAGTGGATCAAATTGACAAATCCCTTGCCCTTGTAGATCCTTACATTCTCCTAGGGGGAGACTGACAATTAAAAAAATAAACCTATAATAATTTTATGCCTAGTGGAGGTAAGAACTATGAAGAAAAACAAATCATGGGAAGGAAATAGAAATGACAGAGCTGCCTTTTCATATATCGTGGTCAGGGGAGGAAAAATGATCAAAAAGTGAATAGAATGAAGAACGAAGCCCTCCACTGATATACAGGGAGAGCTTTCCAGACACAGGAAATGGCATGTCCAAAGGTCTAAAGTTGGGAATATGCTTAATATGTTTGATGAAAATCAAGTGTGCTTAAAGTAGGGTGAGTGAGGGGGAGATTGTAGAAATGTCGTCAGAGGAATATTTGAAAGACAAATTACATAGAGCCTTAAAAGTCATGATATAAGGAATAGGATAATCATGAAGCCTATATGTTTTAGAAGAAGGCACACAGGGCAAATTTACATGAGGACTTTTAGCTGCTACAGTGATCAATGGTCCTTGCACTTCAAGAGTTGACATTTGGCTCCTAATAACGTTTTGTAATGAGCTACAAGCAGAAAGGACGGGGAGTAGAATGGAAAATTTAGGAGAGGAAATATGTTTGGATTCATGGTAGAATACACTTTCCTCACCACTGTGAAGAGTAACCCACCTCATTACTAGGAAAGGTGTTCCTATGACAGATTTTCTTTACGTGCTAGAATTGCTCTTACGGAGTTCAGGTCCTGGGGGGCTTTTTCTACTAAGCTAGCAACCTGTTCCTCTCCCGCAGTAGAGTTTTACGATCTATTCAGCACAGGTTGAAATCATCAGCTGTGTTCTGTTCTCTATATAATTTCTGTATATTATAGACAATTATATCTTAATGGTGCCAGGAATTACACCACTGGTTAAAGCAGAAAATGCATTGAAATCTCCCTCTTACATGATGAGTGAAGATGATGATTTAGAATCTTGTCTTTGAATGCGGGAGAAGAAAATGTGTTTCCCTACTCTACAATACTTCTCAGACTCTGGTCATTTCTTCTGCAGGTGATCACTGCTCCTTAATCCAATTTGGATCACCCAATTATTTTCCTCATTAATCTATTGCGGAGAGCTTCAGTAACAACATTAAATGCTCGTGACTCATAATAACACATTTACGAGAGACTGAGGAATCTCGTTTGCAAATTACTTAAGATATAGACTTTTGCTTAAGGAAAATAAGAATTTGTTCCATACATGATCCAATCTATACACTGAAATTGAAAGAGAACCCTGAGACCAATAATTTGCCCATCTGATTCAGAAAGCCAGCGCATTGGTTGAAACCAACTTTTGTCTGCCAACAGTAGGTGTTTGCCAGTTATCAAGTATAAATATCTAATCACCTTAATAATGTGCTTTCTTTGGACAATGCTCTCCCTAAACCGAGGTCCAAATGGACATACAGTTGCAAGAGCTAATGAAGGCCATCTCTCGAGGACATGCTAAGTCGGGAGGTACTGATTTCAGACTGAGTGGACCCGAGACATTCTCAGATCAGCAGTGTCAGTTTTCCACACATCTTAGGGGGTGCCACACATTTCCATTCTGGCCACACATTTCCACATTTCCTCTGAATGTTGCTCTCCCACAGATAGTGGATGCTTAAGTTAGCCATGTTTGCACTGCATGACCCTGCCCCATCCCTGGCTACAATTTACTGAACAAAATTATCACCTGACCCAAGAGAGACAATTTACTGACTCCACAAAGGCCAGTTAGAATGTCTTCAGATCTCTGAACTGAGACACAGAGTTGGAATGTGGTCCCAGCACCAGAATGAAAGTCCAGGAGTCTCCTAGATCTACCCTGAATTCTTCCTCTGGCTTTATTCTTCAGTATTTCCTTGTGTTCCACAAGCTACTCTAGGAGTCTTGCTTCAATTTGTTTAATTCTGAGAGGAACTGTTGTGATTCGAAGCAACAAAGCTTGATAGATAACGTCACCATACAAAAAGCTATGGAGGACTTCCGGGAAGATGGCGGAAGAGTAAGACGCAGACATCACCTTCCTCCCCACAGATACACCAGAAATACATCTACACATGGAACAACTCCTACAGAACACCTACTAAACGCTGGCAGAAGACCTCAGACCTCCCAAAAGGCAAGAAACCCCCCACATACCAGGGTAGGGCAAAAGAAAAAAGAATAAACAGACACAAAAGGACAGAGACGGGACCTGCACCAGTGGGAGGGAGCTGTGACGGAGGAAAGGTCTCCACACACTAGGAAGCCCCTTCGCGGGCGGAGACTGCGGGTGGCAGAGAGGGGAGCTTCGGAGCCGCGGAGAAGAGCACAGCAACAGGGGTGCGGAGGGCAAAGCGGGGAGAGATTCCCGCACAGAGGATCAGGGCCGACCAGTACTCACCAGGCCGAGAGGCCTGTCTGCTCACCCGCCGGGGCGGGCGGGCCTGAAGTTGAGGCTCGGGCTTCGGTCGGAGCGCCGGGAGAGGACTGGGGTTGGCGGCGTGAACACAGCCTGCAGGGGGTTAGTGCGCCACGGCTAGCCGGGAGGGAGTCCGGGGAAAAGTCTGGAGCTGCCGAAGAGGCAAGAGACTTTTTCTTCCCTCTTTGTTTCCTGGTGCGCGAGGAGAGGGGATTAAGAGCGCTGCTTAAAGGAGCTCCAGAGATGGGCCTGAGCCGCAGCTAAAAGCGCGGACCCCAGAGACGGGCAAGAGAAGCTAAGGCTGCTGCTGCCGCCACCAAGAAGCCTGTGTGTGAGCACAGGTCACTATCCACACCCCGCTTCCGGGGAGCCTGTGCAGCCCATCACTGCCAGGGTGCCGGGATCCAGGGACAACTCCCCCCGGGAGAACGCACGGCGCGCCTCAGGCTAGTGCAACGTCACGCCGGCCTCTGCCGCCGCAGGCCCGCCCCGCATACGTGCCCCTCCCTCTGCCCCCTCCCCCCCGGCCTGAGTGAGCCAGAGCCCCCGAATCAGCGGCTCCTTTAACCCCGTCCTGTCTGAGCGAAGAACAGACGCCGTCCTGCGACCTACACGCAGAGGCGGGGCCAAACCCAAAGCGGAGCCCCTGGGAGCTGTGAGAACAAAGAAGAGAAAGGGAAATCTCTCCCAGCAGCCTCAGAAGCAGCGGGTTAAGCTCCACAATCAACTTGATGTACTCTGCCTGCATCTGTGGAATACATGAATAGACAACGAGTCATCCCAAATTGAGGAAGTGGGCTTTGAGAGCAAGATTTATTATTTTTTTCCCCTTTTCCTCTTTTGTCTGAGCCACGTGTATGAAAGGCTCTTGGTGCTCCAGCCAGGAGTCAGTGCTGTGCCTCTGAGGTCGGAGAGCCAACTTCAGGACACTGGTCCACAAGAGACCTCCCACCTCCACATAATATCAAATGGCGAAAATCTCCCAGAGATCTCCATCTCAACACCAGCACCCAGCTTCACTCAACGACCAGCAAGCTACAGTGCTGGACATCCTATGCCAAACAACTAGCAAGACAGGAACACAACCCCACCCATTAGCAGAGAGGCTGCCTAAAATCATAATAAGTCCACAGACACCCCAAAACACACCACCAGACGTGGACCTGCCCACCAGAAAGACAAGATCCAGCCTCATCCACCACAACACAGGCACTAGTCCCCTCCACCAGGAAGCTTGCACAACCCACTGAACCAACCTTAGCCACTGCAGACAGACACCAAAAACAATGGGAACTACGAACCTGCAGCCTGCAAAAAGGAGACCCCAAACACAGTAAGATAAGCAAAATGAGAAGACAGAAAAACACACAGCAGATGAAGGAGTGAGATAAAAATGCACCAGGCCTAACAAATGAAGAGGAAATAGGCAGTCCTACCTGAAAAAGAATTCAGAATAATGATAGTAAAGATGATCCAAAATCTTGGAACTAGAATGGACAAAACGCAAGAAACATTTAACAAGGACCTAGAAGAAATAAAGATGAAACAAACAATGATGAACAACACAATAAATGAAATTAAAAGTACTCTAGATGGGATCAATAGCAGAATAACTGAGGCAGAAGCACAGATAGGTGACCTGGAAGAAAAAATAGTGGAAATAACTACTGCAGAGCAGAATAAAGAAAAAAGAATGAAAAGAACTGAGGACAGTCTCAGAGACCTCTGGGACAACATTAAACGCACCAACATTCGAATTATAGGGGTTCCAGAAGAAGAAGAGAAAAAGAAAGGGACTGAGAAAATATTTGAAGAGATTATAGTTGAAAACTTCCCTAATATGGGAAAGGAAAGAGTTAATCAAGTCCAGGAAGCACAGAGAGTCCCATACAGGATAAATCCAAGGAGAAATACGCCAAGACACATATAAATCAAACTGTCAAAAACTAAATACAAAGAAAACATATTAAAAGCAGCAAGGGAAAAACAACAAATAACACACAAGGGAATCCCCATAAGGTTAACAGCTGATCTCTCAGCAGAAACTCTGCAAGCCAGAAGGGACTGGCAGGACATATTTAAAGTGATGAAGGAGAAAATCCTACAACCAAGGTTACTCTACCCAGCAAGGATCTCATTCAGATTTGATGGAGAAATTAAAACCTTTACAGACAAGCAAAAGCTGAGAGAGTTCAGCACCACCAAACCAGCTTTACAACAAATGCTAAAGGAACTTCTCTAGGCAAGAAACACAAGAGAAGGAAAAGACCTACAATAACGAACCCAAAACAATTTAGAAAATGGAAATAGGAACATACATATTGATAATTACCTTAAATGTAAACGGACTAAATGCTCCCACCAAAAGACACAGATTAGCTGAATGGATACAAAAACAAGACCCATATATTTGCTGTATACAAGAGACCCACTTCAGACCTAGAGACACATACAGACTGAAAGTAAGGGGATGGAAAAAGATATTTCATGCAAATGGAAACCAAAAGAAAGCTGGAGTAGCAATTCTCACATCAGACAAAATAGACTTTAAAATAAAGAATACTAGAAGCGACAAAGAAGGACACTACATAATGATCAAGGGATCGATCCAAGAAGAAGATATAACAATTGTAAATATTTATGCACCCATCATAGGAGCACCTCAATACATAAGGCAAATATTAACATCCATAAAAGGAGAAATCGACAGTAACACATTCATAGTAGGGGACTTTAATAACCCACTTTCACCAATGGACAGATCATCCAAAATGAAAATAAATAAGGAAACACAAGCTTTAAATGATACATTAAACAAGATGGACTTAATTGATATTTATAGGACATTCCATCCAAAAACAACAGAATACACATTTTTCTCAAGCGCTCATGGAACATTCTCCAGGATAGATCATATCTTGGGTCACAAGCCTTAGTAAATTTAAGAAAATTGAAATTCTATCAAGTATCTTTTCCGACCACAATGCTATGAGATTAGATATTAATTACAGGAAGAGATCTGTAAAAAATACAAACACATGGAGGCTAAACAATACACTACTTAATAACGAAGTGATCACTGAAGAAATCAAAGAGGAAATCATAAAATACCTAGAAACAAATGACAATGGAGACACGATGACCCAAAATCTATGGGAGGCAGCAAAAGCAGTTCTAAGAGGGAAGTTTATAGCAATACAATCCTACCTTAAGAAACAGGAAACATCTCGAATAAACAACCTAACCTTGCACCAAAGCAATTAGAGAAGGAAGAACAAAAAAAACCCAAAGTTAGCAGAAGGAAAGAAATCATGAAAATCAGATCAGAAATAAATGAAAAACAAATTAAGGAAACGATAGCAAAGATCAATAAAACTAAAAGCTGGTTCTTTGAGAAGATAAACAAAATTGATAAACCATTAGCCAGACTCATCCAAAAAAAAAAGGGAGAAGACTCAAATCAATAGAATTAGAAATGAAAAAGGAGAAGTAACAACTGACACTGCAGAAATACAAAAGATCATGAGAGATTACTACAAGCAACTCTATGCCAATAAAATGGACAACCTGGAAGAAATGGACAAATTCTTAGAAATGTACAACCTGCCAAGAGTGAATCAGGAAGAAATAGAAAATATGAACAGACCAATCACAAGCACTGAAATTGAAACTGTGATTAAAAATCTTCCAACAAACAAAAGCCCAGGACCAGATGGCTTCACAGGCAAATTCTATCAAACATTTAGAGAAGAGCTAACACCTATCCTTCTCAAACTCTTCCAAAATATAGCAGAGGGAGGAACACTCCCAAACTCATTCTACGAGGCCACCATCACCTTGATACCAAAACCAGACAAGGATGTCACAAAGAAACAAAACTACAGGCCAATATCACTGATGAACATAGATGCAAAAATCCTCAACAAAATACTAGCAAACAGAATCCAACAGCACATTAAAAGAATCATACACCATGATCACGTGGGGTTTATTCAAGGAATGCAAGTATTCTTTAATATATGCAAATCAATCAATGTGATAAACCATATTAACAAATTGAAGTAGAAAAACCATACGATCATCTCAATAGATGCAGAGAAAGCTTTTGACAAAATTCAACACCCATTTATGAGAAAATCCCTAAAGAAAGTAGGCATAGAGGGATCTTTCCTCAACATAAAAAAGGCCATATATGACAAACCCACAGCCAACATCATCCTCAATGGTGAAAAACTGAAAGCATTTCCACTAAGATCAGGAACAAGACAAGGTTGCCCACTCTCACCACTCTTATTCAACATAGTTTTGGAAGTTTTAGCCACAGCAATCAGAAAAGAAAAGGATATAAAAGGAATCCAAATCGGAAAAGAAGAAGTAAAGCTGTCACTGTTTGCAGATGACATGATACTATACATGGAGAATCCTAAAGATGCTACCAGAACACTACTAGAGCTAATCAATGAATTTGGTAAAGTAGCAGGATACAAAATTAATGCACAGAAATCTCTGGCATTCCTATACACTAAGGATGAAAAATCTGAAAGTGAAATCAAGAAAACACTTCCATTTACCATTGCAACAAAAAGAATAAAATATCTAGGAATAAACCTACCTAAGGAGACAAAAGACCTGTACGCAGAAAACGATAAGACACTGATGAAAGAAATTAAAGATGATACAAATAGATGGAGACATATACCATGTTCTTGGATTGGAAGAATCAACATTGTGAAAATGACTCTACTACCCAAAGCAATCTACAGATTCAATGCAATCCCTATCAAACTACCACTGGTATTTTTCACAGAACTAGAATAAAAAATTTCACAATTTGTACGGAAACATAACATACCCCGAATAGCCAAAGCAATCTTGAGAACGAAAAACGGAGCTGGAGGAATCAGGCTCCCTGACTTCCGACTACACTACAAAGCTACAGTAATCAAGACAGTATGGTACTGGCACAAAAACAGAAACATAGATCAATACAACAGGATAGAAAGCCCAGAGATAAACCCACGCACATATGGTCACCTTATCTTTGATAAAGGAGGCAGGAATGTACAGTGGAGAAAGGACAGCCTCTTCAATAAGTGGTGCTGGGAAAACTGGACAGCTACATGGAAAAGTATGAGATTAGATCACTCCCCAACACCATACACAAAAATAAGCTCAAAATGGATTAAAAACCTAAATGTAAGGCCAGAAACTATCAAACTCTTAGAGGAAAACATAGGCAGAACACTCTATGACATAAATCACAGCAAAATCCTTTTTGACCCACCTCCTAGAGAAATGGAAATAAAAACAAAAATAAACAACTGGGACCTAATGAAACTTCAAAGCTTTTGCACAGCAAAGGAAACAAGACCAGAAAACAACCCTCAGAATGGGAGAAAATATTTGCAAATGAAGCAACTGACAAAGGATTAATCTCCAAAATTTATAAGCAGCTCATGCAGCTCAATAACAAAAAAACAAACAACCCAATCCAAAAATGGGCAGAAGACCTAAATAGACATTTCTCCAAAGAAGATATACAGGCTGCCAACAAACACATGAAAGAATGCTCAACATCACTGATCATTAGAGAAATGCAAATCTAAACTACAATGAGATATCATCTCACAGCAGTCAGAATGGCCATCCTCAAAAAATCTAGAAACAATAAATGCTGGAGAGGGTGTGGAAAAAAGGGAACCCTCTTGCACTGTTGGTGGGAATGTAAATTGATACAGCCACTATGGAGAAGAGTATGGAGGTTCCTTAAAAAAACTACAAATAGAACTACCATATGACCCAGCAATCCCACTACTTGGCATATACCCTGAAAAACCATAATTCAAAAAGAGTCATGTACCAAAATGTTCATTGCAGCTCTATTTACAATAGCCCAGAGAAGGAAACAACCTAAGTGTCCATCATCGGATGAATGGATAAAGAAGATGTGGCACATATATACAATGGACTATTACTCAGCCATAAAAAGAAACGAAATTGAGCTATTTGTAATGAGGTGGATAGACCTAGAGTCTGTCATACAGAGTGAAGTAGGTCAGAAAGAGAGAGACAAATACCGTATGCTAACACATATATATGGAATTTAAGAAAAAAAATGTCATGAAGAACCTAGGGGTGAAACAGGAATAAAGACACAGACCTACTAGAGAATGGACTTGAGGCTATGGGGAGGGGGAAGGGTAAGCTGTGACAAAGCGAGGGAGAGGCATGGACATATATACACTACCAAACGTAAGGTAGATAGCTAGTGGGAAGCAGCCGCATAGCACAGGGAGATCGGCTCCGTGCTTTGTGACCGCCTGGAGGGGTGGGATAGGGAGGTTGGGAGGGAGGGAGACGCAAGAGGGAAGATATATGGGAACATATGTATATGTATAACTGATTCACTTTGTTATAAAGCAGAAACTAACACACCATTGTAAAGCAATTATACTCCAATAAAGTTGTAAAAAAAACCAAAAAAAAGCTATGGAAATCCTTGACTCTGGTAGTCTCACTGATCGATTCAGCAGTGTAAACCTAGCACATACTGAGTACCAAGCACTAGTCCACATACTGATGATACAGGGGAACACTAAACAGAACAACTAATTGCTTTCATGGAGTTTATGTTCTAGAATTCTTGCACAGCAACTCTTTTCCTGACATTTGGTCCAGATGACTACATAAAAGCCTGATTCTTTTTTTCGTGGTGTTTATGCCTAAATATCAATGATTCAAGGATGACAAAATATCATCAAGCAGCTGTGTTTGTCTTCCTTAATATTCTCCATAATACCTTGTTGGGTACTCACTAATTTAGCAGGCAGCCTATGAGCATGTGTTTTTATGTCAAACTAGACCCAACTTCATGTCCTAGCTCGATATTTACAAACAATGTGACCTGTGTTTGTCTCAATTTCCTCATATACACAAATGGAGCTCATAATGACAACATCAATTCAGCCTGTAAGAGTGAAATAAATTTACCTCCGTAAAGCACTTACCATGCGCTTGACACAAATTAAGTAATCAGTAAATTGTAGCTAATACAAAATAGAAAGTACATAATAAATGATTCTGAAGTAAAGGGAGGCATGCTAGATAGCCACTCATGTATTTACCCCTCTTTCATGGCGAGAGAAAGTACAGCTCTTCTTGAGCACATTCTCCCAGGGTTGAAACATTCCAGACAAGGAGGCAAGTCTCAGGGAGACAGTCATCACAGGATAGCTGATTTTCCAAGTGCTCACTTCGCTGGCTGAGCTTCTGCAGCCCCTGTTGCCTTTGCACTCTTGCTACCATGTGAGTGGATCATCTGGGCAGAGGAATGTACCACGTGGTCTGTCACCATCATACAGTGTAGCACAGGTTTCTCATCCTCAGCACTGTTGACATTTTGAGCCAGATGATGTGGTGAGGGCTGTCCTACACATTTCAGGATATTTAGCAGCATCTCTAACTGGCCTCTACTTACTAGATGCCCATAGCACCCCCAAGTTCTGATAACCAAAAAAGTGTTTCTGGACATTGCCAAGTGTCCCCTTGGGAGACAAAATCACCCCCAGATGAGAATAACTGTGTAGCCCGATCATCAGGGTGAAGGATCATCTCACCGGCCAATTCACCTAGAGTCTAAACATTACATGGATGCTTCAAAGTTGAGAAATGCAGCTCTTTTCAGGGCAGGGGTAGGGAAAGGTGGTCCATTTATATGGCTGGTTCTAGAAGCAATGGGAAATGAGGCCCAAAGGTACAACATTTTTAGCATACTTGTGTCTACAGACAATTGTCAAGACTGAAGAGAGGGACTCAGAGTGCATAGATTCCCTAACATACCTATGAAAATTGCTCAGAACAGCACTAAGGAAACCTCTCAGCTGTTTACATAGCTCTGGAAGTATTTCTCCAAAGGGGTGCATCTTTTTTGGTTTTTTTTTTTCTATTTCCTTTTTTCTTTTCTAAATAGTTTTACCATCCTATGGAGAATACCAAACAGCCAGGTGCCTGAAAAACCTTTTAGTGATTGAAGAAGTGATTTGCTTTACCTACAGAGACTTACAGTGGCTTGCAATGTTGACTTAAAGGATAAGACTTAAATGGTTAGAGACCTGTGCTCTCTGACAGCAGCTGATTTGGTACCTCAAAGCTGGTGCCACTGACCTGTTATACTCAGGCTTCTTTTCACACAGACCCTGAATTCTTTTGCTGTCAGAATATATAGATTTAAATGTATTAGAGAAAACTCATCACAAAACTAAATTAAAAGTGTTCCATAAATGGCTCCCTGGTTTAAAATGGGATATTAGTGCTGTTCTGAGAGTGGCAAGTACCCTTTCACACCTGCCAGGACAAGAGAATTACCTGCTCTAGAAAGGCATTGATCTGAGTGTGACTGTAAAGCTTTAAACAACCGCTCCCCCAGACCTCCAGGTCTATGATGGAGTTTGACATATTCCAGCCATGTCATAAACACTTTAAGGTCCCTTCTGAATCAGAGCTTCCTGGCTGAGTTTTCTGGGGCTGTCTGCCAGAGTGCATCTCAGCTAACATCCTCAGGACATACTTGGAGCTCTTGACGATGCAGCCTCCATAGGAAGAGAGTATATTGTATGCTGCCAGGAAGTGAAGGAGAGAAAACCATTCTTTTGCCCATCTCTGACATACCAAGTCAGGCAAGTGGCCAAAGCTTGCTTAAATTGGGTTCAATATCCTAGTGTTATTCTTTAGATTTTTTTTATAGCTCAGAAGCTTGACATTTTTCCCGACTCCTAGCTTAATATGTTTTTCATTAAAACAAAGGGAAATATATCTTTTGATTTTGCAAGTTCCCAACAACGTTAACTCCAAATATTTCCTACTATGTGTGCGATGGCAGGACAAGCTGTGTTCCAGTTCTTTATTATTCCTGACTCCCAAGGAGCTGAAAGTGATTTGGAGTCTCTTTTTTTATACGACTGGCAGGTGGGGCAGGGTTGCAAGGAGAAACATTATTTGTTGTAGAAGAGGAAGAGAAAAAGTATGTGAAGGAATAAGAAAGAATGAAACTGTACAATGAGCACTTTATCACTATCCTAACATATCTAATCATGTGGATAGCCAAGTACTTCTTTCCAATCAGTTTGACATTAAACGGTGTTCCTAGGGTATAAAAAGATTTACTTTTCAGGCTTCCCTGGTGGCACAGTGGTTGAGAATCTGCCTGCCAATGCAGGGGACACGGGTTCGAGCCCTGGTCTGGGAGGATCCCGCATGCCCCGGAGCAACTAGGCCCATGAGCCACAACTACTGAGCCTGCGCGTCTGGAGCCTGTGCTCCGCAACAAGAGAGGCCGCGATAGTGAGAGGCCCGCGCACCGCGATGAAGAGTGGCCCCCGCTTGCCACAACTAGAGAAAGCCCTCACACAGAAACGAAGACCCAGCACAGTCAAAAATAAATAAATAAATACAAAAAAAAAAAATGGTTCTTTAAAAAAAAAAAAAGATTTACTTTTCCCTGGAATTCCACAAAGCTATAGAGTACTTAGAGAAAAAGATACGGTCCTTAGATACTTAGATTAAAAAACTATAACCAGAAATTATTTTTAAAAGAACAATTGGCAGATTAATTTCCTTGCATTTTCCATCTCTCTTTCTTGTGTATATTTGAGGGAATAGAGTTTCAGGAAACCTGGAGCCAGCACCTTCCCAGTTCCTACATCTAGCTTCATGATTGTTGGAGACCACAGCAAAACAATATTGCTATGTTCTCATCTCAGGCCATCCTCCCTGCCACAGTCACAGGTGAAGTTTATATCATCAGCCTAAGGAACATGACTTTGACTACCTATTCTTCTCAGTTGTTGAGAGCATCCAGTTAAGGAAATCAAAATTAGAAGTCAAGTCTAATCCATGTTGGGATCAGGTGTCCCCATTCTGTACTACAGCAGTACTATAGCTGTAGGTTGCTAAATCAGAAATGTTTGTCCAGGTAAAATGAGGACCATGTGAGTAGATGCACAAAACTTCTCCACTCTCAGTGGAAGAACAACTCCAGAGCATGTCCACAGACAGGGGTCAGCAGATGCAGCTCTGGGAAGAGAAAAAATCGTGCCGTGACACCATGGAATGACTTAGCCACTGAGAAGAATACAATCCATAGAACACAAATGTCACTTACATTGTGAGGTGATTACACACATTTTTAGCTGTTGTTTTTCTAAGTGACCATACGAAACATTGCCTGTCATAAGATACGTGGTAAATCATAGGCAAGAGAAATGTCAACTGAATCCCAAGTTCAATTCTATTCTACCATGCCAAATGGAATCTTATGACTTCACATCTCACACTTCACTAGCTGCTGTGCCAACAACAAAATTAAAAACTCATTTGTTCTACAATTGCAACCACAATTGTAATTCATTCCTTTTATTTACATGTAATACACTTACTAAATATGTGATATGTGAAAAGGCACAGCAGCACCATATTTTGCTGTCATCTAAACATTTCTTTATTTTTCAAAGGCGTAATGATTCCCTTATCATGGCTTTCTCATAACCTAAATGATAAATCTTCTGTAAATGACTTTCCAATCACTTCTCCAATCTTATTCCTGACTTAGCTCTAGAAGAGGAAGTAAATTAAAATACTTTGATTAAAAAAGTGATTTTCCTTTTCAGAGTCCCATTCAACTCGAAGAAGCAAAATGTTCTACCATGACTTGGCAGCCACCCCATCCAAATGAGAGTCAACTGGACTTGACAATCTATTAAGCTCTGGCTTTTTTCTTTTCTGGTGACACGTGGCTTTAGGCTTTGGAGTCTGGACAACTGTTATCTCTTCTACATTGAAACACTCCTTGATCAACTATTCCATTTCAAAGGCTGACATACTTCACGTTGGAAAAAATGGCTATTTTATTTTATTTATACTGCCCAAATAGTCACTCTATAACCTCCAAGAATTCTTCTTAATTCATCTTATTTTCTTAATCTCATTCACAGAGAATCGAACAAATATTTATGAGCCCCCGGGAGTCAATCGCTGTGTTACATGACAGGGATACCATACACACAGGATGAATTCCTTCTTCCCAATAGATATCTAGGAAGACAGATAAATACAGAGGGAATTGCAATGCATCATGACCCATTATATTCTATAACTCAGGTGATGCTAACCAGCATGCTCTGTGAAGTAATTATGCTTAACTACATTTCTGTCTTCTTTATAAGTTAGCACTGTCCAACAGAAATTTCTGCAGTGATGGAAATGTTCTATAGCTTCAATGTCCAGTACAGTAGCCACTAGCCACATGTGGCTATTAAGCACTTGAAATGTGATTAGTGTGACAGAGGAATTCATTTTTCATTTTATTTCATTTTAACTGATTTAAATTTTAATGTAAATAGTCTCTTATGGCAAGTGACTACCATGTTGGACAGTACATGAATGGACAGAGATCCTTGGTGCTATAAACCATATTATCTGATTTAGCTATAAATTAGCCTTTGAACTGTAGACATCCCAGGGAACTAATCATTACAGGCACTGTGTAGTACCAGGGGAAAAGGCATCAGATGATTCAGCCAGATCGAAGTCAGCTTCCTATCTAGATTGAATCTATAGATGTCTTTCTGGTAGCAATCCATCAGTGGGTTACATAGGACTGAAGGCATAATTCTTTTACTAGATTAGCTATGTCAACAAAAAGAACCTGGAAAATACAAAAGTAAATGAATAGTCTTGCTTTATGTTTACACATGATGCCTGCCCTCCCACCTCCAATCCAACAGTAAATTGATACAAGTCTGAATTCACTCCAAATTATTGAGCAAGGAAATGTTTTACTTAGAGAACTATTGAATGTTAAATGTGCTCTGAAAATAAAAACACAGATTTTCATACAGGATTTCAACATTTAAACTACTCATAACCAAGGCACTGACTGACAGGGTACCAAGGGATAAAGACAAAAGGGACTTTTATACAGGCAACGAATCAACACAGGAAAGACAGGCTTTATATTGTGGATGAGGTGATGAGAGGCACTGAAGGTAGGTCTCGATTTGAATCCTAGCTTTGATGTTTATAGCTGGGTGCCCTTGGGATATTTCCTTCAGTGTAAAGTGAGGATAATAATATCTACCTCACAGATTGTTGAGAGAACCATAAATAATGTGCTCTAAATTCTTGGTGCATCTCAAGAACCAGTAGTTATTATTATGATGACAGGTATATAACTATAAGAGTTACAGTGACAATAGCCAGTACCATTTGAATGCCGTCAAGCCACTATTAAGTTTAGGACCCAAGAGCCTCTTTTTTGTAAGTGAACAACTATAAATAAAATGAAGTTCTGTCTCAAGCCAATAGGAGATTCACAAATGTGCAGTTAAAAGAATACTGAAGAAATAGCTCCCTCGTCCATGAGTTTTACCTGTTATGGTCAAAATTCCTTTCCCCTGCATTAATACTCTCTCAAATTCAATATAGAATTTGTAAGACGTTAAAGAGAGAAGTGGTAAAAGTGACTGGCTAATCAAAGAACTGGAACAGTCTTTGTTTTTATTTGAAACTCGAATCAAATATTATTTGGAAAGTATAATTTAACCTCAGAGAAATTATCTAAGAAAAGAGTTATCCTAGAATCAGCATTTGAACTCCTCCCACTTCTGCCCCAGCATTTTAGCCATTTGACTCCGACACTACAGGCCGCCTTTCTAGCTTGTTATCAAACACTGAGGAGCAATATTGGAAAAACAGTTCACAGGACGTACGGATGACAAATGCATACTCCTACTGACAAAGAGAGGCTTAGAACCCTGCCCACAGCTCTTAGTTAGCAATCTTTCTTCTTTCAACTGTGGCTCTTACATTTCTTTTACTAATAGTGACATTATTTTAGCAATAACCAAGAGATGACAATTTGTAGGGGAAAGAGTAATGAGCAAATAGTATCTCTAAACCATGTCCTTTGCACAGCCATTCTGCACTCTAACACACAGCAATTAGCATCACAATTGTGCCAAATTATTAAATTATTCTCAAATTTGCATTAAAACTTTTCCCATCTCTCTCCCTCTCTCTCTCTCTACCTACACACGTATAAATACAAGTAATTATGCAATTTTTTGAAAGTCGTAGGTAAATGAAATTCCTTCTTTTTTTTTTTTTTTTTGCGGTACGCTGGCCTCTCACTGTTGTGGCCTCTCCCGTTGCGGAGCGCAGGCTCGGCGGCCATGGCTCACGGGCCCAGCCGCTCCGCGGCA
The DNA here is from genome assembly GCF_949987515.2 of Delphinus delphis. Classification (NCBI taxonomy): domain Eukaryota; kingdom Metazoa; phylum Chordata; class Mammalia; order Artiodactyla; family Delphinidae; genus Delphinus; species Delphinus delphis. Next base: position 19,753,501 of record NC_082687.1, read on the forward strand.
TGTGGGATCTCCCTGGACCGGGGCACGAACCCGCGTCCCCTGCATCGGCAGGCGGACTCTCAACCACTGCACCACCAGGGAAGCCCGCATGGTAGTTTTTGATAGGAATATTATTAGAGAGAGCTAAAGTTGGATTTAAGGGTATTTCTCTACTTTATGAGCAGTGTCCATTTAACTCATCAAGTACAGAGGTTACTATAAGTACATGGTCCTTCTTTAAATTTTCCTTAAGGAGGTTCATTCAGCAGGTTTGTGCTTTTTAATTTCATAACAGTTATCTCTTCTCTGGTTTCAAACAATAACAAGCTACAAGGAGTCTTGGTTAAAGCAAAAACATACAAAATATGGGGTAGGGTGGAGTAGAGGTAGGATAAACAGAGACATTGAATCCTCCACAGGGAGAGAAACCCAAAGAAATCTAGATTTTGAAGTATATGTCCATGCTCACAGTACCTGATGTCTTCAAACTCCTTTTCAAAGGTTTAAAGAGACCATTTTTTCTCATGTGATAAGAGTGGCAGCTTCTTAGCATAGAATTTAAGCTTAAATTTACAAATGGGAAGAGGTGTGTAACAAAGACAGCAATTTTTTTTTTCTTTTTATACAGCAGGTTCTTATTAGTCATCAATTTTATACACATCAGTGTATACATATCAATCCCAATCGCCCAATTCAGCACACCACCATGCTCACCCCCACGCAGTTTTCCCCCCTTGGTGTCCATATGTTTGTTCTCTACATCTGTGTCTCAACTTCTGCACTGCAAACCAGTTCATCTGTACCATTTTTCTAGGTTCCAGATACATGCCTTAATATATATTCGTTTTTCTCTTTCTGACATACTTCACTCTGTATGACAGTCTCTAGATCCATCCACGTCTCAACTAATCTCTCAATTTCATTCGTTTTTAGGCCTGAGTAATATTCCATTGTATATATGTACCACATCTTCTTTATCCATTCGTCTGTCGATGGGCATTTAGGTTGCTTCCATGACCTGGCTATTGTAAATAGTGCTGCTATGAACACTGGGGTGCATGTGTTTTTTTGAATTATGGTTTCTCTGGGTATATGCCCAGTAGTGGGATTGCTGGATCATATGGTAATTCTATTTTTAGTTTTTTAAGGAACCTCCATACTGTTCTCCATAGTGGCTGTATCAATTTACATTCCCACCAACAGTGCAAGAGGATTCCCTTTTCTCCACACCCTCTCCAGCATTTGTTGTTTGTAGATTTTCTGATGATGCCCATTCTAACTGGTGTGAGGTGATACCTCATTGTAGTTTTGATTTGCGTTTCTCTAATAATTAGTGATGTTGAGCAGCTTTTCATGTGCTTCTTGGCCATCTGTATGTCTTCTTTGGAGAAATGTCTATTTAGGTCTTCTGCCCATTTTTGGATTCGGTTGTTTGTTTCTTTAATATTGAGCTGCATGAGCTGTTTATATATTTTAGAGATTAATCCTTTGTCCGTTTGCAAATATTTTCTCCCATTCTGAGGGTCATCTTTTCGTCTTGCTTATGGTTTCCTTTGCTGTGCAAAATCTTTTAAGTTTCATTAGGTCTCAGTTGTTTATTTTTGTTTTTATTTCTAGTACTCCAGGAGGTGGATCAAAAAAGATCTTGCTGTGATTTATGTCAAAGAGTGTTCTTCCCATGTTTTCTTCTAGAGTTTTATACTGTCCAGTGTTACATTTAGGTCTCTAATCCATTTTGAGTTTATTTTTCTATTTCATGTTAGGGAGTGTTCTAATTTCATTCTTTTACATGTAGCTGTCCAGTTTTCCCAGCACCACTTGTTGAAGAGACTGTCTTTTCTCCATTGTATATTTTTGCCTCCTTTGTCATAGATTAGTTGACCATAGGTGCATGGGTTTATCTCTGGGCTTCCCATCTTGTTCCATTGACCTATGTTTCTGTTTTTGTGTCAGTACCATATTGTCTTGATTACTGTAGCTTTGTAGTATAGTCTGAAGTCAGGGAGTCTGATTACTCCAGCTCAGTTTTTTTCCCTCAAGACTGCTTTGGCTATTCGGGGTCTTTTGTGTCTCCACACAAATTTTAAGATTATTTGTTCTAGTTCCGTAAAAAAATGCCATTGGTAATTTGATAGGGATTGCATTGAATCCGTAGATTGCTTTGGATAGTATAGTCATTTTCACAATATTGATTCTTCCAATCCAAGAACATGGTATATCTCTCTATCTGTTGTTATCTTCTTTAATTTCTTTCATCAGTGTCTTATAGTTTTCTGCATACAGGTCTTTTGTCTCCCTAGGTAGGTTTATTCCTAGATATTTTATTCTTTTTGTTGCAATGGTAAATGCGAGTGTTTCCTTAATTTCTCTTTCAGATTTTTCATCATTAGTGCATAGGAATGCAAGAGATTTCTGTGCATTAATTTTGTATCCTGCAACTTTGCCAAATTCATTGATTAGCTCTAGTAGTTTTCTGGTGGCATTTTTAGGATTCTCTATGTATAGCATCATGTCATCTGCAAACAGTGACAGTTTTACTTCTTCTTTTCCACCTTGGATTCCTTTTATTTCTTTTTCTTCTCTGATTACCATGGCTAGGACTTTGAAGACTATGTTGAAAAATAGTGGTGAGAGTGGACATCCTTGTCTTGTTCCTGATCTTAGAGGAAATACTTTCAGATTTTCACCATTGAGAATGATGTTTGCTCTGTTCATATATGGCCTTTATTATGTTGAGGTAGGTTCCCTCTATGCCCACTTTCTGGGGAGTTTTTATCATAAATGGGTGTTGAATTTTGTCAAAAGCTTTTTCTGCATCCATTGAGATGATCATATGGTTTTTATTCTTCAATGTGTTAATATGGTGTATCACATTGATTGATTTGCATATATTGAAGAATCCTTGCATCCTTGGGATAAATCCCACTTGATCATGGTGTATGATCCTTTTAATGTGTTGTTGGATTCTGTTTGCTAGTATTTTGTTGAGGATTTTTGTATCTATATTCATCAGTGATATTGGTCTGTAATTTTCTTTTTCTGTAGTATCTTTGTCTGGTTTTGGTATCAGGGTGATGGTGGTCTCATAGAATGAGTTTGGGAGTGTTCCTTCCTCCGCAATTTTTTGAAGGAGTTTGAGAAGGATGGGTGTTAGCTCTTCTCTAAATGTTTGATAGAATTCACCTGTGAAGCCATCTGGTCCTGGACTTTTGTTTGTTGGAAGATTTTTAATCACAGTTTCAATTTCATTACTTGTGATTGTTCTGTTCATATTTTCTATTTCTTCCTGGTTCAGTCTTGGAAGGTTATACCTTTCTAAGAATTTGTCCATTTCTTCCAGGTTGTCCATTTTATTGGCATAGAGTTGCTTGTAGTAGTCTCTTAGGATGCTTTGTATTTCTGTGGTGTCTGTTGTAACTTCTCCTTTTTCACTTCTAATTTTATTGATTTGAGTCCTCCCCCTCTTTTTCTTGATGAGTCTGGCTAATGGCTTATCAGTTTTGTTTATCTTCTTCAAGAACCACCTTTTAGTTTTATTGATCTTTCCTATTGTTTTCCTTGTTTCTATTTCATTTATTTCTGCTCTGATCTTTTTGATTTCTTTCCTTCTGCTAACTTTGAGTTTTGTTTCTTCTTCTTTCTCTAGTTCCTTTACGTGTAAGGTTAGATTTTTTATTTGAGATATTTCTTTTTTCTTGAGATAGGCTTGTATAGCTATAAACTTACCTCTTAGAACATCTTTTGCTGCATCCCATAGGTTTTGGATCATCGTGTTTTCATTGTCATTTGTCTCTAGGTATTTTTTTATTTTCTCTTTGACTTCTTCATGATCTCTTGGTTATTTAGTAACGTATTGTTGAGCCTCCATGTGTTTATGTTTTTTTCCCTGTAATTCATTTCTAATCTCATAGTGTTGTGGTCAGAAAAGATGCTTGATATGATTTCAGTTTTCTTAAATTTACTGAGGCTTGATTTGTGACCCAAAATGTGATCTATCCTAGAGAATGTTCCATGTGCACTTGAGAAGAAAGTGTAATATGCTGTTTTTGGATGGAATGCCCTATAAATATCAATTAAACCTATCTGGTCTATTGTGTCATTTAAAGCTTTGTTTCCTTATTTATTTTCATTTTGGATGATCTGTCCATTGGTGTAAGTGAGGTGTTAAAGTCCCCCACTATTGTTGTGTTACTGTCAATTTCCTCTTTTATAGCTGTTAGCAGTTGCCTTATGTATTGAGGTGCTCCTATGTTGGGTGCATATATATTTATAATTGTTATATCTTCTTCTTGGATTGATCCCTTGATCATTATGTAGTGTCCTTCCTTGTCTCTTGTAACATTGTTTATTTTAAAGTCTATTTTATCTGATATGAGTATAGCTACTGCAGCTTTCTTTTGACTTCCATTTGCATGGAATACTTTTTCCCATCCCCTCACTTTCAGTCTGTATGTGTCCCTAGGTCTGAAGTGGGTCTCTTGTAGATAGCATATATATGGGTCTTGTCTTTGTATCCATTCAGCAAGCCTGTGTCTTTTGGTTGGAGCATTTAATCCATTCATGTTTAAGGTAATTATCAATATGTATGTTCCTATTCCCATTTTCTTAATTGTTTTGGGTTCGTTTTTGTAGGTCCTTTTCTTCTCTTGTGTTTCCCACTTAGAGAAGTTCCTTTAGCATTTGTTGTAGTGCTGGTTTGGTGGTGCTGAATTCTCTTAGCTTTTGCTTGTCTGTAAAGCTTTTGATTTCTGCATTGAATCTGAATGAGATCCTTGCTGGGTAGAGTAATCTTGGTTGTAGGTTCTTCCCTTTCATCACTTTAAGTATATCATGCCACTCCCCTCTGGCTTGTAGAGTTTCTGCTGAGAAATCAGCTGTTAACCTTATGGGAGTTCCCTTGTATGTTATTTGTCGTTTTTCCCTTGTTGCTTTCAATAATTTTTCTTCATCTTTAATTTTTGCCAATTTGATTACTATGTGCCTCGGCATGTTTCTCCTTGGGTTTATCCTGTATGGGACTCACTGTGCTTCCTGGACTTGGGTGGCTATTTCCTCTCCCATGTTAGGGAAGTTTTCGACTATAATCTCTTCAAATATTTTCTCGGGTCTTTTCTCTCTCTCTTCTCCTTCTGGGACCCCTATAATGCGAATTTTGTTGCCTTTAATGTCCCAGAGGTCTCTTAGGCTGTCTTCATTTCTTTTCATTCTTTCTTCTTTATTCTGTTCTGCAGCAGTGAATTCCACCATTCTGTCTTCCAGGTCACTTATCCGTTCTTCTGCCTCAGTTATTCTGCTACTGATTCCTTCTAGTGTATCTTTCATTTCATTTATTGTATTGTTCATCTCTGTTTGTTTGTTTTTTAATTCTTCCAGGTCTTTGTTAAACATTTCTTGCATCTTCTTGATCTTTGCCTCCATTCTTTTTCCGAGGTCCTGGATCATCTTCACTCTCATTATTCTGAAGTCTTTTTCTGGAAGGTTGCCTATCTCCACTTCATTTAGTTGTTTTTCTGAGGTTTTATCTTGTTCCTTCATCTGGTACATAGCCCTCTGCCTTTTCATCTTGTCTGTCTTTCTGTGAATGTGGTTTTTGTTCCACAAGCTGCAGGATTGTAGTTCTTCTTGCTTCTGCTGTCTGCCCTCTGGTGGATGAGGCTATCTAAGGGGCTTGTGCAAGTTTCCTGATGGGAGGGACTGGTGGTGGGTAGAGCTGACTGTTGCTCTGGTGGGCAGAGCTCAGTAAAACTTTAATCCACTTGACTGTTGATCAGTGGGCCTGGGTTCCTTCCCTGTTGGTTGTTTGGCCTGAGGCAACCCAACACTGGAGCCTACCTGGGCTCTTTGGTGGGGCTAATGACAGACTCTGGGAGGGCTCACACCAAGGAGTACTTCCCAGAACTTCTGTTGCCAGTGTCCTTGTCCCCACAGTGAACCACAGCCACCCCCCACCTCTGCAGGAGACCCTCCAACAGTAGCAGGTAGGTCTGGTTCAGTTTCCCCTGGGGTCACTGCTCCTTCCCCTGGGTCCCGATGCATACACTACTTTGTGTGTGCCCTCCAAGAGTGGAGTCTCTGTTTCCCCCAGTCCTCTCGAAGTCCTGAAATCAATTCCCACCAGGCTTCAAAGTCTGATTCTCTAGGAATTCCTCCTCCCGTTGCCAGACCACCAGGTTGGGAAGCCTGACGTGGGGCTCAGAACCTTCACTCCAGTGGGTGGACTTCTGTGGTATAAGTGTTCTCCAGTCTGTGAGTCACCCACCCAGCAGTTAAGGGATTTGATTTTACTGTGATTGCACCCCTCCTACCGTCTCATTGTGGCTTCTCCTTTATCTTTGGATGTGGGGTATCTTTTTTGGTGGGTTCCAGTGTCTTCCTGTTGATGACTGTCCAGCAGCTAGTTGTGATTCTGGTGTTCTCACAAGAGGGAGTGAGAGCACATACTTCTACTCCGCCATCTTGGTTCCTCTCTCAGAAGAGACAGCAGTTTTAAATGACAACCTCAAGGAAGGTCAAAGTGGAATTCTCTTGGCCTTTTCTGCCCAAGTTAGAACAGCTACCACCTGACTTAAGAGCTCTTTCTCTATCGATATTCAAGGAAGGGAAATACACTTTCCAAGGACAAGTTTCCTGACCGGTTTCTTTCCAAAGTTATATGTTGGGACTTGCAGTTGAGAACGCTTTTGAGGAGGGTTTCGCTTAAATTCACCCTGGCTTTTGTTGTTATGGTTTTATTTTTATTTTGTTTTGTTTTGTTTTAGGAAAAGCTCTCTGCCCTAAAGTCTCTTGACCATGGTAAATTATTTTCTATCAGAAAGTCTGTAATTATATCAAGAATACCATGTGGAGCTCAGTGGCAGTAACATGAGCAAAGTATTTCTTAATAGGTGTGATTTTTCCATTACAATGATTATAAATGATAGGCTCAAAGACTAGAAATACAGACTATAAACATATACAGGGTTTGTCATCATGGTTGGAGGCACTCAGCATACAGGAGAGCCATACCATCCTGGCTCGTTGGATCTTCAAGACCACATTTGTCCTGTGCCCTGCAGAGTCCCCATTCATAGCTCTGTGCCTGGCACAGGGTTTATGCTCAATGAACATTTATGGAATTGATCAAATGTGGTGTGTTGAGCAGGTTCTAAACCTGACTCTACAACTTGCTAAGAGTTCTTGTCCAAGTTATTCAACTCCTCTGAGCTTCAGTTTCTTTCTAGGTAAAGTTAAAATAATACCATCTACTCTACATCATCTTAGTGAGAATTAAAATAAGATGGCACATAAAGCAGTTAGTGCAGTGTCTGGTATCATAGGTGTGCAATAATTGGTGCTATTTTTATTTTGATTCTTACAGATATCAAGAATTGATCGTGGAACGTTTTAGAGCTTGTTTTCAAATCATCACAACAGGCAAATGAAACATATTAACAGGTATAGACATGCAATTATAACCATCTCAATCAGCTAAAATGGATAATCCTGGAATAAAATAAGAAGTGCAGTAGTCAGCCTCCATTATATTTGATGATTGGTGGAGTTCTCTGAGGCCTGCATAGAAATGGACCATAACCTCAACTCTAGAAGTCCTCTTTTGCACATACTCAGCAGTCATCTCAGAGTTTCGAGATGACTGCTGAGTATGCCTAATACAGTGATAACTCTCCTTTTTGTGGAATATTATTTTACTGGTAACACCCCTTAGGAAAAAGAAAAACAACAATAACAAAAACACCTCATGCATAACAGAATGAGATTATGAGCTTTGAAATAACAGACCAGTGTTCCACTCCTAACTCCACTACTAAATTATGGGATACTATTAGGCAGGTTAGTCTTTCTAAACCTCAAGTTTCTCATCTTTAAATTGGGAGTAATTATTACCCCAGATTGTGGAGAGCAGTAGATGAAATAGTGTATGTAATACATACATGTAATAGAGTGTCCTTGTGCTTGTCAGATAGTAAGTGCCCAATAAATATTCTCTGTCATCAACATCAACACTGAGGAAATATGAGTAGGTCTTGATTGGCAAGACACTTCGATGTTACTTGTTTTTAGCTGAATCTAGACTGTGTTTAAAAATACTCATATTCATTGATCTGGTGGAAAAAGGAGACAAGAAGAGAAGAGAAAGTGTGAGAATGTCTAGATCTTGGTATATTCTACTGAGTTTTGCCTGACAACTTAACCTTTATAACCCAAAAATGGAACAGAGTCCATCAGAAGTTTGCCCGTGGCTTGGAAGTGTTCTCCAGAATTGTCCAGAAGTGTCCAAGCAACAAGAATAAAGCTTGATCTTAGACATGTACATGAGAGCCAATCCCAGCATGTTGCTACAAATTGTCTATTTTTTTCACACTGGAAACGTTTCTCCATTATAAAATAGTCACAAATCAAAATACTACCACCTCAAAGCTGAAATGGTAAAACAAATGGAAAAGGAAACCACCACCACCAATAAAATGACCCCTTGTAACCCCACCATTTCCATAGAATGAAGCTCTGACCTCCACAGCTCCTCTCTGCCAGTTCTCCATGACCTACTCCACCACCCCAAAGCCTGCTGCTCCCAAGTCTGTTCAGTCAGTCTTTCATCCTCCCTCCATCATTACCCACTCCTTTTCACTGACAGCCTGGCTACCCATATGAGTGAGGAATCACATGGTAACTATCTTTTGAGATTTATCTTGATATTCAAAACAGAAAGAAAAAAAAAAAACAGAAGCATAGAGAAAAGATAATATGGGAATGGGAGCCAAGATGCTGACAATATCATTGGGATACGGGACCTGATTGGCCAAGAATGAAGAAAACCAAAGGTCCTTAGAGGAATGAACTTTCAGCTCTAGAAAGAATTTTGGTTTAATCAAGTCTGAAGAATGAAGGCCATATAGTATATACAGGGCAAAAGTTTGAAGTTATATGTTATCATCTGAAAAGGGATATCACAGGGGAAATTCTTGGCAGTCCACTTTATGTTTGGCTGAAAAAGTTCAAAGCCATTTGTTGCTGCCATTGCTGTATTTTTCCAAAGTCATTTCCTATTGATTCAGCACACCAGGAAATCATGGCCGGGTTCGCTTGGCCAAATATGAGTTCTACTCTGCTGACTGGACAGCATCCAAGAGCCACATTATGTTGGAGACAATAAGCACCTTGCCTCTGAAAGGAAACATTTGTGTAGGCAAGTAGGGAATGTCTCACAGATTTCTCATCAGTTCTGGGGCTGAGTTATCACTTTCCATCCTACTCTGCAATTTAGGCCGTTGGTTGCCTTATCTCAGAGACAAGTTCTCTACTCTGGGATGGGATGACCCACTTGCTTACTCCCCTTCCCCATAGGTTCCCCTAAGGGATCCCAGGATCTTGGCAAACAAGTTTGTCAAAAACTATATACTTTATAAATAGACTCTGGATGGGAGAACAACACAGAGGTAGATGCAATATTCAGACATCCCTTTTGTATAATAGGATGTTTGACAGCACAGTAGGGCAAGAGGTTAATAAAACAGTCAGAGGAATTGAATATCACCTTAAAATGATTTCTGAGTTTCAGGATATTTATCTGTAACGTGAGGACAATAATGCTTGTCTTTTTCACAGTGTTGCTGTGAAGAAAAAAGAAAAATGTGTACAAAATCACTATGCAAAACAGACAAATGGAGGAGATTATTTTGTTAGCCTGAAAAGAATTGCAAGTTTCAATTTTGTCAACAGGAAATTTGTCCTTTAGAGACTGAATATTAGAGAGTAAACAGCCTGTTCAAATGCATTTCCCCAGCTTGCTGCGTTTACAGGTAGAAAAAGGAATTGCAAAACTGCTTTCATTTTACTTTTATAAAACCAGGCACATAGAGCTGAGTAGACAATTAATTATCCTGCTGGGAAGTGTAGCAGAGCCATATCAATCATTTGGAAGCTCCCAGATGACAAAGCCAGACTAATGACTCAACTTATTTGACAACTGGCAAATGACAGGCTGGCCAAAACCAAGAGCTTGAAACATGAGAGAAGGTCCAAAGTAAATCTTTGAGATAGCTCTAAATCCAATTCCATCCATTACCAATCACACCTACCTGCAGCTAAGGTATCTGCATTATGCCATTGTTGTTGCCAGGAGTGCTATGCTAGGAAAAGAAGGACAAATTACAGAGAAAATATGTTGGAATGATGCAGAATGGTTGATGTTTTCCAAGGCAAGTTGATCAGCAATTACAGAACCCAACTCTACAATAACCCTCAAGTCCCACCTCTATCGTGCCTCTAGAGAAGCACTTTCAAAGGATTATGGGCATTATGGCATTATGGGCAAGGTGCTACAGGAACCAAACTGTAGAATTTATTTCTCCCAGGATATGAAAGGAAGTCCAAGAAAGGCTTCATAAAGGAAGTGCCATGAGCTGAGTCTTGAAAGACGAGCAGAAATTTGGCAACAAACTAAGGGGAAAATGAATTGTAGAGACAGAATATGGAAAGTGCAAAGGCAGGAGAGAGCAGCTAAGCCCAGGGAGTTAAGGTGGTGGGTGTAGTGTGCAAAGGCTAGTTTAGCCCCATATTTTCAGTCATGCCTGTCAAGTTTCTCAGGAAGAAAAATTATTTTCTGGGATGCTGGCAGTGGTTGTGGTGGGAGTTGGGGGAGAGGTGGTGAAAGATTTGATAGAAGTAGGACAAACCTTAAGAATAATTGAACTAAGTTTTTCTGAAAGTGAAGTTTCTAAATCTAGAGCATCTGTGGTGACTGTTAGAAAAGGCAGGGCTGTTAGAAATGCTCCTTAGTTGGAGAGGACAAGACAGAACTGGTGCTGGGAATGAGTTGCTTACTCCTTTGAAACTTGCATGAAATACATCTCTTCTATGACATTCCTTGTACCTCAGCTTCTACCTATGTCTGCTCCTGCATTTGGACTGGGCCTCCCATTACATTTATATTCATCCTCTGGTCAGCACCACCTAAATCATTGTCAAAAATGAAAGCAAGTGATCCATCCAAGCAACAAGGCCATCCAAGTCGAGGGACTTCTAGAACTGCGAATGACCTCTGCAGATTTGATGGTAAGAAGAGCAATCTGTCCTTTTTTTTTTTCAGGTTGCCTATGGATCACTGGCAGAGCAGTGATATTAGACCTAGAAATATTTCTTAGAAAAATGGTAAAAATAAAATAAAAGTTTTAAATACGTTTAGTTGTTGTATGTGACTTTTGTCCCACCAAGTTTTTGTAAAAATAATGAAATACATTATAAAGAGGAAATGAATTCCTCCATGTACACCACTAGAGCTATCTGATCCAAGTTTCTAAAACATAAAAGTATTTGAACACAGTGGCCAAATAATTTATTTCTAAATGATTTGTACCAAGATTCTTGGTCCCACTACATATGATCCTTATTAAGACTCCACTGAATAAAAAGGTACAGATGAACACTATATAACTAGTTAAAAACTAGCATCAGCATAAATGAGGGATTTTTTATTTCTCACAAAAATAAGATAGTTTGACAGTTTTTTATAACAAAGAAACATAAAGGTAAAATGCGTTCATTGCCTAAATCATGCTTTTGTACACGCATAAAACCTTTAAAATTTTCCTAGGGTAAATAAACTTCTAGTTCAAAAAAGACCAGCTTTGGAATTTGAAAAAATAAGGCTATTTCCATGTTCAGAAAAGACTGAGGATACTTAAAGAGCTAATTATTGTTCCAAAAGGTCACATTCATCCAATCCTGATAAGCAAAACTGACCACAAGATTTTATCTCCAGCTAAGGGGTGACAACTTGGAATGCCAAAGCGGTGGTTGTAGATTAACAGAGAATTATGTTGAAAGAATTATAAAGCTGTATGTGGGCCCGGCAATGACTCCCATGGGCTCAGGGAAGGGCCACGGGAACACATTTGCCCTCCCTAAGCTGGCCCTAAGCTAAGCCATCCCTGAGCTGCCATTTCCCCTTGCCCGCCTGTCTTCCAATGAATTCATTCTTCGGTTTCTTTCTCTTTCTGAGTTTGGCTGCTCATCAAATGCTAAGTCGGCATTGTTCAATCAGGTAACTCCCCAAATAAAGTGAAAGCTCCCAAGGGCAAACATGCTGAAGATATTTCAGAATTTGGTACAGTGTATGCCATTTAGCAGGCACTAAAAGACAATTTTGCCTTCCACCAAAAGTCAACCATCCAACTCTGGAATATCATAGTACGTATGTTACTCTGCTATAACAACGATTACAAGTAGGATACAGACTGCAATGCACATGCCAATGGTTTAGGACATAGAAGTGACGTTAACAGGGATCTGCACTAAAAAAAAATTAAATGCAGGAAATAATTTGGTAAATATAAAAGAAATGGAGAAAAGGAACGGATGGTTGTTGAATACCCTCAGCAATGTCAAAGTATAGTATCTTATTTACCTTTGCATCAGTCCTGTGAGTAATAATAGCTAACATTTGCTGAGAGCTTACTATGTGCCACATGGCTGTTTTAAGTGCTTTATTGTCATTAAGTCATTTAATAGTCATTTAGCTTTCACAACTCTGTGCAATAATTCTATTACTATCCCATTTTACAGATGACAAAACTGAGTCACAGAAAAACTAAATGAGTCGCCCAAGATTGCTCAGCTAAGTGACAAAGCTGGAATATGAATGCAGGCAATCTGAGGTCAGAGCCCACACTCTTTTTTTTCTTTCTTTCTTTCTCTCTTTTTTTTTTTTCCGTGCCACGCGGCTTGCAGGATCTCAGTTCCCCGACGAGGGATCAATACCCGGGCCCTCAGCAGTGAAAGCACAGAGTCTTAACCACTGGGCCACTGGGGAATTCCCAGAGCTCACACTCCTAAGTACCCGCAGAGCTTATTTTTCCAATGAGAACCCTGAGGCTTAGAACAGGGAAGGCACTTGGAGAGTTAGTAAGAAGAGTGCTCAGAATTAAAGCTCAGATCTGCCTAACTCCAACCTCCACATTCAGTGGACCACTCCACACTACCAACCAAAGAAATACAATTTTTTCAAGTATTTAAATTATATTATGCTTAAAGAAGGTGAAAACATCAATCCCTTCTGTTAGATTTTTTTTCTAATTAAGCGTAATTCTACAACTAATCAGATATAAAACAAGTAAAGGAAACTCTCTTCTAGTTCACTAGACACTAGGCTTATACCAGCTGGACGCCAAACCCTAAGTGGCTTTCTCTGTGACCAGAATCAATTAAGTGTGCTTCAGACAATAAAATGTTTAAGAAAGAAACGGTTTCAAGAAAAATAAATAAATGCAATTGTTTTCCTAAAAGGATGGAGATGCTGAGCAGAGGATGAGGGAACAGTGAAAGAGGCATAGTGAAGCCCCTGACGGCTTTATTATTTCACCTTCCATTCAGGGGATGGACGGACATTTTCAACTCAGTCTTTCAAACATAAGTAAATACTAACTAGAATCTGAAAATAAGTGGAAGCAATAGAACAAACTAGAAATAAGCATACAAAATTGGCAGAATTGGAGAAAGAAGGATTATTTAAGTAAATTGAATATGTTCGCATTCACATAACAGCATCCTGATGTATAATTTTTATATTCAGAAGTGTTTTTCCAGTAGCTTCAATATAAAGGAAAGTGTATTATTCTCTTACCGAATAAGGCCAAGTCTCTTATCAAGTTAAATCCTTCCTCATTCTGTCTGGGTCCTCCAGAATCCCAATGCAAGGACATTTCAACATCCCCAAGTTATCATTTCTTTACTGTATAATCAATCTGTAGTTCTTCCAAAATTTTATTTTCATAAACAATCAATAAACTAACAACAACATAACCACCAGTAGTCAACTCTGAATTGCTAAGTATTGCAACACTGGATTTTGTTAGTCATATGGTGTGAGTGTAGAAATCAAGGTTAAGTGTTTCAGCAATCCCCCTTTCTAAGTGGAGCCTGTCATGTTTCAGGACTCAAGAACTATTCATAAAAGCAGAAATGCCAACGCTTTCCAGAAAAGAAATATCTGTTATGTCTCCCAGCATTTTCACTGTCTATCAGGATTCAGAAATGACCATGATCAAACAATTATCTTAAAAATAAGAATACCTCCCCATCAAAATCACTGAATGTAACTGATCTTTCTCCCCGTGCATTTTATTTTATTTTATTATTTATTTATTATTATTATTATTTTTTGCGGTACACGGGCCTCTCTCACTGTTGTGGCCTCTCCCATTGCGGAGCACAGGCTCCAGACGCGCAGGCTCAGCGGCCATGGCTCACGGGCCCAGCCGCTCCACGGCATGTGGGATCTTCCTGGACCGGGGCACGAACCCGTGTCCCCTGCATCGGCAGGCGGACTCTCAACCACTGCGCCACCAGGGAAGCCCTCCCCGTGCATTTTAAAATGAAGATTTTATGAGGTCTGATACATTGACTCTCATCCAAATACGCTCTTGGGGAAATACTTCCAGCTTGCCCCTCTGCCCTGGTCTCTTGCTGGCAATTAACTTCCTCAGCCCATTTAGCTGGTTGACTCCTGGATCATTTCGGCCTGCAAGCCGTATCATGCGTGCACTGTGCTTTCAGCTAACGCAAACCTCCACTGACGTAGAGTCTCTCTCCATGTCTCTTAGCTCAGATTCCTGAGTGACAGAAAATAATGGATTCGACAGCCTCAGCCCCAACCCTATATGCTAGGCCTATATCCTGCCTCTGGAAAAGCCAAGGATACAGCTTCTTTTTAGTAGAATAGTTTCATCCTTTCTTTCTTTACCACTGATATCATTAAGAACTGAAAAACAAGATATTCTGTTCCTGCCTTGCTTCCATGAAACTCAGGGAGAAGTTAAAGGCCTAGATTATGATCACAGGAAAACTATAGCAAATTCCCACATTAAAAAGTTTTTCTGATACCAAAGTATTCTGTATTAAAGGTAATCCAATGCAGACTGTGATAAAATGGTTAAAATGTTCTGGTATGCTTCTTGCATTTGGTAGTAAGAACACATGTATATTTTATAGATACACAGACAAGTGGGTTATTTTAAAATGTGCTACTCATTTATTCATTCAGTTTTGTCATTCATTAATATTTATTAATCCCTTCTAGGGATTACACTTTTCTAGGTGTAGGGTTCAGCAACAGACAAAACATATTCCTTGGCCCTGTGAAGCTTGCCTTTTAATGGGGGAAGACAGAAGATAGCAAGATAAGTAAGGAAATGATATAGTATGCTGGACTAATTTCTAAGAAAAAAATAAAAGAAGGAAAGAGATATGGAGTATTGGGGGGGATGAGTATGTTTTCTTCTAAGCATTTACTAATTACATAAATTTATAGCATGATATTTTTTCTTAAAAAAATCTTCTAACAAACTGGCCATATAGTCTTTCTCTCTCCATGACATATGCTGTGGGAAACTTTGAAATACCACAGGGATCTAAGATGCAAAATAACTCCACGGTTATAAACTGAAAGTTTATATGCAGAAAATTATGTGTTCCTTATTGCTGAGGAATTATGAGACTACCTAAAAAGTAGAGGTTTTTTCTATTCAGTTGATCCCTGGATTCTACTAGAAGACAGCCTGTTGAAGCAACATAAAATGTCAGTTTGCAAGGGATGAGCAACTAAGCCTAACCTTTTAGAGTTTTCAGACTTCTGGTTAAGTTTATCTGCTTAACCAGAAGCAGATAAAACCGGATTTTCTTTTTACTGAAGTATAGTTGGTTTACAATGTTGTACCAATCTCTGCTGTACAGCAAAGTGACTCAGTTATACACATACATACATTCTTTTTTTATATTTCTTTCCATTATGGTTTATCACAGGAGACTGAATATAGTTCCCTGTGCTATACATTAGGACCTTGTCGTTTATCCATTCCAAATGTATTAGTTTGCATCTACCAACTACAAACTCCCAGTCCATCCCTCTCCCTCCCCCGCCACCTTGGCAACCACAAGTCTGTTCTCTATGTCTAGGAGTCTGTTTCTGTTTTGTGGATAGGTTTATTTGTGCCATATTTTAGATTCCACATTTAGGTGATGATATCATATGGTATTTGTCTTTCTCTTTCTGACTTACTTCACTCAGTACAAAAATCTCTAGCTGCATCCATGTTGCTGCAAATGGCATTATTTTGTTCTTTTTCATGGCTGAGTAATATTCCATTGTATATATGGACCACATCTTCTTTATCCATTCAACTGTCTATGGACATTTAGGTTGCTCCCATGTTTTGGCTATTGTGAATATCTGCTCAAGGTATTTCACCACTAAGTTCTAAACTGTTCTCTCCTTTGATAGCTAAAATTGTAATCTGAGTCTCTCTCTGTACGTTCTGCAAAAATCTGAAGAAATTCACTCTAAATGTATCCAGATTCCTTTAATACAAGTGTTGTAGCAGAGTGTTGGCTGAAACTTTCCCTTTTGTCCTTGAATTGCAGCTAAGTCCTAGAACTGAAAACAGGGTGTTGTGTACCACATTTTATAAAGAGAACCACCAAAATGGGGCCCAGGGAGCCTCCCTCAGGATTTTCTAAGAGATCACAGAACTGCTGAGTATAGTCACCCAACTCTTCAACCCTCCTCTCCCAAGTCTATAAAATCAACCGGCTGGGAAAGGGAGGAAAGACCTTGGGGTCCTCAGAGGCCTGCCAGTTCTGTTGCCTAGTAAAGAACAATTCTCTTCCTTTTCCCATAAGCTTCCTTCTTATCCCTAAGGCTAAAACTGTAAAGACTCTGAGCGATTCCATCAGAGCGAAACTGTCATCTCATTCCTCTGTTGGCTGTCTGCTAAGGCAGGAAGACTCTCTAACCTGCTCCTGAACCTCCCCTAGCCAAAGAAAAGAGAGTCGGAAAGAGGGGCAGCAGCAGAGCAGCCTGTACCTCCACTTGAACTCTGGAAAGGGTGGCTGGGCTTAAGAAGTCTTGTTGGGGCCTTTACAGAAGAGGCCCAGCTATGCAGTGAGGTGATCTCAGCAACAAGAGGCTGTGGGGTGGACCACCTATGGCAGGAGCTGAGAGAGGGTGGAGGAGGTTGGCCAGACTGGATTCCCCAGGCCAGGAACTGTGCATTGGGAAAAGCCTGAAGGATCCTCCAATAACCCACATCTGTCCCTCATGAATAAGCCTGGCTTTGGATCCTTGCCCCACCGAGAGCACCAATTCTCAGGTAGTATTAATCATAGGAGCAATGATTGTTGAAGAATGGGGCAAGTTGAATTACGAGATGCTCACCCTGTCACCTCTCCCTTCTTCCCACTCCAGCACAGTAAAGGAAGCCTAGAGGAAGCAAATGTACAGAGGTTTAAATCGACATATGGGTTGTGGCACTGGACTGAGCCTTAAGGACAAAAAAATAACTGAAGAATTGTAAAATCTGCCCAAGATGCCAATAAAGAACTCACTATTCAGTGGGGAAGAGGGATTCAACCTTTCACAATTGAAGTGGAGGCTGGGAAAAAAAATAAAACACATTCACCAATAAAAGTATGGTGCATATAACTGGTCGTGTAAAAGTATGAAATAAAGGCGTGCCTTTGGGTTCAAAAACCAAGACAACATAAATGCCTGGCTCAATAATGTTTGTTGTTGAATGAATCCATGAATAAGTTGATTTGGATTCAGTATGAAATCATTAATAATTAAACAGCTGTAGTTGAATAAATGAACTATAGTCTCTCCAATTTATATCTCTACAGTCTGACCCTTCCATCCATGGTTCCAATAAATTGCAAATGTTGGCTGAGAAGTCACAGCTTTCCTTTTAATTGATGAATCTGATCTTTAAATCACGCCTCTCTAAGTATGGCTGTTAGTAGCTGAAGAATATTGGTGGAATAAATCATCCTTTCCAACCAACCCCCAAACCATAACCAGCCCTCTTTCTCATACAATAACCAGTTTACTGTTTGTTTTTTTCTAGTCAAATGCAGAGGAGTAGCTCTTGATTAGTGTAAAGATGACTGTGAGATCCTTCAGAGGTTTATGAAATACTCTTCAATCCCTCTCCTCTTTTCAGTAGGCCATCTGCATTGGGTGACAACTTGCTTATACAACACTATCTCTATAAAGGAACTTAAATTAGGTGTAAGCTAACTCTCCACTCATTATTTGATAATTCCAAACTCTGACATACAGAGATTTAATTGATTTGCCCAAGATCAGAGAGCTGGGCAGTGATAATATTGGGACTAGATTGCAACTGGTCGCCTCCCCACCTCACTACTGCCTGCAACTCAGACCAGTCCTTTAAAATATACTCAGCCAAAAAAAAAAAAAAAAAAACAACGGTAAAAGGGCTTCCCTGGTGGCGCAGTGGTTGAGAGTCCGCCTGCCGATGCAGGGGACACACATTCACGCCCCGGTCCGGGAAGATACCACATGCCGCGGAGCGGCTGGGCCCGTGAGCCATGGCCGCTGAGCCTGCGCGTCCGGAGCCTGTGCTCCGCAACGGGAGAGGCCACAACAGTGAGAAGCCCGCGTACCGCAAAAAAAAAAAAAAAAAAAAAAAAAAAATTCCCGCCCTGCTGAGTCTCTTTAAACTCATTTACATTAAAAATCGTTACAGCTTTCTCAAGAGACATTAATCACAGATGTTCATATAGATTAAATGGCATAAAGAAGAATGAATTTTCTAGTACTCCATTTCCAATTTTATTCAAAATAAATTGTAGGCGTCTTGTAGGCAACTACTCCTCATGCCTCTCTTTAGTTTTCACTCCATAATCTAATATTCCAGGATGGAAGATGCTCCCCAAAAGATTTAAATTATTGCAATTTTTCTTGACTGCAACAAAAACAAGTAATTGAGGCAACTGTGCCCTTTTTTAAGCGTGCAAAGAGGATTCAGGGAGTGCAGAGTTTTGAAAGCTACTTGTCATGCTCCCATTACTATACCAATTAGTGGAATAAAAGCCCAGCACGGAGCCATCTTCTGGCTTCTCATACACAAAATCATCAGGTTGCTTTCACCTTGTTTTTCTAAGGCTTTAAAACCAGATTTTGTCAAGCTCTATGTAGTCCCAAATCCTCTACAGCAGGTACCAAAATAAATGCATAAACTAATGCAGATATGCACCGCTAAAGAAGAGAAAGGTTTGAATTAGGGCTTTGCCTTAAATCAAAGGCTGCCTTGCTGTAATTACCGCCACAACTGAGATAAGAAAGTGCATCAACATCTCTGCTAATATAAGGTCTGTACTTCCACTGACCGCTAACACGCCTGTCTAATTTCTCCTGAATTAAGGCTGTTCCAGATTTCTCTGCAAAAGACTTGGATTTACTGTAGTTGCCATATATAGTATAGCGCAGACTTCATTGACAGAAAACCCTAATCAAATAAGAGCAGTTGAGGAAATTCTAGGCAGGAATATAGAATTGTAATTAAGTCAGAAATATAGACGGGAATCCTTCAGAAGCAGCTTTGGCCAAAGACAATGGCTTTGTAAAAAAAAGAAAACAATTTATGAAGCTATGGTTGCTATAACACTAACTCAATGAGGCTTACTTTTCTAGTAAAGGATCTAAGAGTTTAATAAGCTCAAAAATTACATTTAGACCCTAAAGGTAAAAATTAAGGTCAGAAGAGTTGAAAAGTTAACACTGGTAAAGGCCTTAATAACAATTTACTCAGAAATCTTTTGGGGACTAAATTCAATACTGAAAATAGCAGCCAGTTAAGGGGCTTCCCTGGTGGCGCAGTGGTTGAGAGTCTGCCTGCCGATGCAGAGGACACGGGTTCGTGCCCCGGTCCTGGAAGATCCCACATGCCGCGGAGCGGCTAGGCCTGTGAGCCATGGCCGCTGAGCCTGCGCGTCCGGAGCCTGTGCTCCGCAACGGGAGAGGCCACAGCAGCAGCCAGCTAAGTAAGAAACAATGGTATTAAGCAAGAATATGGGTGTGCTTGGGAAAGAATAAACAAACAGTCTGGAAGAAGCCTTTCAACTTTCTGTAATCCATCCCAAGAAGGACTTGTACAAACTGTAGAGGAAAGATCAGATCGTAGCAAATATAAGGCTGAAGCAAAATTTAGAGCTGGAATGCCTTTACTCTAATGTAAAGGTAAGAGTAAGACCATCGTCATAGATTTCACAAATCTATTTAGAATCCAGTAAGCAGAAAACATTAAGTGCCCAGTGTAATACAACACCATGGGATCCATTATGGAAAGACTACAGAGTAATAAAAAAAAAAAAGTCACTTGCCTAAGGGCAATTTTAATTTATGAGTTGGGAAATAAGGGAAGAATAAATACAAAAATGAATGTAGGTACGCAAGTGCTGGAAACACAGAAATATACTTTCAATTACACTGTAGGTTGATGCCTACTGGAGAAATCACACAGGAGAAACTCCATCTTTCTTCCCTACTCTTTCTGTCTTTCTTATTCTTAGTTTTATATAACAACATTATTTGTATAAATGAGGGGAAAATGAGTGTCAGAGTAATGTGCTTGTGTTACATATTCTCATTAGGGACGGCAGACTAAACTTATTAGCATGTGTTCAAAAATTGGAGATCTCAAAAGACATATGGTAAAAGGGTACTCTGTTATCTTATTCCTAAAGGTCTCTTTTAAAAATATCAACAAAAACCTAGGAACCTATGTATGGAAACATGTTCCAAGACTCTCAACTTTTTGACCCAGGAACAGGAGCTGAAAATGATGTCATTTGGCCCACTGATAAGATTCTGATTTGGTATAGTTCATTTTCAATTTGGGGAAAGGCCATATTTTTTTTTAATTTTTAAAACTTTTAAAGCCCTTAGGTGGAAAATGCTCTCTCCAGCTTGCTATAGACACTACCAGTCCCAATTATTTACAGCTGGCCTAATTCTCTCATTTATTTTTCACCTGCCAGCCCCATGTCTATATATGAAATTATGATTCCTATATTATAGTTACCAACTTCCTGGGCTCCAATTTTTTAAGCCTGTACACACATACGTACATACATACATACACATACATGCACATACATACAAAAGATTTAGGAAAATTGGCTGATGAAAGTTTTGTATGATCTGACCTTGTAATATGCTCTTTTAAAAAAAGCCAATAAAATCTCAAGTTGCACTAATAAATGTCCGATAGCCATATTTCTAAACTTGAATGGACCATCATTTTCGATTCTGAACTCCAGATATAAAAAAAAGAACTTTAAAAAATGGGAATATGACTTGGACGTAGAAGGTCTGTAAATCATGTTTTAAGTGAACATTTGACCAAATTATACATAGGTAACCTTCAGAAAAAAGGGTAGGAAAAACTGCAAAAAACTGCCATAAGGAGGAATATAGAGATCTGTTTTACTTTACTATATACAAAGCAGAACCAGAACCAAAATTTGGTTATGAGAGTATTAGGTTTAAGAAGGTTAAAACTTTATTTAATGTAGCTATGGATTTTTGAGCATTATAGCCATTCCAATAATACAGTTGGTAATCCTAGAGATGATGCATTTTCTCCCCATACAGATATCTGGATGAGTGGATACACTGGGTGAGAGGTTACACTAATTCAGTACTTTACAGTTCGGTCCATCAGAATCATCTGGGAATCCATTTTTTAAAAATTAGATACTACTGGCCCCATTCCACTAAATTAGAATAGTTAGGAATAAAACCTAGTGGTCTCTATTTTTAAAAATCTCACCAGTATATATCTGATAGTGCTGGTCAAATTAGTGTTTGGGTCTCCAACAGCAGTGCAATACATCTGTACTGCATGACTTCTGTCATTCTGTTAAAGTATAAAAATCTAGAATCATATAAAAGTCATTTTTTTCAAGATCTGTAGTTCAAGGTCATACAGCTTCTTCTGTATGTTTATTTGGATGACCTAGAAAGTTATACCATCCCTCTGAAACCTCAGCTGCAGTATTAAACTGTTGCTATAAATATTTATAAAACACTGTCTTTCAGCAAGTCTTTCCCCTACCAACAGAGTAAATTCAATATCCTTACGAACATACTTTGAAAGAATGAATGAATTGAATAAGACCATACTTCTCTGTGCACATATAAACGCTGAAAAACCACTGTGTCTCCATTATACAATTCTAATCTTTTAATTATATTGCTTACATTTTATAAAGAGTGAGAACCAGCCTGCATGCAAAAAAGTAGGCATCCATATTTAAGGTAACAGTCATGGGCCATTGGGAAAGAGTTTCTTTCTCTGCATTTTTATGAGGCTTAAATACTTGTTTTGATGGAGATTAATGTTCCCTCTACAATTAAGTACAAACCAAGAATTCACTGTACCTCCCTAATTATCAGTCTGTACTTAACTCATCATCAGCTTAAATGAGCATGTTGATAAAGTGTCTTCTGAATTAAGATTTCATTTTCATAGTGCTCTTAATTATGTGTTTCTGCTTACTGTTTACTTCTTGTGAATTGTAACTTGACTACTTGAAATTTTTTTCATGTAGTTAACTTGTGCCAAACTGACTAGTTATTACAGAGATGGAAGAGTCTTCAGTTGTGACAAATAGGAAAAGAAGGAAAACAATTAAAAGTTCAATAAATCTTTGAACCAGGTTATAGCTAACATACCTTCCTGCTCTGAAAGTCTAAGACCCAGTGATATCTAAATAAACATATTGATTCTAACAATATAGCCGTTGGTAACTGACATAAAGAGCAAGTAAAGAGGAAAAATAATCTTATGCTTGAGAGACAATAACCGTGGCCACCAAACTGAATGTCTGGTCAGCTGAAAGATAGAGTATATGTGCAAACAAAAGGAGACAGGCCCTGGGACTTCCTTTGTGGAAGACTCTGACTATTCAATCCTAATCTCTTCATTAGATGATTTATCTGAGTGTTGCTCCAAACCACGGAAACTAGAGGTATTTGGGATCTACATGCATATTAATTCAACCAAGTGGGTCCCACTGACGTAAATAAAATTGCCACAAACTGGCAAATACATTACTTGCAGAACAGAAATATGATAAAGGATATTTATCGTTTGCTATATTTCACAGGCAACAAAAGAGGAAATTATCTTCTACCAGTACTTCATTTTGAGGCACTTTGTTCTAAACATGCTAGAGTTTCGAGGCTTGAGGGTGGCATGTGAGAAAGGATTAAGGTAGTAATCAGAATTAAGTTTGTCTACGAATGATAAAAAGTACAAAATAATATTAACTTTAAAAACAAATAAAGTTTCTTTCTCTCTCAAGCAAAGTACAATAAATCCTTCTAGTTTGTGGCCCACTGGTTTGGTTTCCATTGTCAAATTCACCTCATGGTCCAAGATGGTTACTCCAACTCCAGCCATGATATTCCATTCCAGTAAACAGGGGTAAGAAAAAGGAAGGATAAAGGCATATCCTCACTCATAAAAACACTAAAAATTTTCATAAGTTCTTTAAAGTTTTTGTCACAAAAAATTTTTTTTCTAAATATGTATGGTGATGGATGTCAACTAGACTTACCGTGGTGATCATTTCACAATATATACAAATACGGAATCATTATGTTGTACACCTGAAACTACATAATGTTTTATTATCAATTATACCTAAATGTTTTAAAAAGGAAAAATAGATAAGTTGGACTTCATCAAAATTAAAAGTTTTTGTGTTTCAAAGTACACTGTCAAGAAAGTGAAACTACAATCCACAGAATGGGAGAAAATATTTTCAAATCAGATACCTGATAATGGTCTAGTGTCCAGAATATATAAAGAATTCTTACAACTCAACAATAAAGAGACTACACAATAAAAAATTGGGCAAAGGATTAGAATCCAAATCTTTGGATTCTGCAAACAATATCTTGTCAATAAACACAAGAAAAGCTGAGCAACATCATTAGCCATGAGGAAAACAATCAAAACCACTGTGAGATACCAGTTAACACCCACTAAGTTGAGTATAAGCAAAATGATGGACGGTCACAAGTGCTGGAGAGAGAGAATTTAAAATACGATGCATTGTTTACATTTGAGTGAGACTCTGGGTGAAGAGCATACAAGACTTCTTATTTATTTGTATAAAACACTTCATGACTTTCAAAAAACACTTCCCAAAAGTTTCTCTACGGTTCTCTACTTACATCTCATTGGCCAAAATTAAGTCCAATGACTACTGGGCTACAAAGGAAAAAATAGCCTTTATTCTGATTGGAATAACCCAACACCCACTGAAAATTTGGAAATTCCATTACTGAGCAAGAAGGGGAAACCTGTGGTGACCATGAAATTTATCTTCCAAACTGAAACTCTATTGAGTTGTAAGAGGGCACCATTAATAATCATTCCAGGACAATACATATAGACAGGGACATATGGTCACCTTAGGGAGATCGGATATCAGGGACCAGTAAGCAGTTTCTGTTACTGTTAATAATACTGGTACCATGTATGAGCCATGTAGTTAGCAGCCATTTGGCTTTTTACTTATTAATTTATTAAATATTTATATTTACAACATTAATCCTCACAATAACACTCTGAAGTCAGTATTTCTGCCCCCATTTTAATGGTTAAAAAACTAATGTTCAGAGAGGTATTTAACTTGCCCACAACCACACAGATTGTGAATGTCAAATCTTGGAATCAAAGTCACCGTTTTCTGAGTTCAGAGCTCCTGTTCTTTCACAACCCTGGTTCCAGCTGCTACCAACCTATGTAAAACAAAGTTCTCTGGCCTCAAATGCATTATACCAAGTTAAAGATGCCAAACATAAAAGAATGTATACAATATGATTCTATGTGTATAAAATTCTATCAATAGAAAAAGCAAAACTAGAGTGATAGAATGCAGACCAGCGGTTGTGGAGGGAGGTATCAGTGAGGCAATTATCTGCAAAGAGGCAGGAGGGCAGGGCAGTTTTAGGGGTGATGGAAATGCTCTGTCATGATTGTGCTGGTAGTTATCTGGTTGAGTTCATTTATTAAAACTCATTGAACTGTACACCTAATATTGATAAGTTTGATTGTATACAAATTATACTTCAATAAAACTGACAAGAAATAAATAGATACAGAGGTGATGATAGATAGATAGATAGATAGATCCATCAGCTGATCTTTGATATGGCCCCCAAAAATGGTGGTCAAAGGTATCAGAGGTGTGGGTGGTATGAGCTTACAGCTCCCTACTCACAGCGCAATATTTGCATTTGTCTTACTAGAAGTGTAGACTGAATAGGTTATCCTCCATTTCACTAGCCCTTGTGTGTTTCCGTGGCCTCTCAAATGAGCTAGAGTTCTTGGTTGGGTCTCTTCTTCCAGAAACCCCAAGAGATCTCCTCTCTCATAATATGATTCTTCTTCTAGGTTCCACTTGCTTCTACCCAACCTGATCACATGGTTACATTCTTCATTGTTTTTCTTTCTCCACCTGTTTATTTGATTATCTATCTGTATATAATTACTGAGTGATCAAAGCTATAGATCCTCTAGGAGCAAAGGAACAAGCCTCGTAGTAACTGTAATGTTTCCAAGAAAATATCTGGACCTTCGGCAGCAGAGTTGCTACAGTCTTGTGTTGCTAAGGTCTTGGGAAGCACCTTGAATCCTGGAGAGAGGAATTTTCTACCCAATTTGGTCACCAAATGAGAGCTCTTTGCAGGGATTTCTACAGATATTGTGCAGGGGAGATGCCATGAAAACCAGCTTCAGTAAGATGAATCTGGAAAAGTTTTACAGGATGAATTAGAGGAGGGAGAGACTGTAGGAGGTAAAATCAATTGGGAAGCCTTCACAATGGCCCAAGTAAGAGAAAATGAGGGCCTCAACAAAGTGAGGCAGTGGGCGCAGACAGGCAGGGTGAAGTGAGAAGAAAAGCGGGGCGGAGGCCGCAAAAGATGCTTCTCCCCCCACCCACTGCCCTCTGGACCAGACCCAGGAGCGCAAGGAGGAGGAAAAACAGCACAGTCTGACAAATAAAGGTGTGGGTGGGCCCGGAACAACCTATCGAGATACTGAAATTGTGGTTCTCTCCCTATAATTTACATTTTTTTCCATCCTACTCACAGTATTTAGGTATTTGTTTTTGTTTTTATTATTTTTTGCAACCATGTACATTTCTGTCACAGCAAGGTAGCACTGAAATTAAATACCTTGCAAATTCTTCCTTGTCAGACTAGGTTCTAATATAACTGGCTACCATCAAGAAGGTTATTATTATCCTGTTGTCCTCTTTCCGTAAGTCCAACTTCTCTCTTTAACTTTTCTGATTATTTTATGTGTGCTGTTTCCATTGCCTATACAGCTGACAACATATATTTTTCTTTTTCTTTTCTTTTTTTTTTTTGATTAGCCAAATTTTGTAGCAGGTTTATAAAATTTAACTCCCTCTATAACTGAGATGTGAAGAGAAAATGCAAGTTCTTTAGGGTTCTCTACTTAATCTGGTTCTCTGTTTTAGTCCCCTCCCCACTGGGTAGCTAGACAACAAATTAACTAAATTCAGTTAAAACTTAATCTCTTCCAGTAGTGTTGACTGCCCCTATAAAATATTCAGTGTTTGAAAAAAAATCATTTAGTCCCTGAGCTAGCCCAGCTCCCTGCACTTCCCCCTGTGATGACATGTGGAATATGGTGGGTATGAGGAATAAAGATTTTGAGTCCTCCTGGAAAAATAAGGAGTCAGAGTCGTCAGTGCAATGTTCTCTGCTTTCCCAGGTCTCCATGGCAACACCCCTGGCTCCTGGGTGCTGTTTGCCCTGCTGCTAAGCTGCATAGCTTCATTCTGTGTCAGTGGGACTCTGGTTTCAGTCTCCCCTAGCTTTGACAACGCTTAGTACTATATCCTGGCTCACCCTGTCTCACCCCTGCTCCCACTGGCCACAGTTTTTCTGCATGAGACCTACAGCCTCCTTCCAGTCCATCGGCCAGGTGGTCCCAGCCCTGCTCTGCCTGCAGAATCACCTGGTGGGCCCCTGCCTGGCTCTCGGGTTAGTTTCTCACTACAGGCCCCTGAAGGCAGCTCGGGAAGGTCATACTGTAAGGTCTCCCTCTTCTGACCACCACACTGTGTAGCTAAAGTGCTTCAGCCAGGCCCAAGGTTATTGCAAGACGAAGCTCAGAGGTGATTTCCTAGTCCTGAATGAGTAGCAGAGAGAAAAGCTGCCTCTTTGCCTTTGGCATTATCCTCAATAACCCATCTCCTTAGGAGTTAGTGGGGTGGACAGCCCAGTGCCACTCTGCCACTCATTAGAGGCATGATCTTGGGTGAGTTATGTACTAGCTCTGTGTCCCAGTTTCCTCAAAAGTAAAATGGGAATTAAATAGTATTTACCTCACAGTGTCATTGTGAGGACTGAATTAACTGATACATATTTATATACATAGAAGTACTTAGAACAGAACCAAATGCATAGATGCTATTTAATAAGTTAACACTTTTTTTTCCTTCTCACGAATTTTTGTGATTAAAAAAAGAGGAAGGCTTTTATTTCCTTCTTTACTGATAGCCTCTTCCAGACTCCAGCCAATCCTAATGGCAGCTGTTACATCTCCTCTACGCCACCGGAGAGCTCGACCGACAGACTGAATCCTCCACACTTGGTTGTGGGGGTGCTGGAGGAGACAGGGGAACTTGGAAAGGTCTCTCTCAAGGCAAAAGTCTAGAACTATGATCCTGCTGCATGATCGTATGATGGCATAATGGAGACTAAACATTCTCTTGGTCTCTCCTTGGAGTTCCTTCCCTAGCAAATTATAGGGATGGCCAAAAAGTTCATTTGGGTTCTCCAAAACATGTTACAGAAAAATACCGAACGAACTTTTTGGCCAACCCCATATAATCTCTGCCCACCTACCCACACCCATCCTCCAGGTAATTAGATGCCCAGGCAATTTAGGTCAGAGGTCTCTGGAAGGCAAAAGAGAACAGCACATTTGACACTTTAAATGCTAGTTCTTTTCCTTTATATTCCCAGACTCTCACTCTATACCTTAAAAGCTGACCAAATAATCAGAATTATCTTCAAATTTCTCCAACCTACCAAGTTTAGCATTGGTACAGCACACCCTTCAATTTAAAATTCAGTAAATGCAGTCTCATCTGTTGCCAATA
Source organism: Delphinus delphis (assembly GCF_949987515.2). Classification (NCBI taxonomy): domain Eukaryota; kingdom Metazoa; phylum Chordata; class Mammalia; order Artiodactyla; family Delphinidae; genus Delphinus; species Delphinus delphis. The sequence goes on from NC_082687.1 coordinate 19,781,494, forward strand.
ATATGTTCCAAAATATGCATATATTCTAAACTGTCTCTTACTTTCTTCCCTCAAGATATTCTCTGTATGATTAGATGTTTCCTTAAAAGTGATTTATTCTGGACAAATTATCAAAGAATAACAAAAGAGCTCAACAGATACCATATAATGTGACTATTTAACTCTTGCTGAAAGCAATAAGGCTAATTGTGGTATTAAATAGAAAGGAAACAGTAAAAAAATCTGCAAATCCTTAATGTAACTCAAAACTCAGGAGTAAGTTGTAATGGGCAGTGAACATAACCACATACCAACCCCCACTATTAATTTATAGTGGTAAGGATTGACCATATATAACAGTAGCCCTCTAAACTGAATAACGTTTTAATATGCAAGTGGAAAGTAGAGGTCAACAGAATATTGGTAATGCAGGCTCAATTCTGATAAACCAAGTCTTGTGCAGGCTGAGTTACGCTGAATCACTGCTCTTCCAACAGGACTATGGACATGGAGTGTAGAATTTCTGAAAGGTGCTCCCTTGAGAGTGTGTACCACTTAAAATACCTTCTGTCACATGCATCCCAATGTTCATAGCAGCACCATTTACAATAGCCAAGCAACCTAAATGTCCATTGACAGAGGAATGGATAAAGAAGATGTGGTTTATATACATAATGGAATATTACTCGGCCATAAAAAAGAATGAAATAATGCCATTTGCAGCAACATGGATGGACCTAGAGATTATCATACTCAGTGAAGTCAGACAGAGAAAGACAAATATCATATAATATTGCTTGTATGTGGAATCTAAAAACATGATACAAATGAATTTACTTACAAAACATTTCTAGACTCACAGACATAGAAAACAAACTTATGGTTACCAAAGGGGAGAGGGATAAATTAGGAGTTTGGGATTAACAGATTCACACTACTATGTATAAAACAGGTAAACAACAAGGACCTACCATACAGCACAGGGAACTATATTCAATATCTTGTAATAAGTTATAACGGAAAAGCATCTGAAAAAGAATACACATATGGGCTTCCCTGGTGGCGCAGTGGTTGGGAGTCTGCCTGCCAATGCAGGGGACGTGGGTTTGTGCCCTGGTCTGGGAAGATCCCACATGCCGCGGAGCAACTGGGCCCGTGAGCCACAATTACTGAGCCTGCGCGTCTGGAGCCTGTGCTCCGCCAACAATAGAGGCCACGATAGTGAAAGGCCCACACACTGCACTGAAGAGTGGCCCCCCCCGCCACAACTAGAGAAAGCCCTCGCAGAGAAACGAGGACCCAACACAGCCATAAATAAATAAATAAATAAGAATACACATATATATGTATAACTGAATCACTTTGCTGATTTGCTGTACACCTGAAACTAACACCACATTGTAAATCAACTATACTTCAATAAAAAAAGAAAGAAAAATTCAATAAATAAATAAATTGAACAATGTTTGTCTAGAACACCGAAGGTTGAACAGCAATTTGTGAGGGCTAAATGTTAAATTATTATAGGAGGTACATCATCATATTACAGTACGTTCAGCATCTCTTTCGGAAAAGACAGGCTATGAAGAGTAGCTGGCCTACTTAGGTGCAGCTTATCCATCCATGAACCCTCAGGGTGCATTAAGCTACATCATAACAGCCTATGCCACCCCCTGCCAACAGTCCCAGGTTCCATTTACTCAGGGTCAGTAGGCTCAATTAGAATAGCTGGACATAATTGTGACAGTAATTGTCACCAGGGAGCAAATTTGGATTTATTTATTCAACACTGTAGTGTGGAAACAAGGAGTGACATAGGGAGTTTGGGGAGAAAAAATGATCCAACAAAACCTTGAATTTGATGAAATGTTTGGAAAATAAGAATTTAAAAGAGATGTTATTCAGTCTAGAGAAAAGGACCCTGAGGGGATGTTTATCAGCTATAAATTTCAGAGTCATTTCAACCATTAGCTTTGGAACCACAAAAACCCAAACTTAAATTCTGACACTTCTGCTTACCAGCTTTATGGGTTTGGGCATATTGCATAAAGTTGATGATCCTTAACTTCCTCATCTGTAAAATAGAAATACCTATGTCACTGGAAGATTAAATATAATAATTTCAGTGTAACAATGGTGGCGCTGCCCCTATTATCCCAGCTTGGGGAGCTCCTCTCAGCACCTGCTAGACATATGAGGTTCTTTTTGATCGTCCTGGGCTGCTATATGCCAGTTAGCCTCATAGGACAGCTGGGCGGTGAAGCAACAAAAGAATGGTGGCACTGGCCGGGTGCTGTTTTCCTTGGAAAAGGGAGTTAGCTGGAAAGGGCTCTTAGTCACTAGGGAAATGGAAATTAAAACCACAATGAGATACCACTTCATACCTACATGATGGGTAAAATTTTTTTCAAAAACTGACAATACCAAGAGATACCAAGAATGCAAAGCAACCAGAATTCTCATACACTGGTGGTGGAGTAAAATGGTACGGTTTTGGAAAATAGTTTGGAATTTTCTTATAAAACTAAACTTACCCTTACTGTATGATACACAAGTTCTGTTTATGGATATTTACCTAAGATTACTTAAACTACAGGTCAACGAATGACCTGTCTGCTAATGATTATAGCACCTTTATTCATAACAGCCCAGAACTGAAAAGTACTCAAATGCTCATCAATTAGAGAAAGGATAAAAATATTGTGGTGTATCCATATGGTGCAATACTATTCCTCAAGAAAAAAGAACCAGTGATACACGCAACAACATCGATGAATCTTGAAAGCACAGTAAACAAAGGAAGCCACAGACAAAAGTTACATGCTATACGATTCCATATATATGACATTCAAAAAAATGCAAAGTCTTAGAGACAGAAATCAGGTAATAGTTACCACAGTCTGGAGGTCTGGAGAAGGGATTGACTGCAGTGGGGCACAAGGCATCTTCTAGGTATGATGGAAATGTTCTATATCACAGTTGTAGTAAGATTAATATACCACAATTATATGGTGGTATAATTAATATTCATTTGTCACAATGCACCGAACTCAAATTTTAAATTGTACAGTTTTGCCATATATAACTTACATCCCTATAAACCTGACTTTTTAAAAAGGTCTCATACCACAAGAAGACAAGTAAAAGAAATATGAGAGCTAGAAAGAAATTAGTAAGTTGTAGATTTAAACCCAAATTTTTATTAAAATCTCAGTTATGTGATGTTTATGAAAGACAAATCTAAAACATAATCCTATAGAAACTTGAAAAGTAAAAGGGAAATAAATACATATATATGTGTGTGTATATATATATACATATATATGTATTTCAAACACTGGAAAGAGCACAAATTTAAAAATAAAATAAAAAAGAGAAAATAAAGGTCAGCATAGCCAATAATTGATTCTTGGAAAAAAACATAAAACTCATAAATGTCAAATGAGACTGCTCAAGGAAAAATGAAAGAAGGCACAAATAACCAGTGTCAGAAATGAAAGGGTAGACATGACTACAGACCCTGAAATACCAAAACAGGATACTGTAAACAGGTTTAAGCTAATAAATTTAAACATGTAGATAGAAAGATCAAGTTACTTGAAAAATAGAACTTACCAAAACTGGGCAGAAAATAAATGTAATATTCCTTTACCCATTAAAGAAACTGAATACAAATCTTCCCACAATTTAAGAATATTAAAGTTAAATTCATTTGTACCAGATAACTGGAAATACATAGGAAGAAATACACAAATTTTACACAAAATTTCCAGAGATTAGAAAACAATGGTGTGTTAGGAGGCTTCTGAAATGACTCTCAAGAATCCCTGCCTCCTGGTATTGTCACCTTGAGTAATCCTATCCCCTTGAGTGTGGACTGGACCAAGTGACTTGCTTCTAATGAGCAAACTATAGTAAAATGATGGGATATCATTTCTGAGATTAGGTTACCAAGATTGTGACTTCCATCATCCTAGTTTCTCTTGCTGGCACTCTCTCTCTCCTTACTCAGTTCAATGAAGCAGCTGTCCTTTCGTGAGCTGCTCTATGGAGAGGCTCACATAAGAGGAACTGAGAGTGGGCCAACAGCTTATGAGAAACTGAGACCTTAATCCAACAACCTGCAAGGAACTGCATCTTGCCAACAACCGTGTGAGTGAGCCTGAAGTGGACCTTTCCCAGTCAAGGCTTGAGATGTTTATAGACTTGTGAGAGTCTGAGAATCAGAAGACTCACCTAAGCCTTTCTTGGTCCACAGAAACTATGAGATAATACACGTTGTTGTTTTAACTCACTATCTTTCAGACTTATTTGTTACACAGCAACAGATGACTATTACAGAGGGAAACATCTACAGTTTTATTTGGAGGCCTACCAGGCTTTTAATCTCATATCAAAAAATCATGGAATGTAGGTTGCCCCTAGAAGGGAGCATGACCTTAGGCCAGGCAGCTCTCTTCAGCTGAGGGGAAGTTCCAGGGAGACTCAGCTGAGTGCCATCAACCTCTAACACCCCCAGCAGCTAAGAAACAAGTGCTCCAGTCCCAGAGGGAGGAGCTGGGTGGTGTACCATGGCACCCGCGCTGATGAGATGTGTATTAACATCATAAATCTAACAAAACATGTAGAAGCTCTCAACTCAGAAAATTATAAAATGTTATTAAAAGAAATCAAAGAAGACCCCAGTCAATGGGAACATATGCCATGGATATGAATTAAAGGCTCAATATCATAAAGATGTTAAATCTCCCCAATTTGATCTATAGATTTAATACAATTCCATAAAAATTCCAATGCTCTATATGTGGAACATGACAAACCAGTAGTAAAACATATACAGAAATATAAAAAGGTGAAGGGATAAACTTAGCCAAGACATTCTTAAAAAAGAAATGGATGGGAGAATTTGCTCCATTGAATATTAGCTACAGTAATTAAAGCAGTAAGGTATTGGCATAAGAATAAAAATAAAAGCTCAAAAGAATATAATAGAAATCCTAGAATTTATCATAAATGGGCATGTGATTTCTGCAAACATAGCACTTCCCAACAGTGGAGAAAGAACATGTCTTTCCAGAAATCGTTCTGAAACAAACAGATAGCCATATGGATAGTTATAGGAATAAAAATGTTACTAGAACCTTACCTCATGCCAAACACAAAAATCAATTGCAAGTAGATTATGTAGCTAAGTGTGAAAGACAAAAAACAGTAAAATTTCTAAAAATTAATAAGAGAGAATATCTTTACAACCTTAACTTAGGATAAGACTTCTCAAACAGGACACAAAAATCTTGAACCACAGAAAATATTGATAAATCTGACTATATCAAAGTTCTTTTTCAAATGTCACCACTAACAGAGCAGAAAGGCAAACCACAGACAGTGAAAAAGTATTTGAAATACATAGAGCCAAAAGAGGGCTCGTATCTTGAATTTATATCTTTTTAAACATTTCTGAAAATCAAAAGAGAAGCTCAAACAATTCAGTAGGAAAAATGCTCTTCAGATTGAACAAGCAATTTGTCAGAGGTTATTCAAATAGCCAGTAAACAACCTCATTCATAATGATGTAAATACAAATTAAAACCACGAAGTGATATCCCTATACTCCCATTATTAGACATTGGGAAAAAAATTTAATGACGATACCAAGTGTTGGAAAGGCTATGAAGCTAAACGGATACTACTGTTGGTAGGAGTAAAACAGTTTGTCATCATCTTGACTTGAAACTACACAAACCCTATTACTCAGCAATTCAACTACTAGAAATGTACTCAACAGAAATACATGCACATGGCCACCAAGACCTATGCATGGAATGTTCATAGCAGTGTTATTCATGACAATCCACAATTAGATATAAACCAAATGTCCATTAATAGTAAAAGGACAAATGAATTTTGGTATATTTATATACAGAATACTATATAAAAATAAACTGCCTCCTTTACGCTATAAAATGAATAAGATCTTGACTCAAAGCAGGACCCTGCAAGCCTTCCCAGGGACAGAACCCCTGCCCCTTGTGTCCCCTGCCTCTTGTTTGTAGAAAAACTTTAACTTCCTAGGCCTTCCCCAAGTTCCAAAGAGCAAATTTAATCAGAGAAGTGAAAAAATACAGAAACAAAGGAAAGTAGTCAAGCAAGAAAAAAATAATAATAGTTCAGTCATAAGACAAAGTCAAGGATCTTTAGTTCCTCCTCAAGGGCTACAGATCATATCCAGAGCTCTATCCTTGAGCTGCTTTGCAGATACTAAAACCCTCACCATGTTGTAAGAGTTAACTGCATGCTGACCACAAGCACAGAGATCCCAGACCAGTTGGAGCCAGAAGGTTGATGATGCTGACTCCCAAAATACCATCCAGTTATCTCACCACCAACCAATCAGAAGAATGTCCATGCGGTGATCAGGCACCCTGTGACCCTCTCCCTCACCTCGCCTTTAAAAACCCTTCCCTGAAAGCCATCAGGGAGTTCAGGTCTTTAGAACATGAGCTACCCATGCTCCTTGCTTGGCCCTGCAATAAACACTGTACTTTCCTTCACCACAATCTGGTGCTGTAGATTGGCTTTTCTCCTCATCAGGTGAGTGGACCCAAGTTTGGTTTGGTAACAGTGTGAGAATCTAATGTATAACATAGTGACTATAGTTGATAACACTGTATTATATAATTGAAATTTGCTAAGAGAGTAGAACTTAAATGTTCTCACCAAAAAAAAAAAAAGAGGCAAATAAAAAAAAATTCCACATCCTGCAATACGGATGAATTTTACATTGAAAAAAAGAAGTCAGCACAACAGAATTCATATTGGATTATGCTATTTATATGAAGTTCACAAACAGGCAGGACAATACTACAATGTGTGAAAATGCATGTGTGCATGGCAAACTCTAAAGAAAAGCATGGATGTAGTGACAATAAAAGACATGATAGTTTTTAACTTTGGAACAGAGAGGAGTAGTAAGGAAGAGGGAGCACAACGGGAGATTACAGAGTTTGGCAATTTTGTATTTCTTGATCTAAGTGGTGGTACTTAATGTTGGTTTGAGACTAAATCCACCTCTACTTCAAGGTTTGTTCACTTTTATTTATCTGTGTTACGTTTTACAAGAAAAATTTATTTTTTTAAATTGAAGCATAGTTAACTTACAATATAATACTAGTTTCAGGTGTATTACATAGTGATTCAATATTTTTCTAGATTATGCATCATCACACAGTTATTATATTATTGACTATATTCCCTGTGCTGTACATTACATTCCTCTGATTTATTTATTTTCTAGTACAAGTAGTTCATACAAGAAAAAGTTTAAAGAAAGCTATATGTCCAGGAAAATAAATGAAAGTTTCTCCTTACCTAAAGATGTGAAAGTTCCTCTTTACATAACAGCCTTGCTACGTCCAACTCCTGGGAACCTCTGTTGGGTACTTCTTTCTTTATGCATATACCGTATGCATATCTCTGTGTATATCACACCTTTTTAATTTTTAAAATAAATTTTACTATTCATATTAATATGTGAATATTATCTCTTCACTTAATATATCGTAAATATATTCCCCGGTGAGTATATGTTTATTAACCTTATTTTTAAAGCCTGCACCTCATTCCATTGTATGGATAGGCCATAATTTATTTAATCTTTTACTTATTGAAGGATATTTAAGTTGGTTCTGATGTTTGCTTTTCCAGGTGCTACTTCATTGAATGTTTTTGGATATATATTCACACTACTTTCTTTTTTTAATGAATCACTCTATTACTCTCACTGAGTCCTTGAGGTTTTTAGCTTTTCACTCACCATTTCTCTCTCCAGCACAACTTGGTCATAATTTTTGGAGATTCCAGTATCGGTATATATGAACCTACAAACACCCTGCCTTGCCTCTCGCTTCCTCCATCCTTCTCTCCTCCAAAGACCACATCTTCCTAGCCTGGCCATTCTTTCCCACTGTCATGCCTTAGAGTCCAGACCTTGTCTTAGCCAGTACTAAGCATCACACTCTCAGACCATCACACCTACCTCCAACACTTCCCGGCTTCACCAAGATCTAAAAGTCATGAATCAAACACATTTTATACTGCCCCTTTCCTTCATGTCTCACTTCCCTACTTGCCCTTGCTAAATTCCATAACCCATCATCAGAGCCCTCCCTTGCTTATATATACTTCTCTCTCATTCCTTTCTCACTGAATCATACTCATCTGGCAAAACCCTAAATCTGAAAACAGCCATATCTCCACCCATACTGTGCCTGTTCCCATGTACATAATGGAAACTGAGGAAATATATAAAACAAGGCTGATTTGCCTCATTTTAAATTATCTAATAGAAATTATCTAATAGAAAACAGGTCTTCCGAATGACAGGTCGGCCACAGCAAGCAAGTTGTCAGCCCTTGGTGCGGACCAATTATCCTCCTGCATTTCTCCAGTCCATTCACGCTTCCAGCCTCCTAGAAAACTACATCCCAATTTCTTTTCTCTCTCAAACCTCCATGCCTAGGGCTTCCCTGGTGGTGCACTGGTTGAGAGTCCGCCTGCCGATGCAGGGGACACGGGTTTGTGTCCCGGTCCGGGAAGATCCCACATGCCGCGGAGCGGCTGGGCCCGTGAGCCATGGCCGCTGAGCCTGCACGTCCAGAGCCTGTGCTCCGCAACAGAAGAGGCCACAACAGTGAGAGGCCTGCATACCGCAAAAAACAAACAAACAAACCAAAAACCTCCATGCCTTCCTCCTCCATCCTCACTCTCAGCTGAATAATGTGCTTCCTATTTCACTGAGAAAATTAATCAGAAAGGAATCTCCAGAGGTGCCCACACCACAATTATTCTACTACCAACATCTGCACCCACATAGTCTGCCTTCCCACCCATTACTTCAGATAGATTACCCCTGCTCCCGTCTAAAGGCAATCCCTCTTGTGCTCTAAATTCTATTGCCTCTCGCCTACACAATCATCTGTTCAGCAATTCCTCCATCTCTCTTCCATCATCAGTTTTCTGCTTCCCACTGTGACACGCCCACCAGTGTACAAACAAAAACTGCTATAATTTCTACCATCTAAAAACCATGGAAAAATCTCTCTCCTTGACCTCACATCCCTTTCCAGTTATCCCTCATGTAGCTGCTCCTGTATTATTACAAGGCTTCTTTAAAATTTTCCTCTACCTACCATCTCTAATTTATTCCCATTTTGTCTTGAACCCACTATAATATAATAAGACTTTAACCCTCTATCACCACTCCACTCAAATCACCTCCCATCAAAGACACCAATGGACTCCTCTTTGACCAATTCACTGGCCAACGCCTTGACCAGTCAGCCATGCTCCCTTGGAAAACCTCTACCCTTTGGTTTCTGGAATGACATTCTCTTATGATTTTCCTCCAGCTTCACCGACCATTTATCTTTTCTGTTTCATGCACACTCCCCAGATCTAAACTTTGGAGTCCCTTAGGTCTCAATCTTTAACCATGCTCACTTCCTAGATTTTTGTATATATGTATATGTGTGTCTGTGTGTATATACATATATATACATACATATATGTATATATATAGTTCTACTTCCCAAATTTATATAAATAACCAAGATCTCTCTCCCAAACTCCATATTCATATATCAACTGCCTACTAGACAGATCCACGTGAATGTATAATGTATAATACATGTCCAAAGCAGAACTTCCTTTTAAGCTGCTCTTCCCACTGCTTGCCCCACTTCAGTAAAGACCACTTCATGCTTCCAGTTCCTCAGACCAAAAACCTTGGAGTCTTCCTTAAGTCCTCTCTTGTTTCCGATTTCTCAGCCAATGCATGAGCAAATCTTACTGGATCTATCTTCAAAATATAACCACTTCTCCCTACCTCAACTGCGACCACCCTGCTCTGAGCCATCACTGTCTTTTATCTGGATACTTGCCATCGCATCTTAACTGGTCTTCTTTCACCCGACAGACAGTCTATTCTCAACCCAGAAACCAGAGTGATCCTTTCAAAACTGTAGACAAGTTCACGCAGCTACTGAAAACCTTCCAATGCCTTTCATTCCACTCAGAGTAAAAGCCTCATTCCTTACAATGTCCTATGAGGTCCTGGGTAATCTACATCCTGCAACCTCTCCGTCCTCATCTATAACCACTCTCCTTCTTTCTCTCCTCCAGCCATACTGGCTTCTTTAATATCTACCAAACAGAACATCTCCCTCTGCCTAGAAACCTCTTCCACTAGTTATTGCCATGTTTCACTTCCTTCAGCTATTTACTCATTTACCTAACTGATAAGGAATTTCGGAACTACCCTTTTAAAATAGCTCTTTTTTCCTTCCTTTCACTTCCTTCATTATATGTACTCCATAGAATGTAACACTATATGTGTGTGTGTGTGTGTGTGTGTACTTGTAAATATGCAATACATATACATAAAATTTATTATACATATTATCTATCTCTGCACTCTGGAATGTAAACTATGTGAATAGTTTGTACATCTTGTTCATATTCCCATAATCTACAACAGTGCCTAGCAGTAGTTGAGTCCCCAAAATCATTAGTTGAATGATATAATGTACACATTCATATTTTTAACAGACACATATCCTTCATCATTTAAAAGACTGCCTCTGTCACAGATGTAGAAAACAAACTTATGTTTACCACGGGATGGGGGAGAGGGATAAACTGGGAGATCGGGATTGACAATATACACACTACTATATATAAAATAGATAGCTAATGAGAACCTGCTGTATAGCACAGGGAACTCTACTCAGTACTCTGTAATGGCCTGTATGGGAAAAGAATCTAAAAAAAAAAAAGAAGAGTGGATGTATATGTATAACTGATTCACTTTGCTGTATACCTGAAACTAACACAACATTGTAAATCAACTCTACTCCAATAAAAAAATTTTTAAAAAAAGACCGACCCTGCTTTACTTTGGCATTTCAATACAGCCTCCTCCTGCATGTTGATTCTTTACACTTAGATTTAAGAAGGAAAAAATCTTTTATTATTTTCTAGAGTTGGCGGTTTAATGAATGTCCTCTGTGTAGCTGATTCATTTTAAAGCCATGTATTTCCTTGTCTAATTATTGACAGGGACAGGAAGTGGGATTAATGGCTAATCTTTCAGGATTCCCCTGAGGCATTACTGCATGAGGCAATAGAGGTTTTTCCTTACTAGGACACATTTTCATGTTCTAGTGTATATTTAGACACTGAACCCCTTTTAAACTAATGGGAGGTCTGTGGGCCAAACATTTATAGGAAACGAAAGGAAATGGCATGGTAAAAGCAAGCTGTGAAAAAAGGTCTTCTAGCTTGCTGTTACCTAATCTGTCACATGAAAGACTTATTTTAACATTTCTATTAGGTAAGATGAACAGAAAAATACCACGCACAGTATTCTTTCCATATTTTTGCTCTTCTTTCTACGAATGCTGCCTCTTCATTTGAGTCATGTATTGGGGTAAGAAAAAAAGTGTGGAATATGATTTTTTCAACTAAATCAGAAATGCCATCCTACACTTAATGACTAATTGCAAAAGAACCAAAAAAAATTTTTTAATTGCTAACACAATTTTGGTAAAGCTTGGAGGTGTAAATTTGTCAGTAAATAACGAACCATGTTATTCAAATTTTCAGTGAAAAATAGCATTTGGTCACACTGGTTGTAATTTTATTTGGTTTATTGTTTCGCTTTGCTTTTTTAGGAGACCTAGAGATTTATTCTAATATTGATCATTCTCTTAACTTCCATACTTAGTGGATCTAATCCATATCCACACAGCCACACTTTTTTTCTTCTCTGTTCTTGCCACCTTCTCACCTGCATAGCAGATTATCAAAGGGAGTAAAACTTCTTTCTCCAGCCATTGCTAACCAGTACTCTCTGCTGCAAGCTCCCTTCACTGCTCCAAGACAATAATCCCAAGTATATCCCATACCTTTCCAATCTCTTTCAGCCTCAAAAATAATTTCACTTAAGTAATTGTGATTCACTTTAAGAGGATAAAAAAAATCCCATCCAGTCTAAATTAGGACATCAATCTGACTTTCATTCCAAAGCTTCACCCCTTCCCACGGTTCAGACTTGACCATTGGATGAGGTAACTGTAATCACAAAGTGATCTTCGCTGTTTCCTCCTTCCTTCTGCATCTGCACTACCTTCCACTGCAGGTTCTCCCTGGGTGAAGGTAGTAGATAGGGAAGATTATGAAAATAAGAATGTCTTATATAACAGGTGTAATATAATTAGCCATAGTAATGCCCTCAAGGGGCACATTTGTGCTCTCTTTGGGGACCCCACTAAAGGACCTCCAGCACGTGAATTTTCACCATATGAGTGACACATGTCCAGCGGACTTGTTATAACTGCCCTCAGTTCCTGCCCTCTTTGCTGTACCTCTTGGCCTCTCTCCCTGGGATTCCGTCTCCCCAGAACACTTCTTTCTTGGATAAGGGCTCAGTGAGACAGCAGAAATCCTTCCATGGCAGGCACATGGACCATGGGAGATTAGTGCATTTTTAACCCATCAAATCGTAGGATACCATTTGTTAGGTCTTTCTCTCTTTTTTTTTTCTTTTCTTTTCTCTGTTTGTTCTATAATTGCAAGTTGTTCCAGCCAGCTTCATGGCTTAAGAATTCTCCAGGCTGGAAGCAGGCAGAAAGCAAACACCATTTTCTTAGTTTATGTATGTCTCTGCTCTAGGGAACCTGTCAAGGTCTCTAAAGAATTTTCCTGCCAGATTCCAGTCTGGTGGGAACATTAGGAAAGCTTAAAATTTTCTACAGCTACATAAGCATTCAGCCAGGAAGTCAGATTCTAGTCTCTTCTACTTCCTGGCGTCTCCAGTCTCTAAGACTTATTCAATTGGCTTGAGATAAGTGCCAGAGACCCATTCCCCACTTCCTTGGGAGGGGACAGAAAATGCCATAGTACTCTTAACTCCGTGACACACCTAGTTTTGCTACTTTCTCTCCAATCACTCTTCAAAGTTCCTATTCTTTCATGCAAGATAGAAATTAATAGTTGTATTCATAGTCCCTAGAGAGGTTCTGCTATCTTTCAGTAATTTAGTTATGGATGTTGTAAAGCATCTCTCTTTAACCTGTGAATATACTTACCTTTCTCAGGTTTATGTCCTCAGTTGAAATTCTAAGACACCAGAAAAAAAACCCTAGTTAACATCCTGTGTCACCTATCTCGCTGTTGCAGAATCTGTCATTCTGTCTTAAAGTCAAAAGCATTGTGTAGTAGGTTGAATAATGGCTCCCAAAGGTATCCAAATCCTAACCCTAGAACCTGTGAATATGTTGCCTTAAAAGGCAAAGAGAACTTTGCAGGGTGATTAAATTGAGTATCATGACTGGAAAAATTATCCTGCATTATCTGAGTAAGCCCTAAACATAATCACAAACGTCTTTATAACAGGGAGGCAGAGGGAGATTTGACTTCAGAAGTAGGAGATGTTATGGTAGATGCCAGAGTTGGAGTGATGCAAGAAAGGGTCAGGAACCAAGAAATGCAGGCAGCCTCCAGAACCTAAAATATGCAAGGAAACAGATTTTCCCCTAGAGCCACCAGAAGGAATCAGTGTTGCCTACACCTTGACTTTAGGCCAGTGAAACTGGTTTCAGACTTCTAGCTTCTGGAACTGTAAGAGAATACGATTTTGCTGTTTTAAGCCACTAAGTTGTGTTAAGTTGTCACAGCAACCATAGTATATGAGTACACATTATCTCTCTTAGGATGCACTTCACTATAAGTTATTAAAATCTCAGACTCAAATGGACTGAAACAATAAGAAAGTATCATTTCACATATCAAATCTAGAGTTAGGGCAGATTTTAGGCTTTGGCTTCTTCCCATTTCTCTGTGTTATGCCCAATCTGTATGAAGTTTTATTCCTGAGCCTGCTTGTGTAAGGCTCCCAAGACGGCTTCCAGCAACAATGGGACAATATACTATCTCATTCGTTGAGGAAAAAAAAAAACTATCACTCAGTCATAGCCTGTAAATCCTGCCTTGTAACATGAATTGGCCAGATTAGGGCACGTACGCACTCCTGGGCTCATAACTACTCAGGAAAGCTATTCTCTAATTAACTTGAGCAAGTGTTCTTGAACCAATCACAAGCAAGGAGTGAGATTAGCATAACTGACATCAACTAATCAGAATCTACCTCTGAAGCTGGAGGGTAGGATGAATACCTGGGCAAAACTGACATTAAGAAGAGGGCAAAAGGTAAGGATATAGTTTATCATACAACTGGAACACTGTTGAGAATGAAAGGGTGTGACATCAGAATTCCACTAAGACAAGATGCAGACTAGTACTGTCCCACTCACCCTGGGACTTAGGGTTACCCTATGGGCAGGGCGTCAATAGTGTCATCTATAAGCATTTTGTTTAGGGCTGATTATGGCACTCTTTTGGCTTAAGATCAAATCCTGAGAATAGATTACAAAAATGAGGAAACACTTGGTCTGGCAAGGTTAGATGACTTACTAAAGTCTTATAACTGGAAAGTGACAAAACCAAGTACATAAATAAATTTTCTTAATACAATTCAGTGTTCTTTCCACACACCACTTCACGTAATGTAGGGTCAAATACAGAAGCCACCCTTACCTGTAATAGTCATCTATAGCTGCCATAACAAATTTATGGCTTAAACAACAGAAATATATTGTCTCACAGTTCTGGAGGCTGGAAGTCTGAAATCAAGGTATTGGTAGAGTTGATTCCTTCTGAGGCCTGTGAGGGAAGGTCCTATTCCAGGCTTTGCTCCTTTGTTTATGGATGACCGTCTTTTCCCTATGTCTCTTCATGTCATCTTCCCTCTCTGTGTGTCTCTGTGTCCAAATTTCTTCTTTTATACGGACATCAGTCATATTGGATTAGGGCCCACCCTAATGACGTCCATTTAACTTTATTACCTCTGTAAAAATCCCACCTCCAAATAAAGTCATATTCTGATGCACTGGGGGTTAGGACTACAACATATAAATTTGGGAAGGGAACACAGTTCAGTTTAAAACACACCCCTAAGGGAAGTTCACAGGGGAAGGGGCCTTTTATCAAGGTAAGTATTATGTGGACATAAATATATACATATATAGAGACAGAGACAAAGAGAGAGAGCATGTATAAGCACACATGGGTATGTGTAAAATCAGCCCCTTATTTTTATTTTGAAATATCATATTCATATTTTATAATAAAACGTTTCCTTTGAAGGAATGAATAAGCATATACCAGAATCTTGACTAAGCATAAAAATAGTAAGTGGTGGTTCCATTACAATAATGTAGACACTAGGATGCATTTCTGCCAGTGTGAATCAATTAAGTTAGAACTGAGATCAAAAGATACTGTATTATATTTCTTTATTTTTCTCTCTTTTTCCTCACTATAGTTTAATTATATAAAGTAGAATTCCAAGAAGATGACTGCCAGGAAAGTTTTATTATCAACCTTTCTTTTGTTAAACAGCATCTAACATGAAATCTTTATTCATTATCTAGATTCTATTTTAAAGATTGATTTTGAAAAAGGTTTCATATTCTTATAACTTTCCGTCTTTGGTAATTTCATGTGCATTTGACATTTTATTAAAAAGAAATCATTCTGTTTCTTGATGATTCACTGAGTTCCTCAGATCAAACATTCCTTTGTAAGGATCTGTTTATTATATGAACACATGGCCCCATATAACCATACACACCCAAATACATGCAAAAAAATTAATAAATAAAAATCGTCTCCCTGGCCATCCTCTCTCAGTATACTCCCTCTGGGCCTATGGGCAAGTCTGACAAAAGGCAACACACTAATGTAGAGCTCACATAACTCCTCTTCTGTGCTCCTCCTTGTTTTTCTCCCATTTTCTCCACCCACTTCACCCACCCATTCTGACTTCCTACCAGAAAGATGCTATATCTTCTTTTTGCACCTCTCTGTGCTCAGCTAAATGCAGTACTCAGCACTCCAAAATCATATGATATAGATTTCTAGCATTACCAACATTTGAATTGCAAGCTCTTAAAGAATAATAAAATCCGATCCCAAAGTTATTAGACCTCCAAAAGTAGCACTCAGGCAATGTGACAAAAACTTTGCAGGGCCCTTAAATTACTGGCATAGAGCTCTCTGCCTTCTCATCTACCCATAAAGCTGACTCTTCCTATTGTACCTAGAGGGACAGTAGAACAAAACACCATATCCACTACTCAATTTCCCCAGAGAATGAAGGGAAAATGGGACTATTACCTTCTTCTCTATTCTTTCAAATGCAATAATCCCTGCCACCCACAGTCTTACCTGTACATATCAAAAAGTCTACTTCCATGACCCTTTTTAAGGATGCAGGATTTAGATCAACACCCTTAAAAATGTACATACAATGCACAACCATCAAAAGAGCAGAGATAGATTTATGCTTTTCAACACAGAAAGGAAGACCAAGCCTGGAAAAAGAACCCATGATGATACTTTGTGAAAAATTCTGGCAGCTACATTAGCTTTTGCCGAGAATTGCAAAACTGAATCAAGATAGACTGCAAGGGCAAAAGAAAATTTAAATGTCAAGTCAGGAAAGGCTGGTCTGACATCTTTTAACATAAAATTTGTGGGAGAATTTGCCTCAGCAGACCATAACAACCAGCAAAGCTTCCTGAATAATTAAAGCAGAGTACTAAGGTGAGTGTTGCCTACTTGACTTGTTTTTTAACGTGAATGAATCTAGTTTGTTTTGGAAGCAGGAACCTCCCAGAATGTTTATATCCTGCATTAGAAGTATATACTGAATTCATTTTTCACAGCTCTTTCCTTCATTCTGTATTTTACAGAAAATGTTGATGTTAAGAACCAGTTTCATCATTCTCAATGGTGAAAAACTGAAAGCATTTCCTCCAGGAAAAAGACAAGGATGTCCACTCTTGCCACTATTACTCAACACAGTTTTGGAAGTCCTAGACATGGCAGTCAGAGAAGAAAAAGAGATAAAAGGAATCCAAATTGGAAAAGAAGAAGTAAAACTATCACTGTTTGCAGATGACATGATACTATACATAGAGAATCCTAAAGATCCCGCCAGAAAACTACTAGAGCTAATGAGTGAATCTGATGAAGTTGCAGGATACAAAGTTAATGCACAAAAATCTCTTGCATTCCTATATACTAACAACGAAAGATCAGAAAGAGAAATTAAGGAAACAATCCCATTCACCATTGCAACAAAAAGAACAAAATACCTAGGAATAAACCTACCTAAGGAGGTAAATGACCTGTACTCGGAAAACTATAAGACACTGATGAAAGAAATCAAAGATGACACAAACAGATGGAGAGATATACCATGTTCTTGGATTAGAAGAATCAATATTGTGAAAATGACTATACTACTGAAAGCAACCTACAGATTCAGTGCAATCCCTATCAAACTACCAATGGCATTTTTTTCCAGAACTAGAACAAAAAATCTTAAAATTTGTACAGAGACACAAAAGACCCCGAATAGCCAAAGCAGTCTTGAGGGAAAAAAACCGAGCTGGAGGAATCAGAGTCCGTGACTTCAGACAAAGCTACAGTAATCAAGACAATATAGTCCTGACACAAAAACAGAAATATAGATCAATGGAACAGGATAGAAAGCCCAGAGATAAACCCACGCACCTATGTTCAACTCAGCTATGACAAAGAAGGCAAGGATATACAAGGGAGAAAAGACAGTCCCTTCAATAAGTGGTGCTGGGAACACTGGACAGCTACATGTAAAAAAATGAAATTAGAACACTCGTTAACACCATACACAAAAATAAACTCAAATGGATTAGAAACCTAAATGTAAGACTGGACACTATAAACCCTTAGAGGAAAACATAGGAAGAACACTCTTTGACATAAATCACAGCAAGATCTTTTTTGACCCACCTCCTAGAGTAATGAAATAAAAACAAAAATAAACCAACAGGACCCAATGAAACTTAAAGGCTTTTGCAAAACAAAGGAAACTATAAACAAACGAAAAGACACCCCTCAGAATGGGAGAAAATATTTGCAAATGAATCAATGGACAAAGGATTAATCTCCAAAACCTATAAACAGCTCATGCGTCTCAATATAAAAAAAAAAAACAAACCCAATCCAAAATTGGGCAGAAGACCTAAATAGACATTTATCCCAAGAAGACATATAGATGGCCAAGAAGCACATGAAAAGCTGCTCAACATCACTAATTATTAGAGAAATGCAAATCAAAACTACAATGAGGTATCACCTCACACCAGTTAGAATGGGCATCATCAGAAAATCTACAAACAACAAATGCTGGAGAGGGTGTGGGGAAAAGGGAACACTCTTGCACTGTTGGTGGGAATGTAAATTGATACAGCCACTATGGAGAACAGTATGGAGGTTCCTTAAAAAACTAAAAATAGAATTACCATATGATCCAGCAATCCCACTACTGGGCATATACCCAGAGAAAACCATAATTCAAAAAGACACATGCACCCCAATATTCACTGAAGCACTATTTACAATAGCCAGGTCATGGAAGCAACCTAAATGCCCATACACAGACAAATGGATAAGGAATATGTGGTACATATATACAATGGAATATTGCTCAGCCATAAAAAGGAACGAAATTGTGTCATTTGTAGAGACATGGATGGATCTATAGACTGTCCTACAGAGTGAAGTAAGTGAGAAAGAGAAAAACAAATACCGTATATTAACACATATATGTAGAACCTAGAAAAATGGTACAGATGAACTGGTTTGCAAGGCAGAAATAGAGACACAGATGTAGACAACAAACATATGGACACCAAGGGGGGAAAGTGGTGGCGGCGGTAGTGGTGGTGGGATGAATTGGGAGATTGCGATTGACATATATACACTAATATGTATAAAATAGATAACTGATAAGAACCTGCTTTATAAAAAAATAAATTAAATAAAACTCAAAAATTCAAAAAAATACAATGGAGGTTAGTAACAGTACTCATCTCACAGAGTTATGAGAATTTAAGGTATTAATAACATGTAAATATTCTTAGGAATGTGCCTTTATGCACATCATTCATTTCACTAGGTTGAATTAGAATTGAAAAGTGGGTTATTATCTTTCCTTGAATTACAGTGAAAATTAAAATGATCACACATTTAACTAACATGAACTTACATAAACCACACACCAAACAGCACAAACAATATTATATTTAGAAAATGGAAATGAAAGGATATTGGAGAAGATTGCAAGGAAGATATTTATAATGTGCAATCATACATATATCATCATTAATTTTATTTTCAATTTTATTTTTATTTATAACTTGAAAACCTGCCTACAACCAACAATTAGAAATTATGATTAAGATGTAACAAACATGTTTTGAATGTTTCATAACTGAATTTATAGGAAATTTAGTGACTACTGTATGGCCAAAGCAAAGAATGAACTAACACAGAGCTAATATTGTGGTGTCAAAGTGATTAGAAGACTTGGATTTAATGGTTGTATGAGGTAGGGAAATGAAGCTTTGACTTTAACAACACAGAGTAGGACCTGAGACGTCTCCAAAAGCTGAATCCCTGGTAAAAGTATGAACAAGAAAAAAATCTACTTGTAAAGATAGGAGACATTGAGGAAGCTTATATATTTCTATTTAGTTCTTTTGTGGAAAAAAATGTGTAATCATGTTTTGGCCATGTGTGTGAAGTTTGAATTTATACTAACTGCATGGCATAGAAGTCACCAAGCTGAAAAGTGTAACATTAAAAAGATGCTCAGCTAGTCCAAGAGTGGCTGGCAGAAGGAAATACACACTCCTTTGGATGGGTCCACCCAGCAACTAGAAATACAAAACTCTGTAGCAGTAAAGAAAACCTCAAGACACAGTTCATCACATCAACTGAAGCAGGAACTTTGACATAATCACTACCTGGGCTGCAAATTTCACTTTTCTCTGTCTTCGTGGGAGATCAGATTGATAATGAAGTCAAAAGCAGTCTTCTCTGTAATTAAAAATGATTTCAGTGTATCAAATTTAACCTAATGCTATTACTCTGGTCAGGAATTATCTAGCTATTTGGGAGGAATATGAAGGAGTACATAAAATATTGTGGGTTGGTGTTTGCCTGCCTACATCATCAGGACCTAGTACTTTAAGTTTCTTATTCAAATCACTAGAGATGTGTTAATATAGTCTGATAAAGGTTGAAGTAAATACAATCTAAATCCACGCATATCAGCATCTACCTTGGCCAGAAACACATCCAGGGCTTTTCTGGATTTGGCCAGCCATGGAAAGCAATGAAATGCTGCTATAATTTTCAAAGGCAGGTGACCTTCCTTTCTTCTTAAAAATGAAACATCTTAGAAAATGGAATTGAAGAAAATTTTTTACTTTAAAGTGCGTTTATCCAAGAGTCTGTAAGGTATATAAAGGATATGATAAAAGCATTAAGATTTTGCCTGCGTGAAGAGCAGCAAGTTCTTCAGATTTGTGGTTACCAAGGGGGAGGAGAGGTGGGGGAGGGATGGAGTAGGAGTTTGGAGTTAGAAGATGCAAACTATTATACATAGGATGGATAAACAACAAGGTCCTACTGTATAGGACAGGGAACTATATTCAATACCCTGTGATAAACCATAATGGAAAAGAATATTTTTTAAAGTATATATCTATATATATATATATATATATATATATATACTTATACAAAGTTTTATATATACTTATATAAAGTTATATATAGCTTTACTGTACAGCAGAAATTAACACAACACTGTAAATCAACTCTACTTCAGTAAAAAATAAAATAAAAGATAAAGAATCGCAAGTTCCTCCATTTTTATACACCATGCTTCTGAGTGGTGGTGCTTCTTACTGCAAAACAACCCTCATCAGTATTGTCTGGATCATGAGGTCCTGAAAACAGTTTACAGACCAAGGTGATAGCAGTTAAGGTGTCAAGAAATGATGAATTTTGAATATATTTTAAAGGGAGAGGCACAGGAGTTCCAAACAGAGCAGATATGAGATATAAAGATAAGAAAGAATTCAAGGGCAACTAGAAGATTTTTGTCCTAAGGACCTGGAATTATGGAGTTGACATCAACTGAGGTAGGAAAAACCAGAAATGGGACAGGTTTGGATGGGAAGAGCAGGACTTCAGTTTTTAACATGTTGACCTTGAAACATTTATTAGATTTTGAAGTGAAGATGTAGTGGGGGCAGCTGAATATACAAGTCTGGAATTTGAGACGTCTAGGCATGGAGATAAAAGTATGAAAATTGTCAGCATACGAGTGATAGTTAAAGCCTTAAGACTCAATGAGGTTGTCAAGGAAGTGAGTACAGATGCTGAAAAGAAAAGGACCAAGAACTCTAAGGGACATTCTAATATTACATGCTCAGGGAAAGCGGCAACACCCAGCAAGGGAGACTGAGACGATGTAGTCCATGAGACAGAGGGAAATCATGAGCGTGTGATGTCTTGAAAAACAGGTGGAAAATGGGCATTAAGGAGAAGTAAATCATTCATGAGTCAAAGCTGCTCTTAGGTCACATTAAGAACTGAGAACTCGTGGGAGGGAGACACAAGAGGGAGGGGATATGGGGATATATGCATACGTATAACTGATTCACTTTGTTATTCAGCAGCAACTAACACAACAATGTAAAGCAATTATACTCCAAGAAAGATGTTTTTAAAAAAAACCTGAGAACTCTCTATTGCACTTTGCAGTGTGAAGTTATTGATGACCTTGATGATACTAAATTCAAACAACAGGAGAAAAACCTTAACAATTAAAACACTATAATTGGATTTGGTAAGTGTGGTAGGCAGAATAATGATTCCCCCCACACCCTTCCCCCAGAGATCTCCTGTCCTAATCCCTGGAACCTGTGAATATGCTGTAACATGGCAAATGGGAATTAAAGTTGCAAAAGGAATTAAGGTTACAAATCAGCTGACCTTAAAATAGGGAGGTTGGGCTTCCCTGGTGGCGCAGTGGTTGGGAGTCCGCCTGCCGATGCAGGGGACACGGTTCGTGCCCCGGTCCGGGAAGATCCCACATGCCACGGAGTGGCTGGGCCCGTGAGCCATGGCCGCTGAGCCTGCGCGTCCGGAGCCTGTGCTCCGCAATGGGAGAGGCCACAACAGTGAGAGGCCCGCGTACCACAAAAAAAAGTAAATAAAATAAAATAAAATAGGGAGGTTATCATGGACTATTCAGTGGGCCCAGTGTAACCTCAAGGGTCCTCAAAAGTGGGAGGAGAGGCAGAAGAGGAGATCAGAGTGATGCAATGGGATCGACTCACCCTTGATAGCTTTGAAGACGGAGGAAGGGGGCCATGAGTCAAAACATGCCGGTGGCTTCCAGCAGCTGGAAAAGGCAAAAACAAATGGATTCCCTCTTAGAGCCCTTGAGAAAAGAATACAGGCCTGCCAACACCTTGATTTTAGCCCAGTCAAGGCTCTTGGCCGACTTCTGACCTACAGAACGGTAAAATCATAAACTTGTGTTGTGCTAAGCCACTATGTTTGCGGTAGTTTTTTGTAGTAGCTCTAGAAAACGAATACAGTAAGAAAGCTGTTCACTGTACCATCCCCTTCTCTTAGTTTTCAGGCTTTAAGGCCTCATGGCTGTCACAGTTAAACTATAAAGGTATTTGTGGTTTAGTGCGGCTGACGCTAATTTTTCACAATCAGTCTAAAGTCAAGTTACAAATTTCCAAGCAACTGATGCATAATGACGATAAAAAGCCCCATGTGAAGACAATTATTGCTAGGCCTCTCAAAGTCCTAAGTGAATTAGAAATGTTAATTCAAAGTAGAGATTTGAGAGACAGAGAGAGCAGTTAATAATAGTTTTCTCATGTTCTTGGGGCACCTGAAATCTTACAGAATTTTGTCTAACAACAAAAGAAGTCTGGACCAGCGATATACTTCATTGGAATAAAAGCTAAACACATCACAATGCGAGAAAGGGAAAATGAGCAAATAATGGCAGAAGTCTTGAAATAACCAAACTGTATAATGTGAAGGGGGAACAGAGAATCCTCGAAACAGAAGGCAATTCAGGCACAAGGCAAGCATAAAATTCTACGTACTTGCATGAGATTATAGTCTCCTTTGGATTTTCCCTGTATCAGAGAATCATATCATCATCCACCAGTGGCCCAAATCATCAACTCTGGCATCAGCTTTATCTTCTCCCTCTTCTCTTATAGTATCGGATCCATCATCAACTCCGGTCACCCTAACTCACTCATCTCTCTCTATTCTCACAGGTGTTCATCTGGATTGGACCACCTCCATCTCTTACCTAGTTTACTCCAAAGCTTCCTGACTTCTTCCCTGGCCCCTAGGCTTCCCCTTTCCAGGTCATTCTTCAGACTTCTGAAGTGATCTTCTTAAAGCACAAATAGAACCACATATTCCCTACTTAAATCCCCCAGGGGCTTCTGGAGCCTTTGTCATGAAGTTCAAACTCCTTAGCATAGATTATAGAGTAGTTCTAATAATTTCCTCTTATTTTTCTCCTTCCCCCAACCTGCTACCCTTTTCCTGAATTATAACAAATTCCATATCGTGGCTGGGATCCACCACAATTTTTCTAGCCACCGATCCTTGCGTAGGTAGTTTTCTCTGCTCGGACTACGCCCTCTAACTTCCCCTAATGGCCTTCACCTGGCTAATCTGATGCATGCTTCAGATCTCAGCAAACAATAGCAGGTTTTCCACACAGCCTTCCTAGATCTTAGAAATCAAGTTGAATGCCACTCCTATGGGCTCCCCAAACATCCTATAACCATATATCATATTGTAATCGCGTTTTTGTTTTCCTGTCTCCACACTAAAATGTTAACTCCTTGAATGAAAGGACTTTATTCTAATCAAAGTTAACTATTGCACCAAGCAAAATGCCTGACATGTAGTTGGTTTTTGATAAATGTTTTGCAAATGAGAGGTAAAAAATATATAACATATATTTGGAAAGAAAAAAGTACAGAATTCACTGTTTCCATCTGACTAAATGCTGATATTGTTTGCTAGAATGAGGTAACCAAAATTTAGCCTAAGAAGCCAGCACTGTTAGAAATTTTGTAGTTATTTATCCTCAGCCAAATGTCAAATAAGTATACAGCACTTAATGCTACCTTTTTCAAACGGGCCTCAGCAATATTAACCAATAATCATAAGATTTCCTGCTGTTTCCTCAGTAAACAGTGCTAAATGCTAGTCATATCACTAAGAGGACTTCACAATTTCTTCCCTCTTCCCACTTCTGCTGAGGGTTTAATTCACCAGGTGCTCTGCCCTCACCAGCCAGGCTTTCTACGATAAATTTCCTCTCTCCGGTGCTACCATTCCCCTAGGCTTAATCGAACTCATGATCAGACACAAGATGTTGACATTATATCTAACAGGTTTGTCTTTTACCATCTTGACTTGTATTAACCAATAGGAATAGCTTGATCTGGCTTCTAGTTAAATGTCCTTTGTCAAGTCACAAAACTAGTTTTTTCCATTTCTCCAGCTATAAATTTTCATGACACTGGGATATTTGGAAGTTTAATAATTTGACTGTAGAAAACATTTGCAGATGAACAGGATACTGAAATAATGTGACTATTCCCTGAATGCAATCTTTCCCTCCCATTACCAGTACAGATACAGCAAAGCAGTGGAAAATTTTGCAGTTCTGCAGTGTAAACATTCTTAGATATTAGACAACATTGTGAAGGACCAAAGTGGTGATCAATCTCAGTAAGTACTGTTTAGAATGGCTCCGAAAAACAGAATGTGCTCTCTGTATGACTTTACATTTTAGCACCAAGAAACTAAATGCTATTGCCACTGGAAGTTAATAATTATTCTCCAATCATATATTGCACATTGTGTGTTCTCATTCTTTTCTATGTGGTTTTTAATCATAGAAATGGGAAGTTTACAGTTCCTGCTGTCTGGAATAAAACTACATCATATTCAGTAGTTTGCAACCTAATAACAAAAAATTAAGCAGAACAAAATCAAGTTTATAAAAGAAATCTACCAATCTTTTAAACAAGCAGTCATGTAATAAAGGACTCATTGAATTATAGTTTCTCTGTTCTTTGTAAGGAACTAGTCAACTTTTCTGCAAAACAGGTGAGACTGAATTTCTCTGTGACTCAGCACACATTTTAATCATCCCTGTATCACAGCTGACAGCTCTTTTCTGAAAAATTTGGTTCTGAGCAAGTTAATCAAAATTCCACTTCCAGAATTATGATATTTGGTATTGTTTCATTAAGTTTTATTTTTAGTAAGGCAGAAATTTTCACATGTAGAAGACGCTTGAAAATTATCCTTTGAGCTCTCTTTTCTACCATTAAGTCATATTAAAGCTTTGCTAAGCAGAGTCACTGCTGGAACAAATCATTAATTGAAAGGTAAAACCTTAGGATGCCTACCTCTGACTCCACGATATTTGATAGTGCTTTAATTCTAAATAATTAACTCAACACAGAAAAAAAAGCACAGTAATAACTATCATCACTTGACAACTACCGTGTCGTGTCTATGTTTCCATGGAGATAGAGTTATTTGATTCTCTCGCCTAATAATCATCATTTTAAAATCTAACCTGAGCATCTATGTCTTTGGATCAATCAGTTTTATGCATTTATATTTATTGTAACTACTGTTACGTTTGGATTTATTCCTGACAGACTATTTTACACCCCTATTTACCATAGTTTCTTTTTTCCACCCTCTCCTTTCCTATATTCCATTGGATGAAGGAACTATCCTTTTGCTGGTTTATTTCTATACTTCCGGTGGTGACCACTAATTTTTTTGATAGCACATATATGTTTACTTTCTCTTATCACTTTTAAGCCTATCCATAGCTAAATTTTTCCCTTTTAAAATGTCAAGAGCTAGCTCACAGGGCAGATTTGTGTGAATTAGAGAAAGGTAACTCTCCCTGAGGAAAAAAATCATTTTAAGTTAGCCTGGGGATTTTTCTGGAGCCCTGCCAGGCAAGCAGACCTGCCTCCCTATATGCACATGTGTACGTACTTCTCTCAGCAGTTCAAGTGACCCATTCAACTCAGATCTCACCTCCATCCCACCTATTAGCTAGTAAGACAATCACGTGAGGGCTAGAACTCTGGCCCTAATTCTCTCTCTGAGAAGTCTCTGTAATGTAAATGATGCCTCTTTGGTGTGATGCCATTAAAGCAGCACAGACCTGAAGCTCCCTATGCTGTAGGGTTGCCCGAACAAGGCGAAAGCTTCAGCATACACTTACCACCTCTGGCCTCTCCACAACAGTGTGGTCAGCATATAAAATGCTTTAGGTCTGGATTGCTTGGCATATATTTTAGCTTGTTTTCATCCTTCATTGTTTAAACAGTGAACCTTACCAAGTTAGTTACTCATGCTAACTTCCCTTATCTCAAAGTATCTTAGATGTATTTCTCTTCTTGTTTGAGTACTTTGTCCTAGAGCACGAGTTGGCAAACTTTTCTGTAAAGGACCAGACAGCAAATATCTTAAGTTTGTAGACCATACATTCTGTCGTAACTACTCAGCTCTGCCATCATGGCAGGAAAGAAGCCATAGATTATACACAAGTGAATGAGTGGCACTGGGTTCTAATAAAATGTATTTACGAAAACATGTGTTGGACCAGTTTTGACCCATAGCCCATAGTTTTCTGACTCTTGTCCTAGAGTATGTTCAGAAAGGCTCATTGTGTGGTAAATATTCTGAAGCACTGTGTATGTCATGATTCTTTATGTGCCTTTAAATAATCCAGCTGGGAAAAATTCTAGATTCAAATGTCTTTTTATTCAACACTCTAAAAATAGTATTCCATTATCCAACATTGCTATTGCACAATCTGATAACAATGAAATCCTTGTTAGATGGAGAGGATCTGCTTTTAATCTCTGGAAACTATTAGAATTTTTCTCTTAGACTTAGTTTTTCTTACATTTCACCAGCATATGCATGGGTATAAGTTATCATTTTTCTATTCTGTTTCCCACTGCATAAAATTTGTCAATTCATTGCATGAATATCTTTCCTTCGCTTAAGGAAAACATTCATTGTTTTTAAATTATTTCCTTCTATTCACTGTTTGTCTCGCCATCTGAAACACCTCTTAACAAATATCGATGCTACTTCTATTTTCCTTAATTCTTAATTTTTTGTCATGTGGTCCTTCACTTTATCCCTTTCTGATGCCTTTGGAGTAAGGTCCTGGACCTCATCTTCCAGCTCTCTCATTTATCTTCCATTGTATCCATATAGCTTCTCAGTCCCTCTATTGAGTCCTTGATTTAAGCTATCATATTTTTCATACTAAGCCTTTCCAGTTGAATTGTATACATGACTGTTTTCTCCTTCATATGTCCAATTTCCTATCTACATTTGAGGAAAATTACTCTACCTATGTGTAACATAAAATCTGATTAAGCAGGGCTTAAACAAATTAAGCTGTTTACTTTTCACAAATAGCAAGAGGTTTGGAAGTAAATGGTTGCTAGAAGTTCAAAGTGTTAGCGTCAAGATCTCTTCTTCCCACTGTCTTTCCCTCATGGTGGCCAGATGGTGAATGCCTCCAGACATCTTCCAGCTGGAAGGTAGCTGGAAGAAGGGAGGGCAAGGAGAAGGAAGAAGAAGCAATACCTTTATCAGGCAAAGACTTTCCCAGAATTCCTCAGCGGACGTCTTCTACCTGATTAGCTACCACTGTGTTGCATATCCAACTCAAGCTGCAAGGCCATCTTAATGTTAGGTTTTTGGCTTCCCAGACTCTAATAGTAGAGGAAGGTAAGACAAAAGCTGGTCACAAAGGATACTGAGTGAGCCTACAATGCACAGTATCTGCCACAATCCTTATTTCTCTGAGATTTTGTTTGCTTATTTTAAATTCTTTGTTTGCGGGGGTGCTGGGAAGATGGCGGAACAGTAAGACGCGGAGATCACCTTCCTCCCCACAGATACACCAGAAATACATCTATACGTGGAACAACTCCTACAGAACACCTACTGAACGCTGACAGAAGACCTCAGACCTCCCAAAATGAAAGAAACTCCCCCACGTACCTGGGTAGGGCAAAGGAAAAAAAGAGTAAACAGAGACAAAAGGATAGGGACGGGACCTGCACCAGTGGGAGGGAGCTGTGAAGGAGGAAACGTTTCCACACACTAGGAAGCCCCTTCACGGGCGGAGACTGCGGGTGGCGGAGGGGGGAAGCTTCGGCGCCGCGGAGGAGAGCACAGCAACAGGGGTGCGGAGGGCAAAGCAGAGAGATTCCCGCACAGAGGAACAAGGCCGACCGGCACTCACCAGGCTGAGAGGCTTCTCTGCTCACCCGCCGGGGCGGGTGGGGCTGGTAGTTGAGGCTCAGGCTTCGGTCGGAGCGCCGGGAGAGGACTGGGGTTGGTGGCGTGAACACAGCCTGCAGGGGGCTAGTGCGCCACGGCTAGCCGGGAGGGAGTCCGGGGAAAAGTCTGGAGCTGCCGAAGAGGCAAGAGACTTTTTCTTCCCTCTTTGTTTCCTGGTGCGCGAGGAGAGGGGATTAAGAGCGCTGCTTAAAGGAGCTCCAGAGACGGGCGCGAGCCGCGGCTAAAAGCGCGGACCCCAGAGACGGCCATGAGACGCTAAGGCTGCTGCTGCCGCCACCAAGGGGCCTGTGTGCGAGCACAGGTCACTATCCACACCCTTCTTCCGGGGAGCCTGTGCAGCCCGTCACTGCCAGGGTCCCGGGATCCAGGGACAACTTCCCCGGGAGAACGCACGGCGCGCCTCAGGCTGGTGCAACGTCACGCCGGCCTCTGCCGCCGCAGGCCCGCCCCGCATACGTGCCCCTCCCTCCCCCCGGCCTGAGTGAGCCAGAGCCCACGAATCAGCGGCTCCTTTAACCACGTCCTGTCTGAGCAAAAAACAGACGCCCTCTGGCGACCTACACGCAGAGGCGGAGCCAAATCCAAAGCTGAACCCCGGCAGCTGTGTGAACAACGAACAGAAAGGGAAATCTCTCCCAGCCGCCTCAGGAGCAGCAGATTAAAGCTCCACAATCAACTTGATGTACCGTGCCTGTGTGGAATACCTGAATAGACAACGAATCATCCCAAATTGAGGAAGTGGACTTCGAGAGCAAGATCTATGATTTTCTCCCCTTTTCCTCTTTTTGTGAATGTGTATGTGTATGCTTCTCTGTGAGATCTTGTCTGTATAGCTTTGCTTCCACCATATGTGCTAGGTTTCTATCCGTCCACTGTTTGTTTTTTTTTTAATTTTTTTCTTAATAATTAATTTTAATAACTCTATTATACTTTTCTTTCTTTCTTTCTTTCTTTCTTTCTTTCTTTCTTTCTTTCTTTCCTTCCTTCCTTCCTTCCTTCCCTCCTTTAGACAACGAATCATCCCAAATTGAGGAGGTGGACTTTGAGAGCAACATTTATGATTTTTTCCCCTTTACCTCTTTTTGTGAGGGTGTATGTGTATGCTTCTGTGTAAGATTTTGTCTGTACAGCTTTGCTTCCACCATTTGTCCTAAGGTTCTATCAGTCCCTTTTTTTTTCTAAATAATTATTTTTTAATTCAATAACTTTATTATACTTTATTTTATTTTACTGTATCTTCTTTCTTTCTGTCTTTTTTCCTTCCTTCCCTCCTTCCTTCCTTCCTTCCTTCCTCCCTCCCTCCTCTTTCCTTCTTGCCTTCTTTCCTTCTTTTCTTTCTTCCTTCCTTCCTTCCTTCCCTTCTTTCTTTCTTTCTTTCTTTCTTCCTACTTCTACTAATTCTCTCTAATTTCTCTCCCTTTTATTCTGAGCCGTGTGGATGAAAGGCTCTTACTGCTCCAGCCAGGAGTCAGGGCTCTGCCTCTGAGGTGGGAGAGCCAACTTCAGGACACTGGTCAACAAGAGACCTCCCAGCTCCACATAATATCAAATGGCGAAAATCTCCCAGAGACCTCCATCCTAACACCAGCACCCAGTTTCACTCAACGACCAGCAAGCTATAGTGCTGGACAACCTATGCCAAACAACTAGCAAGACAGGAACACAACCCCACCCATTAGCAGAGAGGCTGCCTAAAATCATAATAAGTCCACAGACACCCCAAAACACACCACCAGACGTGGACCTGCCCACCAGAAAGACAAGATCCAGCCTCATCCACCACAACACAGGCACTAGTCCCCTCCACCAGGAAGCCTACACAAACCACTGAACCAACGTTAGCCACTGGAGACAGACATCAAAAACAACGTGAACTACGAACCTGCAGCCTGCAAAAAGGAGACCCCAAACACAGTAAGATAAGCAAAATGAGAAGACAGAAAAACACACAGCAGATGAAGGAGCAAGATAAAAATGCACCAGACCTAACAAATGAAGAGGAAATAGGCAGTCTACCTGAAAAATAATTCAGAATAATGATAGTAAAGATGATCCAAAATCTTGGAAATAGAATGGACAAAATGCAAGAAACATTTAACAAGGACCTAGAAGAAATAAAGATGAAACAAACAATGATGAACAACACAATAAATGAAATTAAAAGTACTCTAGATGGGATCAATAGCAGAATAACTGAGGCAGAAGCACAGATAGGTGACCTGGAAGAAAAAATAGTGGAAATAACTACTGCAGAGCAGAATAAAGAAAAAAGAATGAAAAGAACTGAGGACAGTCTCAGAGACCTCTGGGACAACATTAAACGCACCAACATTTGAATTATAGGGGTTCCAGAAGAAGAAGAGAAAAAGAAAGGGACTGAGAAAATATTTGAAGAGATTATAGTTGAAAACTTCCCTAATATGGGAAAGGAAAGAGTTAATCAAGTCCAGGAAGCACAGAGAGTCCCATACAGGATAAATCCAAGGAGAAATAAGCCAAGACACATATTAATCAAACTGTCAAAAATTAAATACAAAGAAAGCATATTAAAAGCAGCAAGGGAAAAACAACAAATAACACACAAGGGAATCCCCATAAGGTTAACAGCTGATCTCTCAGCAGAAACTCTGCAAGCCAGAAGGGACTGGCAGGACATACTGAAAGTGATGAAGGAGAAAAACCTGCAACCAAGATTACTCTACCCAGAAAGGATCTCATTCAGATTTGATGGAGAAATTAAAACCTTTACAGACAAGCAAAAGCTGATAGAGTTCAGCACCACCAAACCAGCTTTACAACAAATGCTAAAGGAACTTCTCTAGACAAGAAACACAAGAGAAGGAAAGACCTATAATAACGAACCCAAAACAATTTAGAAAATGGGAATAGGAACATACATATTGATAATTACCTTAAATGTAAATGGACTAAATGCTCCCACCAAAAGACACAGATTGGCTGAACGGATACAAAAATAAGACCCATATATATGCTGTCTACAAGAGACCCACTTCAGACCTAGAGACACATACAGACTGAAAGTAAGGGGATAGAAAAAGATATTCCATGCGAATGGAAACCAAAAGAAAGCTGGGGTAGCAATTCTCATATCAGACAAAATACACTTTAAAATAAAGACTAAATTTACCAAAGAATAAATTTACCAAATCAAGCCTTGGTAAATTTAAGAAAATTGAAATTGTATCAAGTATCTTTTCTGACCACAATGCCATGAGACTAGATATCAATTACAGAAAAATATCTGTAAAAACTACAAACACATGGAGGCTAAACAATACACTACTTAATAACGAAGTGATCACTGAATAAATCAAACAGGAAATTTAAAAATACCTAGAAACAAATGACAGTGGAGACACAACAACCCAAAACCTATGGGATGCAGCAAAAGCAGTTCTAAGAGGGAAGTTTATAGCAATACAAGCCCACCTTAAGAAGCAGGAAACATCTCGAATAAACAACCTAACCCTGCACCTCAAGCAATTAGAGAAAGTAGAACAAAAAAACCCCAAAGTTAGCAGAAGGAAAGAAATCATAAAAATCAGATCAGAAATAAATGAAAAAGAAATGAAGGAAACAATAGCAAAGATCAATAAAACTAAAAGCTGGTTCTTTGAGAAGATACACAAAATTGATAAACCATTAGCCAGACTCATCAATAAAAGAAGGCAGAAGACTCAAAATCAATAGAATTAGAAATGAAAAAGGAGAAGTAACAACTGACACTGCAGAAATACAAAAGATCATAAGAGATTACTACAAGCAACTCTATGCCAATAAAATGGACAACCTGGAAGAAATGGACAAATTCTTAGAAATGCACAACCTGCCAAGACTGAATCAGGAAGAAATAGAAAATATGAACAGACCAATCACAAGCACTGAAATTGAAACTGTGATTAAAAATCTTCCAACAAACAAAAGCCCAGGACCAGATGGCTTCACAGGCGAATTCTATCAAACATTTAGAGAAGAGCTAACACCTATCATTCTCAAACTCTTCCAAAATATAGCAGAGGGAGGAACACTCCCAAATTCCTTCTACGAGGCCACCATCACCTTGATACCAAAACCAGACAAGGATGTCACAAAGAAAGAAAACTACAGGCCAATATCACTGATGAACATAGATGCAAAAATCCTCAACAAAATACTAGCAAACAGAATCCAACAGCATATTAAATGGATCATACACCAGGATCAAGTGGGGTTTATCCCAGGAATGCGAGGATTCTTCAGTATATGCAAATCAATTAATGTGATACACCATATTAACAAATTGAAGGAGAAAAACCATATGATCATCTCAATAGATGCAGGAAAAGCTTTCAACAAAATTCAACACCCACTTATGATAAAAACCCTCCAGAAAGTAGGCCTAGAGGGAACTTACCTCAACATAATAAAGGCCGTATATGACAAACCCACAGCCAACTTCTTTCTCAATGGTGAAAAACTGAAACCGTTTCCACTAAGATCAGGATGAGAAAAGGTTGCCCACTCTCACCACTATTATTCAACATAGTTTTGGAAGTTTTAGCCACAGCAATCAGAGAAGGAAAAGAAATAAAAGGAATCCAAATTGGAAAAGAAGAAGTAAAACTGTCACTGTTGGAGATGACATGATACTATACATAGAGAATCCTAAAGGTGCTACCAGAAAACTACTAGAACTAATCAAACAATTTGGTAAAGTAGCAGGATACAAAACTAATGCATAGAAATCTCTTGCATTCCTATACACTAATGATGAAAAATCTGAAAGTGAAATAAGGAAACACTCCCATATACCATTGCAACCAAAAGAATAAAACACCTAGGAATAAACATACCTAAGGAGACCAAAGGCCTGTATGCAGAAAACCAGAAGACACTGATGTAAGGAATTAAAGATGATACAAACAGATGGAGAGATATACATGTTACTGTACTGGAAGAATCAACATTGCGAAAATGACTAAACTACCCAAAGCAATCTACAGATTCAATGCAATCCCTATCAAACTACCACTGGCATTTTTCACAGAACGAAAACAAAAAATTTCACAATTTGTATGGAAACACAAAAGACCCCGAATAGCCAAAGCAATCTTGAGGAAGAAAAAACGGAGCTGGAGGAATCAGACTCCCTGACTTCCGACTATACTACAAAGCTACAGTAATCAAGACAGTATGGTACTGGCACAAAAACAGAAACATAGATCAATACAACAGGATAGAAAGCCCAGAGATAAACCCACGCACATATGGACACCTTATCTTTGATAAAGGAGGCAGGAATGTACAGTGGAGAAAGGACAGCCTCTTCAATAAGTGGTGCTGGGAAAACTGGACAGCTACATGTAAAAGTATGAGATTAGATCACTCCCTAACACCATACACAAAAATAAGCTCAAAATGGATTAAAGACCTAAATGTAAGGCCAGAAACTATCAAACTCTTAGAGGAAAACATAGGCAGAACACTCTATGACATAAATCATAGCAAGATCGTTTTTGACCCACCTCCTAGAGAAATGGAAATAAAAACAAAAATAAACAAATGGGACCTAATGAAACTTCAAAGCTTTTGCACAGCAAAGGAAACCATAAACAAGACCAAAAGACAACCCTCAGAATGGGAGAAAATATTTGCAAATGAATCAACGGACAAAGGATTAATCTCCAAAATTTACAAGCAGCTCATGCAGCTCAATAACAAAAAAACAAACAACCCAATCCAAAAATGGGCAGAAGACCTAAATAGACATTTCTCCAAAGAAGATATATAGACTGCCAACAAACACATGAAAGCATGCTCAACATCACTAATCATTAGAGAAATGCAAATCAAAACTACAATGAGATATCATCTCACACCAGTCAGAATGGCCATCCTCAAAAAATCTAGAAACAATAAATGCTGGAGAGGGTGTGGAGAAAAGGGAACACTCTTGCACTGCTGGTGGGAATGTGAATTGGTTCAGCCCCTATGGAGAACAGTATGGAGGTTCCTTAAAAAACTACAAATAGAACTACCATATGACCCAGCAATCCCACTACTGGGCATATTCCCTGAGAAAACCAAAATTCAAAAAGAGTCATGTACCAAAATGTTCATTGCAGCTCTATTTACAATAGCCCGGAGATGGAAACAACCTAAGTGCCCATCGTCAGATGAATGGATAAAGAAGATGTGGCACATATATACAATGGAATATTACTCAGCCATAAAAAGAAACGAAATTGATCTATTTGTAATGATGTGGATAGACCTAGAGTCTGTCATGCAGGGTGAAGTAAGTCAGAAAAACAAAGACAAATACCGTATGCCAACACATATATGTGGAATTTAAGATAAAAAATGTCATGAAGAACCTAGGGGTAAGACAGTAATAAAGACACCGACCTACTGGAGAACGGACTTGAGGATATGGGGAGGGGGAAGGGTGAGCTGTGACAGGGTGAGAGAGAGGCATGGACATATATACACTAACAAACGTAAGGTAGATAGCTAGTCGGAAGCAGCCGCATGGCACAGGGATATTGGCTCAGTGCTTTGTGACAGCCTGGAGGGGTGGGATAGGGAGGGTGGGAGGGAGGGAGACGCAAGAGGGAAGAGATATGGGAACAAATGTATATGTATAACTGATTCACTTTGTTATAAAGCAGAAACTACCTCACCATTGTAAGGCAATTAAACCCCAATAAAGATGTTAAAAAAAAATTCTTTGTTTGGTCCGTGTATCTGTTCATCTCTTGTAGTTTTTAAATTTGTGGTATTTTTTAATGATGTTCTCAAACTTAAAATGTCTTAGAAAGTCATCCCTTAGAAGAAAGAGGTGCTACAGACCTCATCTAGCAATAGATGCCTCAGAGGAGAGGTGTGAGTCCAGGGCCTTTATTTAATGGGAAAGAGGAAGATACCCTCACGGTGTTGTTATGGACTGTACTTCTGTCCTGGCACTGTTCCTTTGCATTTGCAGTCTCCCACAGTTAAAGGGATCTGCACCTACTGTTCATCTCTCTCTACCCCAGCTAGGCGTGGTGTTACCCAACTACCTATTGCTAATGCTGGCCTGGCAGCTGGTAGGCAAGCTAAAGACAGGTCACATAGTGACAATTCTCTGGAATTGTTGAAGACCAGCAACCTTGCAACCAGAGAGAGGGCTAGAGAGAGGGGTGATAGGATAGGGCAAATTAAAAAGCCACAAAGCTCACTGTTCTTACCAAGTTTCATTATTCAAGTTTCAAGAATAAATGTCCTTCAAATTGTGGCAAGCCTTTAGTTAATTTTCAGAGTTCTGAAACAGTTGACTTTGATCATTCTTTTCCAGTGTTCTTGTCGCTTTTTATAAGGAACAGGGTTTTGGAGATTCTTATTCCATATTTCTGGAAGTGCTTCTCACCCGGTACATCATTTTCAGAATTTCCTTATATAAAAATACATATAGATGGTACAGGTATAGAAATAATATATGATAAGCCTGTTTTTCTTCATGTCAAATATTATTAGCTTCATGAATTGAAAATACTAAGACAAAATATAGTAACACCTATATTCAACAGCAGGCATAAAAGGAAAGCAAACAAGAAAAAACTACATGAATAAATACATCAATCTAGAGTGCAATTGCCATCTTTTGATTTTTGTTTTCTTAAAACCTTTCATCTTGGTTTTACTGGTCTAAAAAAATTAATAATAAGAAACCTCAATTAAAGAGAGTCAGGAGACTAGAAGTGTAGCTCTCACACCCTACAATGATAGCAGAGCCCAAGAGGAAGAAGAAAGACTCCTTCCTGGCAAGGACTCAGCCACTGAGAAGCCATAGATGCTGTTTTCTATAGCCCTCCCAACTTCCCTTTCCTCTCTATAAAAGAGCTCTCCTTCCCTTGCCCTGCAGAGAATTGTATGTGGCTCACCATGGTTATAGACCCCAAATGCAATTCTCTGCTGATACCAAGTAAACCCATTTTTGCTAGAGAAATAAATGGCAGTCTATTTGGTTTAGGTCAACACTAGTACACAAGTGATTTTAGAATTATTCAGATTTCATTCAAGACAATTACAGCTTTGAGGCAAAAAGAAATTTCTTATTAGATTCTGAATACTTGATATGATAAATATGAAATGTATTTTCTAAAAACTCTACTTTCATCCTAAAAAGTATGGAGTTTTTCAAAATATTTGTATTACTCTGAAGCCCAAAAAAGCAGGTACTTTATTAGTATTTCTTATACTTTTCTGAGTCAGAGTTTTATTAAATTGGTAAAATATTTTATACACTTAAAAGTGAGCAGTCTAGGGCTTCCCTGGTGGTGCAGTGGTTGAGAGTCCGCCTGCCGATGCAGGGGACGCGGGTTCGTGCCCCGGTCTGGGAAGATCCCACATGCCGCGGAACGGCTGGGCCCGTGAGCCATGGCCGCTGGGCCTGCGCGTCTGGAGCCTGTGCTCTGCAACGGGAGAGGCCACAACAGTGAGAGGCCCACGTACCGCAAAAAAAAAAAAAAAAAAAAAAAAAAAAGCACTCTATGTCTTCCCACTCACGATTACAATACGCTAACCAAAAGCTTAAAACAAAATAACTACAAGTCCAAAAACCAAACACCATGGTGACAGGAAATTTCACGACTCCAAACCCAACATTTTCTTAGCACTTTGTCTCAGACTAACGCAAAGTGTTTGGTGGCATTCCATTCGCACACAAACTAGAGCTAAAAGGAAAGATTTCAAAGGCTCATATTTCCATATGGTAAAAATCCTTTACTCTGGTGGAATAACAGCTGGTTAGAGAGGGGAATAAAACAGCCTGTACAGGAGCTGAGTAGCTTCTGGTCTCCACGGTAGCAGTGTATCATACTCTGATCCTTTTAATCACCTAATTCCCTTAGGATAAAGAAAGGAGCAAGGAGACAAAAGCGCCAAGACCAAAAAAAAAAAAAAAGGTCGCAATTTGTGGAATGGATGATGATAAGTCCACAAACATGGCCAGGAGGTGACTCTAACCACCTACAGTTATGTGACATTTCCTTAGAATTATTCTTTCACTGAGGGTGATAGGTTGCTATTGATCAGGCAGAGGTTAGTTGAAATTACTCATTCCCCCCCACCTTGTATGCCACAGCACGTATGAAAGATGGCACCCTGGGGATGGGGGGCAGTTTGCAGACAAGCCACAATTCATAGCAGGATGACTGGTCTCCACAGGAGTGAAATTCACGATACTTTTCTTCTTACTGTAAGCCTTCATTTGATTTCTAGGAAAGATGCTGAACAACTTTTGAATGATCAGAACTACATCTCAAAGCCAGACCCATGGAGCTCTGCCTCAGGACCCCTGGGGGCATTGTTACAGCACAGATTCCCAGGGCCAATCATCAGAGATTCTAGCAGAGCGAGCCTGGCGTGGAGCCAAGGAAGCTGAATTGAACAAGCAGCCTCAGGGGGTCCTTATGCATCCTACACTTGGAAACCACTCATGTAGATCTTGGGAGTTACTCAAAAATCTAACTTTAGCTAACTTTCCTTCCCTCTGCTGTTTGTGTTGGCATTCAAAAGATCATTTATAAATGGGACAGATTCTACTTTTCTATAGATGACCTACAGAGATAATCCATTTTTGAGACAAAAAACAACAACAACATAGGGAAGCATTCAAAACCACTGAAGTGAAAGAGAACAAAAATCTGTTTTAGAAAAACTAGCCATAAACTCACAATGAAAAGCGTAAACTTTGGCTTCACTAATTTTATTTAATTCCCTATATCACCACACCAATTATAGTAATGCCCATCTAATTAGCATACAGAATATCTTTTCCTTTTTAGAAGACAGAATTCTTATGTTAAATTACAGAAACTTAGTGCTGTAAATCACTAACTTATTTCAGACCTTCTGAAGAATTATACCAGTTACATTTAGATGCCTATCCAATTGTATTCATATATTCAGAAATTCAAACGTCTACCTAGTACCTTTTAAATGCAAGGCAGTGCTCAACGTGGTGGAGTTTAAGGAAGTCAAAAACCCCTGCCGTCATAGAGCTTACATTCTAGGAAAGAGCTGCCATGTCAGATGGTGAAAAGTGCTACCAAAAAATATAAAGCCAGGAATGAGATGGTTGCAGGTTTTAATAACTGGTATGCAAAACCTTAAAAAAGAAGATGACAACTGAGTAAAAATCTAAACATGATGAGGGAGCAAGTCTTAACAAATACTGGGGGGAAATGTTCAAGGCAGAAGAAATAGCAAGGGCAAAAGCCCTGAGGCAGAAGCATACTTGGCCTCTCAGGAACATCCCCAAGGCCACTGTAGCTGGAAGGGAGTGAATGAGGGAAGAGTAGTAGAAGAGGAAGTGAAACATAATATCATTCAAGCAGAAGAGGCATATATCATGACCTTTGACTTTTATGCCAAATGAGATGGAGAGAAGCTACAGGAAGATTTTGCACAGAGAAATTACATGAGCTGACTTAGGTTTAAAAGGATCATTCTGGCATCTGATCTGAGGATAGACTGTAGGAGAGACAATGACAGAAAAAAGGAAACCAGGTAGAAGGTATTCCAGGGGTGAAATGATGCTGGATAAGACTAGAATGGCAGTTGTGGTGGTAAAAGAAATGGTAAGATTCTGGAGAAATTTCAAGGCAGAGCCCAAAGGATTTGTGGAAGAATCTGGTGTGGGCTTAAGAAAGAGAAGGGTCATGGTTTCATCTGAGAAATTGAAAAACTGGAGCTGCCTTTTACTGGATGTGGAAGACTGAGAGAAGCAGGTGTTGGGACATGGTAATGTCAAATCATCTTTTAGACATCCAGGTGGCAATGTCAAGTAGACAGTTGGGTCAATGAATCTGAAGTTCAGAAGAGATACCTGGGCTGGAGGTATAAATGTGTGAATCTCCAATCTGGTTGATATACACTACATAGTAAGTGTAAATAGAAAAGGGAAGTTCAGTGTCAAAATACTGCTGCCCTTCAACATCTAAAGATCAGAGCTGAATAGGAGCCATCAAAGGGACTGAGAAGGAGTGACCAGTGAGGTAGTAGGAGTGTCCCTGAAGCCAAGTGATGAACACATTTCAAAAAGGTAGGAATGATCAGCAATGTCAAATGCTTAGGGATCAGTAACATGAGGACTGGGAACTGACCATCAGTATTCACAACAGGGACATGAATGCTAATCTTCACTAGAGCAGTTCGATGTACTTGTGGGATTAAAATCCTGATTTCACTGAATTTGGGAGAGAATAGGAGAAGAGGAGTTGGAGAGAACCAATACAAAAAATTCATTTCAAGGGGCTTCACTGGTGGCACAGTGGTTGAGAGTCCGCCTGCCGATGCAGGGGACACAGGTTCGTGCCTTGGTCTGGGAATATCCCACATGCCGCGGAGCGGCTGGGCCCGTGAGCCATGGCCGCTGAGCCTGCGCGTCCAGAGCCTGTGCTCCGCAACGGGAGAGGCCAAAATAGTGAGAGGCCCGCGTAACGCAAAAAAAAAAAAAAAAAAGAAAAATTCATTTCAAGGTCTTACCTAATGTGAGGTCATGAAAAACGATCTTTTCCTTTTCTTTCTTCCTTTCTTTTTTAGACTATGAGACTTTAAAGAATATTTGCAGTCTAAGAGAAGATTCAAGTAGAAAGGGTCAATTTGATTACAAAGGACAGGAGGGAAGAATTGCTGAACAGTGTCCTTGAATGGAGAAGGGATGAGAACTAGCAGGCAAGTAAGTGGAGGCATTGGAATTTTTTTCTTTGGTAACAAATTGTTCATCAATAACATTAGGAAAGAAAGCAGACGTATATAGCTGTGCAGAAGTGGTTGCAGCAGCTTATGGGAGTCCTTGCCGTTTGATTTTTTTTCTCAGTGAAACGGGAAATAAGCTCATCCGTAAGAAGGGCGATGGTGAATGGGTTTTGGAGGTTTGAGCAGACAGAGAAGGATGAGAACATAGCTGTGGTCCTGGAGCCTGGGAAGGGAATGGACTTGGGAAATATGACATGACTGCCAGCAACATAAGGGGTCATTTTGATGAAAGTAAAGGGAGACTAGTCTGCCATTGTGGCCTAAATATCTAAAGAAAGTGTAAGTTTAAGTGTCCAATCAAAAAAAAAAAAAACAAAACAGGGCTTCCCTGGTGGCGCAGTGGTTGGGAGTCCGCCCGCCGATGCAGGGGACACGGGTTCCTGCCCTGGTCCGGGAAGATCCCACATGCCGCGGAGCAGCTGGGCCCGTGAGCCATGGCCGCTGGGCCTGCGCGTCTGGAGCCTGTGCTCCGCAACGGGAGAGGCCACAACAGTGAGAGGCCCGCGTACTGCAAAACAAACAAACAAAAAACAACAATCTGAACTAGCCATCATAAAAAGCTTTCCAATTCACTTAAGAAATTTCTCCTTTTAATCTTGACAAAAATCAGTTTGAGCATTTCTCACTCTTCCTCAGCAGTGCTGAGTCATGACTATTACCCCTGCCTGCTAGATGTGAATTTTGGAGGGTTTGTTGCTGAATCTATCAGTCTTTCACTATATAAGACAGTGAGGAATAGTTTTTAAATACCTCACTCAATCCAACCTCCATCCTTTATTCTATGGTATAAAAATCTCTATGGTGTGATTTAGACTAACATTCTTTCTAAGTTTATTCCTACCAATACTATGCTAAATGCAAATCAGAGGAAATCACTCTCAATCTTGAGCTTTTGAAGACTTAGATAGTTATACCAAAGGTTGATGTAAAATTTCCCAGAGCTGAATTAATTTTAGTTCAAAACCATATGGCATATTACATATAATTTACTAATGGCAAAAGAAATCAAACTCAGATTAACCAAGAAAGGATTTTACAGCTCAAAAAGTCAGGATATTTTCTATGAATCACAGGAATTCCTATAGTCAGTCCTGCTTCTGCATTCTTCACAAATCATGAGTTTCCATTCATTGCTTCTAATTAACACTGCTTCACATGTTGCTGCATTTCCCATCCATCCATTGGTTGCTGGGCAGTGACTCAAGTAAGCTGTGAGAGAGGTATAGCTGACATTTAGAAAAAAAAAATCGAGACTTATAGCCGCTTTGTGATTTCATAGACACCACCTGCCATCACCAGGAACAACTGGAACTTCCTCGTCTTATCCACAGTGATACCTCAGGTGCTTAATATCACTTTATTGAAACATAAAATTGGCAAGAGAGGGAATAATATCAATGCCCACCCTACAGGACTTCAATATATATTTTTTTCATTTTAAGATATCTTACAAGTTTATATTCAAGTGAATATGCTTGTTTGTGGCATATTTTGATCACATATGTAGTCATTTGATAATTGGTATTTATTGTCTGAGCCCTAATTATAGCGCATCCTTATGGAAAAGGG
This sequence comes from Delphinus delphis, assembly GCF_949987515.2. Taxonomy (NCBI): domain Eukaryota; kingdom Metazoa; phylum Chordata; class Mammalia; order Artiodactyla; family Delphinidae; genus Delphinus; species Delphinus delphis. The sequence goes on from NC_082687.1 coordinate 19,823,293, forward strand.
GAATTCGCCTTGCCACTCTGTTAATATGATGCCGTTTCAGGGACTGCCTGTGTCTCTTTTGTTCATCCTTTAGTTGACTGGCTAATTGATTAAAAGGCTGGCCTATGTCTATGGTGATGTGCTATAACAAGAAATAAATATTTCCAAGCATATACTAGTTTCTTAATAAATATTACTTCATATTTGCATTTTTTAAATCTCTTAAAGATCCATTCACCAATTAACATATCATCGAGTTTATATTTCTCCTCTATTGTGGGTGCTCTGTGTCGCTTGGACTTTAACTTTCCATTCATAAACCTTTCTTTCTGATGATCCATTCAAACAGAAAGTAGCTTAGATGCTGGATAGAGTGTGCTCTAGAGTCAGATTATCCAAGCTTCAATCCTGGCTCCAGCACTGTGTGATCCTAGGAAATTGACTCAAAGTCTATGAGCCTCAGTTGTTACATGGAATAACAATAACACACTCATCATAATGTCATGGTGTGGATTAAACACACTAATTCATGTAACATGCTTAGCCCTGTATGCCTAACAAGGAGGAAGAATTCAATAAGTTTTATATGTTTTTATATATTTATAAATGTACTTTATACATGCACATATTATATATAATGCAATTATATATATGTGTTATATATATATTATATATATTATATATATATATAGAAGTTACTTTATCCAGACTGCCTAGGTATATGGGAAGTATTTAGAATGGGTTGATTCCAATTCTTCCATTTACAAGTTGTTTAACCTCTTTGAGACTCAGTTTTTCAGTTGTTAAAATGGGATAATTCTTACCTCAGGTAATTCATAAAGGCCTCCTAATATAGTCCCTCACACTTCATAGGTATTCATTACAAGGTGGTACTAATTACTATCTATATTCGTTTGCTAGATCTGCCGTAACAAAATACCACAGACTGGTTTGGTTTCTTCTGAGGTCTCTGTCCTTGGCTTGCTGATGGCCATCTTCTCACTATGTCCTCACATGGTCTTTCTTCTGTGCACACACAGCATCCTGGTGACTCTCTGGGTGTCCTAATCTCTTTTAATAAGGACACCAGTGAGCTTGGATCAGGGTCCACCTTAATGGCCTCATTTTAACTTAATTACTTCTTTTAAGGCTCTATCTCCAAATACAGTCTCATTCATACACATACATGTATGTGTGTGTGTGTATATTTGAATCTCTTTGCTGTACACCTGAAACTAACACAATATTGTAAATAAACTATATCTCAATTTAAAAAAAAAGAATCAGAATACTGTGAAGTGAGAAAAAATTTAAACAGATATAAGAGGAAAAACATTTTATCGGAATTGATAACATTAACTTGCCAAAACCAACTTTGGCACACACCATAGCTTGCCTACTCAACAGTCATTTGCTCACCTTTGCGCCAATAAAACTAAATTGTGTCCATCCTCTTCAAGAAACCATGGCCACAGAGGAAGTGGCCATGGTTTAAGTGGCCACCTCCAGAGCCTGGGGGTGAATCATGATTGGCTTAAAGCCAAACATAGTTATTTCACTCCCTTTTGCAGTGACTGGCCTAGGTGTAGACCAAAGAACATGAAGGTGAGTCTACAAAGAGCTGTGGAAAAAGGAATACATACAAGAAAGAAGTCATTTCTTTCAAATACTATTATATGAGGATATGATTCTTGGAGCTCCTGCAGCCATCTTGTTCTCCAGAGTAAATTCCTTTTCTTTCTCCCCTCTGAGACTGTGCACAAAATAAGAGAACAAAGCTTCTGAAATCAGAGACTAATTGTTCTTAGTACAGAAATTAATGTAAAAGAATTGCTGAAAGACAAACAACCTAGATCACTTGGACACTCAGCTACAAGAAGATCAAGAGCAAATTACTGGGGAAAATATATGATTCCAGACCAGGATTCTTGAAGAATTGATAAAGGAAATGTTTAGTGAGAAAGGTAATAAATTGTTCTTAATTCCTTTTAAAAGCATTATCTTTGAAAATTATTCTTCTATTTAATGCTATTTGTATAATAAGATGAATATACTGAATTGGAAAAATTTTCTGTTTACACAAAGAGAATTCAAACAATAAGTCACTATGATCTCTTGCAAAACCAGCAGAGACAGGGTAGCCCTACTGCTGTCGACAGCACCTTGCCATCATTTGGCACCATTTTATTTGAGAATTAAAACTCCAGCTTAAAAATATTATGAAAAGATAGTAATTATCAGACTAGTATTCCCCTTTAGTCTGAACCAGTCACATTGGGGTATTTTTAAATTATGAATTAATCTAAATTTTACACGGCTAGAAAAGCTCAACTTTTTTCACTGCTCTCTCCCTTTCATTTTCAAATTCACCATGACTATGTGTCTATGTAAGTGAGAGGTGGGACAGCTATACGTTCTCATGATATGTGGAAGACATGCACTGCAAGAATCTTAGCATGCAACTTGGAAACTCTAGGCCCCATGGGAACAGAGACTGGGTCTGTCCTGCTTACCTCTGTGTCCTCATTGCCTTGAGAATGCAATAAATATTTGTTAATGGGTGAACGAATGGGATGAATGAATGGGAGCTAAAAAGAAGTCAGAGCTACCATTAAATACTAGTTCCCTCTATCCCTCACCCCACACCCAATTATTGTACTGAACTATTTATTAATCTTCACTGTACAACCTGATTTTTGCCTACTCCGAAAAGATTCTGTCAATCATGACCATTAAATCCCAATTCAATACCTAGATTTACACTTACAGTCACTTTTACCAGTGTTTCAAAATTTTTCATGTGTTTCTTGAAATAACTTTACATGCCCCTACCTGTCTATCTGTGATCTGGCATCATTTTACAATAGGCCATTTTAACTACATTCAATAAATAAGACTATGGTTCTTCACAACTTCTAAGAAAGATGAATTTACCCATGATGCTGTTTTCAAGGAGCTGGGAACAAAAGATGTGACAAAACAGGTCAGAAAAAAAAATTGATCATGTTGACGGTGCTCTGTAACACAGTAATCACACAAACCAAAGTGGCAAGATGATCACAGGCCTTTGGCGACAGGACTGATTATCTTAAAGAGCAATTTAGCAAGACAGAACAGTTCATCTTGTTCAGTGAATGGAAACTGTCGGAGTTTAAAAGCCATCGTTTTTATAGCATCTGTAGCCTAGCATACAGAAAAAAGAATCATGAAGTTTAAATCCAGGTGATAATTTATTTCTGGTAAACACATTATTAAATAAGCACTTCATTTTAATTTGAATAAGTTAACACTCCCCTCCTGGACCCATACTATCCCTGTTCCCTTTTGAAGGAATGTGGTAAAGAGTGAAGGCAGGGGATAGTGGGGGGAGTGAGAGAAAGGCTCTTGGTCATCAACGGATAACTACGCCCTCTTTTGGCACTGATTCTAAAAAGCTCTTAGAGTCAGATTGTCTCTTGGAGCAAAGGAATTTAATTAAAATATGGAAGATTATTCTTCACCTTGGAGGAAAACAAATATTTCTTGGCTAGGTTATAGACTTAGAGGCAACTGGAATGCCCATTCTTTGCAGTAGACTGGATTAATGACTTCTGCCCTTCCAAATCTTCATGGAAGCCCATCTGGGCCAGTAGAAAGGACAGGCAGAATCAGCAGTAATGGAACAAGAAACGGTTAAACCTTCTACATGGCAATTCAGTGTTTTTAATGTAATTACACCCAATGATCTCATCTTCAACTTTCTTAAAAAACACCCACTGGCATTTCAGAGCAAGATTAGAAATATAAATTAGCACGGAGAAAAGAAGAGAGTCAGTATGGCATGCGAGACAGCAGTGCAAATTCTGAAATGAGACCCATCTGAGTACAAAACCCAGGCTCCCCATTTTTACTGTGTCTACTGGGGAAGCTACTTACGTTCTCCAAGCCTCAGTGCTCCCTGTACGTTAGCGGAGATGAGCGTTCCTATTTCACAGCATGGATTTAAAGATCACACGAGATTATGTATGTAAAGCATTCCCAGAGTGCCTGCAGTTGGTAAGCACTCAAGAAATAGTACTTACGATTATGCTACCACCAATAATGACCCATATTCGCATCTCACGAAGAAGCACTGTCAACATTTTAGCATGTAGTCTTTCATTTAGTTTTCTATGTGTAAGCTCCCCATATGTTTTATTCAATAATGGAGATCATAGTATGCTTAATGTCTGCAGCTTGCTTTTTTTTTTTTTTTTTTGCGGTACGCGGACCTCTCACTGTTGTGGCCTCTCCCGTCGCGGAGCAACAGGCTCCGGACGCGCAGGCTCAGCGGCCATGGCTCACGGGCGCAGGCGCTACGCGGCAAGTGGGATCTTCCCGGACCGGGGCACGAACCCATGTCCCCTGCCTCGGCAGGCGGACTCTCAACCACTGCACCACCAGGGAAGCCCTGCAGCTTGCTTTTTTAAAACAATCTTTCCATGTCAATAAAGTTTCACAATACAATTTCCAGTGGCTTCATAATAATCTCTTTTGTATATCTGCAATCATTTATTTCACTGATCCCCTTAACGCTAAGCATTTAGGATGCACCCAAATTTTTGCCATGATAAACAATCCCATGATTGTTGCACATAAATACCTCAGTATAATCCTCACTGTGTTAAATTCCTAGAAGTGAAATCACTGGGTCAAACAAAGTGTACGTGCGCTGTTTTAGATTTTTTGACACATTATGACAAATTCTCTCGCAGAAAAGCCTCTCATTGAGAATACATGAAATTCACTTTTTCTGAAACTGTCCACAAGACTGGGTATTGCAATTTTACTTTCAACGAGAAAAAGCACTGCCAATATCGTAGCAATGAGAAAGTGGTTCACTGCTGTCACTAAAAAACAAAAGCTCTTTAAATATTAATTGAAATCTCCTAATTACTATTTTCCAGTTGAAGTTTATTCTAGAGGAGGAATCGACAAACTATGGCCCACAGGCCAAATCTAACCCACAATCTATTTTTGTACATCCCACAAGCTAAGACCTGTTTTTACAGATGAGCATTTGCAATTGATTTGATGACAGGAAATGCTACCTTGAACTCCAATTCAGCAAAATGTTACTGGAAAAAATTCATTTCTTCTCATTAGCCAACCTGTATTACAAAACCTTGTATGTACTCAATAATCCTTATCATTATATTTTGAATTTTGTAAAAAAAATATATATATATTTTGTGGATATTTGTTTTTTCTCATGTTATATAAGTATGTAATCATCTCAATTTTGTATCTTGGCCCACAAAGTGCAAAATATTTACTCTCTGGCTGTTTACAGAAAAATATGTCAACCCCTCGTCTACAGTGTTCATTAAAAATACAAAAATTTAAATATATTTTTAAGTATTTCACCTAATATACTAGAGTGAAAAATTTAACAAGGGCATTCGTTTATTCTGATGTCAGTACTTTCCAAACCTGCAGTTTTCAGGTGTCCCAGAGACGATCTCAGGAGGAAAATGAGGGCAAGAGAAGCCAAGTCCCCGTACTTGAACCATTTCTATTGCCTTTTCTTTCACATCTGGGTCCCAAATAACATTTCATGTAAAAATTAATCTCACTATTTAAAAGAAGAGTCTGAAAGCTGCTTCCAAATACGGAACAGGGCTTCGCTTACGCCACAGGCTGCTTCTGTATATTCTCATCTAGGGCCTGTTGACAGGAGACAGTTCCCAGCAGGCCCAGCCCACCTGCTTTCAGATCAAACTGCTCCACTTCTTAAGTGGTTATATTTCTGATTGATAAAATAACTAATGATCAATGCAAATAAGTCTAAATTAGTACTAGTCACATTTTCTCCTTTCAGGAGGAGACTAATCTTGATTCATGCAAACTATTTCACACTTAAAACTGTTAAGCAACTATTCCCACAGCAAGGGAGGCAAGATAGAATGTACAAGGAGCAAATAAGCACAGAACAGAAAATGTTAAGCCTAACTTTCTTTCAGTTTTCTGAGCCATTTATTTAGGCTGTGAGAATAAACTTACATTGACGCTGTTCCTTCTCTCTGTGGCAAAATGTAATGCAACGGTTAGGAGCGAAAAAATAAACACAGGAATAAGGACTGGGTTGTTTTTCCATTAACTGTGACTTTCTTGATGATTGTGCATTTCCAGAAGGTTTAACATAATTGCTTCTTCTCCCTTCCTGAAGCTCTTTTAGATACATCCTGACACATTCCCACACGCATAGCTCTTCTACCCTCTGGGTGCAGTTTGGCAGAGAAATTCTTTCAACTAAGCAAGAAAGAAAATAGTTTGTTCTTTACTGGGTTCACGCTATTGAAAGTCAACAACAAAATCGCGTATCAGTTCCATAACAGGAACTCTGGGTACTAGAATTTAAATTTCTGTAATCAGTTTATATCAAATATCTTCATTCTGGAATCAGGTAAGTCAAGACAATGAGAATAGAATCAATAAAACTGTCAAAAGAGTAACATGATAATGGCAAGAATAAATAATGTTTGGGTGCTTACTGTATAGCAGGCCATGAACAGGTCATGAGAACCAGATTCGATTGACTTTCAGTAATAATAACACTCACTTGTTATAACCATGCCCTGTTCTAACTCCACTGTGTGTATTAACTGCTTCAAGGTAATGGCACCAATGAGGTAGATGCCATTATTATCACCATTTTACAGATGTGGTTTAGCAGATCGCCATGCTTATGGAGCTGGATTTGAGCCTGGGCCTCTTAATCCCAGAGCCATCCACAATGGTGCTCGTCCATGACATTCTTTTGCCTCTCAAACCTGCCTGATGATGGAAGGTGAGATTATAGTAAGATAAGCTCTAGTCTTAGCTGTCACTGAAATACTGAAAAGAACAGCTAAAAAAAAAAAGAAATAGAAACTGCTGAGAATGAAATAGGAGGTAACTACTACAAAGGGTGCATTTGACCTCTGTTATCTTCGAAAGCTTCGAGAATAAAAACCAGAAAGCTGAGCTCGATACCAGTCTCAATACATTGGACCAGTAGACGAAGAGGGCCAGAGTCCTCAGATCTGGCCTACATGGAAGGGATGACCATGAGAAGGGCAAGAGCTAAGGACCTAGCGGTTCCTCCCAAATGCTGATCCAACCACAGCATTGTCAATAGGCACCGGGATAAGTGGCAGATGTTATAAGAATCACAAAAAAATGAATGAAAGTAGTCGCCATTTCCAAAGGTGTATTCTAAGTGATCCTAATAAGAATTATCCAAATATGGGGGGAAGAAAAAGGCTATGTGGTTTGATAATATGGGGAGACGCTGGGTCAAAAAGAGTTACACTGGCTTCTTTACTGCAGGACTTCTAGAGTCTTTGATAGACTCAAGTGAAACTCCATGGGATGACTACAATATGCAACACTTCTTAAACCTTTTGAACACAGAATTCTTTCTTCTTAGAAAAAGATGTTAACATTTTGTAGCTTACCCTTTTTTCCATGGAACACAGTTTGAATGATTAATCAACCTTTATTCTTTCTCTGTGGTGAAATTATCAGAGTGCATTGCTGGGGGAAGGCTTTGTGCTGTGTGTCCCAGGTGTTCACATCCACACACACTTGACATGTAAATTAGTGTTATAAATCAGCAAAACCAGCTGCACTGAAATGTGATCCATCAGGTGCACTGCAATGTGATCCATAAACAGTACCGTTGAATCTAGAGGTTCTCTTAACTAGCTGAGTTGGGAAGGGGAGATTAACTGTAGACAACGTGTGTATGTATTATTTCTGCTGTATATGGAGAGAGGTGCCCTCACGTTCATCCAAAATTCAAAGGATTCCAGAATCCAAAAAAGTTTAAGAACCAACTGTACTTTACCTAGTAAAAATAATCTTTGCAAAGGTGATGGTAACACTGAATCCCAGGAGGGCCGAAATCAAGATGGCGGAGTAGGAGGATACTGGCCTCACCTTCCCTCACAAACATGAAACACTACAACTTGCATATATAGCAGCTCCCACTAAAATCAACTTGGGGACTAGCAGATCAGCTCTTCCATAACCAAGGCGGTAAAGAAAGATCCCTATGGAGTCAGATAGTCATGCAGAAGAAGCAATCTGGCCAAGACCCACACCCCTACCAGGGGACCCAGAAGAAACGGGGGATACCATAGGCTTGGGCATCCTCCCTGGGAAGCAAGGGGTGAGAGCCACTTGTTAGGCATCCCAGCCCTGGGGTCTGACACTGGGAAGACGAGTGCCCTCAGCTGGTTTGAAACCCAGTGGGGCTTACTAGAGAGCTGTGAGTACCCAAGGCTCGGCTCTTAAAGTGTGCACACGTAGACTTGCTTACTCCCAATCACAACATGGAAGCAGAAGATAAAAGACTACGTGGAGCTCTGCTGGCTTGTCGGGACTGCCACAGTGTGCCCCGCCCCCAGCCCACTCAGGGCTCGTGCTCCAGCCCCTGTAGCACCGTTACTGCACCCCACGGTGGCAGAGACCGCCATTGCCAAAGACACTGTGCACGCCTGGAGAGAACAGGGCCGGCTCAGACCCCGGCCCTGCCTCTGACCACAGTAGAGGCAGCCGTTGTCAGCGTGCACGTCACTGTGCACAATGGGGAGGGGCAAAATTAGCTCCAGGGAGGAGACTACCCTCGCAGGTGAGTGCCTCCCTGTGCACATTTGGGAGGAAGTGAGGACAACGTCTCTGACTCCAGCCCCGCCTCTAGCTAAGGCACGCACACTGCGGGGAAAGTGAAACCAGCGCAGAAGTGCAGCCCCAAAACCTCAGGCCTTGGCAATGGCCCAAAACCAAGGCAGAGACTGCCGTCCCACCCAGGAGAAGCCCAACTCCCTCAGGGCTCCTAGCCCAGCCCCTCAGGCCGCGATCTCTTCCCCAATAGGGCTGAGACAACCACTGAGCATGGGAGGAGCCCTGGCTTACACCTGGCTCTGGCCTCAGCCCCTCCAGTTCCAGCCGTGACTTCCACCAAGGCGGTACCTGCCAGCACACCCCAGGGGAAGACACAGCCCATGCTCACTCCACATCCAGCTCGTCCACCACAGTCACTGGGCTCACACAGATGCAGTCTGTGTGACACTCCCACACAAGGACACTCCCACACAAGGACACAAGCGTCAAGACTGGGATAGGTAACTGTTTCAGGTAATTTCTTAGAGACAGAGAAAGTTAAACAAAATGAGAAGACACAGGAATATGTTTCAAACTTTGATGAGCATAAAGTGCTTATTATTATTATTATTATTATAACATTGAATCATATTTCCTCTATCAGAGGCAGTATAGGAAAGGAAAAAAATCTGTAGCATTTTGAGTAATGTGCGTCTGAAAACCACCACAAACTACAAAGAAATAGGAAATTATCAAAGAAGAATTAAAACCAAAGCAAAGTTCTCTGTCAGGCAAAGTCAACATGACAATTAAGTCATTTCATGAATCCATCTGAATCCAGGCAGGAATTCCACTGATCTTAAGTACCTATTACAAAACACCAACATTTTAAGTGAAAATAACATTTAAGTATTTCTCTTCTAAAATAATATTAGTAATATGCCTGCTACACGTATATACTTTCAAAGAAAGCAAATCTAGGGTAATAGCTAAACCTTAAAAACACCCTCAATTAAAATTCTTTGTAAACAATAATAAGCTCTATGATCTTGTTACCATGAAATAGAAACTATTTGTTATCTCTAGATGATATTCGGAAAATGGAGAAGCTGATAAAATAATACAAGTTGAGTGTTTACCACTTACCAGACATATTTCATGCATGGCCACTTTTAACCCTGCAAGACAGAAATTATTATCCCTGTTTTGCAGATAAGGAAACTGAAGTTCAGAGAGGTATAACCAAGCTCACATAGCAAGTAGATATCAGAGGTAAGATTAAAAGTCCGATCTCTCTGATTCCAAAATCCTTTCCCCTTCAACGCATCTGTTCCTTCTAAGATTTTTTAAAAACTAAATAATTAAAATTAATAAACTAAAAAACAAACTGTAGAGAAATATTTTTAGTGATATAAGATCAAATCTAAAAACTTAAATACCTGAAATAAGTTCACAGTAAATTTTTAATAAGGAAATATTTCTATAGTTATTTTTATAATTACATCCATAGGAGAAACTTCAAAAGGAAAATTACTTTTAACAGAAGTACCACATAGTAAGTGGCAGTATAAGTGGTAAATGAAAGAAATAATATAACATAATTTAAAATAGCAGAAGCACTTAATGGCTAGTATTTATTGATTGATTGGCAATAGACCAGCACTGAAAAACATACAAGTGTTATATTTAATAAAATGTTCTCTGCTCAATATTACCTATTTTTATACAGATCTTGAAATAGCAATGGCAAGTTCTGTATTTTAAAACCAGGTTGAAGGATGATCTAGTTTCTTTGCACCCTGAGTCCTTCTTAAGAAAGTTTTTTACCTTCACTAGTTCTGTGAGGGTAACTCACAAATCATTTATTTCAGTTTGATAAACAAACCATTCAAGGAAGACACTTCCCATTCTTTATTTGTCAGCAGAGAAATACCACCTTCAAAAATACCTTTCCCTGAATATCCATCCACCACCATTTCTCCAATGAATGAGTAAATGAGATTCCATACCAGCATCACAGGTTGGAAACTCCAAAGTGTTGTCAGGAGATCATTCAAGCCCATGACTCACAATGCAAATGGAAGCAGGACAGCCAGTTAGGATTTCCACCTGGAAATTAAGAGCTAGGTAGCTTATGTGAGTATAATGAATTATCCTCTTCCGCCAAGTCCATAACCCATTCCCCAGTGGAGGTGTGAGTTAGTTTAACAGCTTAAAGACACAGGGAAGCCCCATGAAGATGAGGGAATCTTAACCCCACCAGCAGAAGGCAGGGGGATGCAGTGCCTGCACAGGGACAGCTCCATGGGCAGAGGGGCTGTTCAAGGACAGGAAGTTCCACAGGGCCAGCTTTCACACCCACTGCCCACCTCCAAGTCCAGGAAATCCCACCCTCTTTGATTTCCCAGGCCTCCTGGTATTAAGCATCTTCCTTTTCTCTCTTCCTCTTGGAGATGATCCCAACCTCTCATCCTCACCGAAGCATCTCCCCACCAAAGCAGAGATTGGAAATGGCAATGTTTCCTTGGTTCCAGATTCCAGTCCCAAAAGCCAACTCCAAAAAGTGAGAAGCCAGAGAATCAGCCAGAAGCTGCTTCTTCCTCTGCTACCCTGGAACAATCAGGCAATCCCTGAAGCACCATTAAGACCGGAAACCTATGAGAAAACTAACAGACCAGTCTGTCTGTTTGGCTTTTCTCATAAAATTTAGCTATTTAAATGTCATGACAGGGGTCATGGCTGGCTGGGCTCCTACGGGTGACAAGAGTTAGATAACACACTTCCTTCTGGTTTTCACAGAAGTAGGAAATCTTGGGAGAAAAAACATGAGTTAGCCCTCTTTTCCTCTTGATTTTTTTTGTGTGTGTGTGTGTGGTAAGAACCATGAACATGAGATCTACCCTCTCAACAAATTTTTAAGTGTACAGTATCGTTAACTCTAGGTGCAACGTTGTACAGCAGTTCTCTTGAACTTCTTCCTCTTGCTTAACTGAAACTTTATGCCCATTGCTAAACAATCCCTATTTCCCCCACCCCCAGCCCCTGGCAACCACCTCTCCACTCTTTGATTCTACAATTCTGACTATTTTAGATGCCTCTAGATAAGATACTTTTAGATAAATGGAATCATGCAGAAACAAAAGACACCAAGTGTTGGCAAGCATGTGGAGAAATTGGGGCCTTTGTACACTGTTGTTGGGAATGCAAAATGGTGCAGCCATTTTGGAAAGGAGTATGGAACTTCTTCAAAAAATTAAAAATATTGGGATCGACATACATACACTAATATGTATCAAATAGATAACTAATAAGAACCTGTTGTATAAAAAAAATTAAAAATAGAATTACTGTGATCTAGCAATCCCACTTCTAGGTATTTATCGAAAAGAATTGAAATCAAGATCTTGAAGAGATGTCAGCACTGCCATTTTCAAAGCAGCATTATTCACAATAGCCAAGATATGAGAACAACGTAAATGTCCATTCATGGGTGACTGGATAAAGAAAATACACTATATACATACAGTGAAATATTATTCAGCCTTGAAAAATGCAGGAAATTCTGCAATCTGTGACAACATGGATGAACCTGGAGGACAATATGCTCAGTGAAATCATCCTGTCGCAGAAGACAAGTGCTACACGATTCCTCTTGAGTTTAGACATATAGAGAGGCATCTGGGGACTAGTGGAGGAGGGTGGCCCGCAGGCAGAGCTGGACATCAGAATTTGGATTACAAAAGGGAATACGCAGGAGGGCTGAATCAGTTCGTTTGTTTTCATTGTTAGCAGTCGAAAGCAACTCAAAAGGGTTTTCATGACTAGGAAAAGTGATTGTTACCCATGTCAGGAAGTCCCAAGGAAATGGGACTCCAAGGAGGAGGTTTGTTAATTCAGCTGCTAAGGACGTCATCCTAGACCATAGTTCCATATTCTATCGTGCATCCTCAGCACATCACCTGGGTCCTCATGTTATTACCTCTCAAGGTAACTGTTTTCATTTGCCGGGGCTGCCATAACAAAGTACCACCCACTAGGGGGTTTAAACAACAGAAATGTATGGTCTCACGGTTCTTAAGGCTAGAAGCCCAAGATCAAGGTGTGCATAGCGTTAGTTCTTTCTAAGGGCTGTGAGGGAAAATCTGTGTCACGTCTCTTTCCTAGCTTTTGGTGGTTTGATGGCAATCAGCATTCCTTGGCTTGTAGAAGCATCATCCCAATCTGCTTTTATCTTCTCTTAGCATTCTTCCTCTGGGCGGATCTGTGCCCAAATTTCCCCTTTTCATAAGAACACTAGTCATAGTGGATTAGGAACACACTCTTCTCCCGTCTGACCTCATTTTAACTAATTACACCTGCAATGACCCTATTTTTAAATAAGATCACATTCTGAGATACTGAGGATTAGAACTGCAACATATCTTTTTTTGTGGGGACACAATTCAACTTGTAACAGTAGTAAAACAGCTGTTCCAGACATCACATCTACACACAATGTCTCAAATAAGTAAAGGGTATCTCTTCTTTTTAAGAAACTTCCCAGCACACACTGTCCTGTCTCAGGGATCAGAAACTGTGTCATATGCCTGAACAGTCACTGGTGAAGTGGTTGGAATTGCTGGGATTTGGAGGTGGGATGCTCCAGAGAATACAATGACCACTTTGACTGACAGCCAAAGGGAAGTAACATCACAAGATATTAAGTGTGTCAGTTATTATGTTCTCCTAAATTTTTCTGTCCTCTACGTTATGAACTTTTCTCCTTTTTTTCTAATTGCATTTATTAGGTTTTTTTTAGAATAAATGTTCACTGAAGAAAATTGAGAAAATGTTAATATTTTACCAAGAACCAATTTAAAATAGCTCATAATGCCACAAACAGAGATACCCCCTACTAACGCATTAGAAAATATCTTTCCCATCTGTATATACTATACATACATCCATATATAAAGAAAAATTGGGATTACAGAGGGCATACTGCTGAGTAGCCTCTGCTTTTTTTCAGTTAATATTAATTTAATTGTTTACATTGCCTTTCTCAGTGTATTAGAAGTAATCGTATTATCTAGAAACACCCCACCTCCAGTATATTTACACTCTACAGTGGTGTAAATGATACCAAAATGTATGCACTTGGGATCAAGGGAAATCAATTAAGTAGATACAGTGTAAATGACAGCAGTGTATTGATATCAAAAGTATCATTCTGGTCATCCCAAAAGCATCATTTAGTATTATTAATTGCAAAAGTGTTCCATCTCAAGTTAAGTCACGGAGGGAAGTTCTTGATTCGAGTGATGGGAAGGGAAAAACGGTCTAGCCAGAAAGGAATTAGACTTATTCACTAAAACCAAAGTCAAATAGTCAAACACAACGTCCTCTGTGAAGAATTGCCTGACTGATTCCCACTCCAGCCTAAAGAAAATTCTCCCACTTGTGCTCAATTACTATTTGCTGCGTGTCTGTCTGTCTGATTGCTGGTGTCCTCTATCGTAACACCTATGAGTTGTGGTATCATTGGTTTTTATGTGACTATTCCCTCACGATCCTCCTGAGAGCAAACATGAGATGATTCATCTTTGTATCCTCTGGGCCTTGAATGTATGTTTTATTGAACAAATGAACGAATTCTTTCATTCACAGGACAAGCTCAGAAATTTTTTTCTCATTCCCTGCAATGGTCTACCTTATTTTTACAAAAACAGTTGAAGTTTGAATGGTAAACTTTTAAAGTTTTAGTTGGAAAAAAGTGAAATGTAATTATTCCAACACTAACCTGGATATTATGCTTAAGTATTAGTGATGCATGTGCCTAAAAAAGCCAGGTGTCTATAAAAATCAAGTGATAACTTGACAACCAGGTGATGGTTGCTAAGAAACTGCATTTTTCTGTGAACACATGGTGTATGAAGTATGGCCTAGATTCATATCCTACATAAAACATCTTCCTCAGAGTTATCTAAAGAGTCTCATTTTGCATGGCTTGTCAAGGCATATAAGTGACTTTTTCTGCTGTCCTGCTCCTGCTATTAAAAATCATGATTCTATACATAGAATATTATTTCATCACCATGACCTGTTCTGGACTCCAGGTTGTTTAAATTACAGACTAAGGCCCTCTTCAGCTCCAAGCATATCAGTGACATCAAATGTTACCCTCTCCTTTGGTCACCACTGAGGAACAACCACGGCTTCTGACGGACTAGCAGTGCTAAACACAAAAATTAAAATATCTACAATGTTTCTGTATTCCAAAGTGAAATAATAATGAACGAGGTTATCTGCAAGTTTTGAAGGACTTTTGTTCACCACTAGAGGAACATAACGGAGATTTTGCTATATTCTGCCCCAAATAGGAAGTTGACTCCAAATCCTGACGGCAGGGGGCAGGAGGGGATGTTGTCCAAAAAGTACTTAGGGACTGTGCTAAATTTAAGTGCTAGAAATTGTGTTTACAATAAATATCTCAATATTTAACTGCTGTATTAGTTAGAAAGTTTGGTAAAGCACAAGGAACTATATTCAATATCCTGTTATAAACCATAATGGAAAAGAGTATGAAAAAGAATATATCTCAAAAACCGAATCACTTTGCTGTACACCAGAAACTAACACAGCATTGTAAATCAAGTATGCTTCAATAAAAAAAGAAAGTTTTCATTTCGAGTAACACAAACTCAAATTATCTAAAGCCAAAAGAAAAAAGGACTTAATATTGAAATAACTTGGATAACTCACAAAATTGAAGGAACTGCAGAGAAAATAGAAACACACTGGGGATGTCAGAGACTACAACCATGGACAACTTAATGACAACTCTCTCTCTCTACCCCAGTCTCTACTCTGTCATCTTCTCTCTGAGCTTCAGTCTCATTTTCCCAGGTTTCTCCTCATGCCAAGGAGCACCGGAGCCACATTCAAAGGCAAGAGCTCTGGCTGTTCCCCTCCAATGTGGGAAGTTCTGCGGAAAGGTTATGATTGACCTAGCCTAGGTGACCTCCTAGCTCGTGCGGGGCACGGGGGGGTGGGCAGTGGTTGGAAGGCCCTCTGGAACCACTGAGGATGGAGCCGCCAGATTCTGTGAGGAAGAATGAAGCCATTACAAGAAAGGCAGAGTCAACGTGAGTAAGAAAATCAACAGAAGTCCCTGACTCCAAACATGTTGGTAATTTAATATCACTTTCACCAGTTTTGTCACTGCAAAGGTAGAGGGCAACTCCACCCTTATTTTATAAATATTGTCCCTAATATTCACTATTCTAAAATGTTTTGAACATTTTTCACCCTAAAACACCAAGGACTCGCTATGATAGCACAGGTGATTGTTCTCCCATGTGTCCTTCTATAAAATGCTTACGTGAAATTCTGAGGTTTAGTTTTTGCAAATTAAAAGACTTTTTATTGAAAGACAAAAAGCAAAGGTGGAGAAAGGAGAAAAATGTATATGACATACCTTCCCAACAATTTCTAAGATTTCCAAAATCAGTGTTTCTAAGTTCATTAACAATCCCACATTTCATTATAAGAATAACAACGTTAAGGCTAACAGAATGACTCCCAAAGGAAAAATATTATTCAGAGGTGTCTGCTGCAAGCAGGAGGAGCCTCCCCTCAGCTCTATGGTTATAAGCTGGGTCCCTGTTTTATCTCTCAGATATGCCTCATAATAATTCAGAGTACATTTTTTTTTTTTTTTTTTGCGATATGCGGATCTCTCACTGTTGTGGCCTCTTCCGTTGCGGGGCACAGGCTCCAGACACGCAGGCTCAGCGGCCATGGCTCACGGGCCCAGCCGCTCCGCGGCACGTGGGATCTTCCCGGACCGGGGCACGAACCCGTGTCCCCTGCATCGGCAGGCGGACTCTCAACCACTGCGCCACCAGGGAAGCCCCAGAGTACATTTTAAGGGAAGGAATATGTTACATCTACATGGGAAAAAATCTCATAAGTCACAAACTGTTTATTCAGTAAGCATTTATAGAAATATATTCACTCTTCCCCACCTAGAATCTGTCTTTGTTTTAAAAGAACTGATATTTAAGGAACTGTTGCCTCATAAATAGTTGGGATCTTTTATCAATTTTAAAGATATGTATCTGCCGGAAGTATAAATCTACTTCATAGCTAGTCTCTCAAAAATCCTAGATATTTTTCTTTGTTTGAATAGTTACTCATACAAATTAATCTAACCTAATTCCATCCAGTTAACTTAAGAGCATTTAATGCATATTTTCCAATCATCTTTAGTACCTACAAATTTTCAGTTTGCTCCCAAATCATACTAACTCTACTTCCATTTACCCACTTTAGTGTCTTACTCTCTCCCCCGAATTCACAATAAGACATCTACTGCTGATCAGTCAGTCACAACAAAAACAAATGGCCCACTCAAACTAGGATAAGGTGAGACAGGTCCATTTACTTACAAATGATCTAATTATAAAAAATTCAAGTGGGACTTGGGGAAACCCCAGCATGAATCTAGGGCAAACTGCAGCAGAACGGTTACTACCCCTGGGTCAAAGGGATAGAGAGAGCGTAATTGCCAGAAGCAAAGGAAAGGAGCCATAGACTGGTGTTGGTCCAGCAACTATTGGTTAGATGAGCTAGGTATAGAAATTGAGTAAGCATTTATAATTTTCAATAGCAATTCAATAAAATAATTGTATGTCTGATGTTTCCCATAATAAAAATGGTTTTGATTATGTCTTTATTTTTAATTTTATTTCATTTTTCTAGTAATTCCTTTGCATTCTATTTACAAAAGTACCAACCTGTGGCAAATTGGAAATAAGAAAGTGGCCCTTCACCACAGAGAGTAGAAGATCTGGATCTCCAGAACCAAAGATAGTTCTGGAGAAGGATTTCTGGAGAGGAGCTGCCCTTCAGTTGAGCAACAGACAGCCCAACGGAACCCAGTGGAAAGATAGTCAAGGAAATTGATGCCCTACCCTCACTCTCCTTTCTCCCTCCAATCCCCTGTTAAGTTCCCCATTGTCTAAACACTTTGAGGTCCACATAGGTCAGTCCTCTGAGACAAAGAGCAGGATACAAAAGGGCGGAGAGTGAATCTCTTTTCTGTGCAATTGAAAAATTTATGGCCCAAACATAGCAAATGCACAAAGTCCCATCATCACAGAGAATGTCATTTTGGTCACACTCTGTGTGCCACTTATCAATGTATTGCCTCTCAGCTCCAGATTCTCCCTTCAATACATCCTCTGCCCTAACAGAATTCCCTTAGCATCTCTCCTGTGCAGTGAACAGCACATTGAACTTTCTCACCAGAGAGCCCTGGGGGATATAGCAAGAGGAAGGGGCTCTCCTTTTGTTTGCAGGTGCTGCATGGGGTCAGCGGTGAGAGTGGGAGGACTTTGGTCACACTCTGCTCCAACCACACACCCAGAGCATATGGTCCCTCTGCAAGGGCTCAGCCCCAGCCGTGCCTGGTATTAAAACTAGAACCGATTTCACAGGGCTGTTTTAAAAGTGCATGTGTAATCCATATATTGACCTGCAGTTCTCTCAGGGTAAACCAGTAACAACTTTGATTTTATTCCCCACTTGCTTGGGGGATGGGACCAGGTAGCCTTTCTACCCCTGAATGAAACTTGATCTGGAACAATGACTGTTCTGACACAAAACTCTGGAGGAATATAAAGTCCTACAATCGCTTTAATATAGTCTCAGATCATAAAATATACACAGTACTCTATATAAAATAGATAACCAATAAAGACCTACTGTACAGCACAGGGAACTATACTCAATATCTTGTAATAACCTATAATGGAGGAGAATGTATATGTGTATATATATACTGAACCACTTTGCTGTACACCTGAAAC
This sequence comes from Delphinus delphis, assembly GCF_949987515.2. Taxonomy (NCBI): domain Eukaryota; kingdom Metazoa; phylum Chordata; class Mammalia; order Artiodactyla; family Delphinidae; genus Delphinus; species Delphinus delphis. Next base: position 19,841,730 of record NC_082687.1, read on the forward strand.
TAACACAACACAGTAAATCAATTATAGTTCAATAAAAATTTTTGAAAAATTAAAAAATATATATAGTCTCAGGTCAATTATTGAAAGTATCCAGTCCAATATACCAATCAGTACTTCAACCTTTATTCAAAGATAAGACTTTTAGGAAGGAATCCTTTTCTTTCTTCTCTCTTACTCCCCTGTTTGCTAACATGGCATCTGGCGCCACAAGGGTTAAGTGCTTTGATAGACCCGGGGAAAGGAGGCACAGAAAAGTTCTTATTTGATGGGTACAGTCAAAATATGACTCCGTGCCGTCTGGTTTGACTTAAAGCTGTCTGAGTACTTAAAGCTAACCCTTTTTCTTATTGGCACATTTAGGATTCTTCAGAGGGTCTCCTCCCCAATGATGTATCCTAATTCTCCAGTTGTCCCACGAAATTCAGTCCTTGGCTTTTCTAGAAGTCCACTCAGTACCGACCTTCTCTGTCCTCAACATGGCACCCTTCTTACACACGATTTTAAATTGTTCCAGACCAGATCTCTCAGCTCCCATTAGATCACACTAGGCCAAGGGGATATTCATGCGTCCTTTGTCCCAACAAACTCTAGGGCTGAAGTTCAAGCTGAATGCACCAACACCTCTCACCTGAGAGAGTGGCCTCCAAAGCCGCCTGCCAGCCTCCTCTCAGTCTCTCTGCTTCCAGGAAGGGAGTCAGACACCAGTCCACTGTGTCCATAACTGCAGTGGCCCCTCCTGGGCTGTCTGCAGGGCCTTCTGATGGAGTTACCACAAAATCCAGAAGGAGACAGGTTTTGTAAACTTCCTCAGCTTTGTGAGGGAGGGAAATAGTTCTGACTTGAATTCTTCCTATAAGACCTGCCCCTGTAATTCAAAATATTTCATCTTTATTTTTCTCTCCCATGACCCCTGATCAAACATCCCTTTGGTGACCACAAGCATGGTCATAAATTATCCACGTGTTGCCCTATTGGGGTTTTCCCACAGATAGGTGTATACAGTTGTTGGACTCCCATGCACAACCGCTGCAACAGGAATTAAACCATTATATAAAGTTTAAAACATGCAAGCCCTACCCATGAAAAATATTCTTGCTGTATATATCCAAACTAAGCGATGTAAGATTTGGTGCCACCAGTAGCTCATTTAATTATCTACAAAAATCAGATAACATTTCTGATCCAACTTAGCTTATGCTACATAGCTGTAATGACCCATAACGAGAGAGGAAAAAAACAAATGACTTTTTAAATTTGTTTTTGCCAATTTCTACTGACAGTACTTAGTTTTACAGTTCTGGGTTTGAGCCCCATAATCAGAAGAGTTTCAAATAGAAAGATGAACGTCCATAGAGAAAAAGAGGTTTCTTTTTTGTTTTGGGGTTTCTGGTTTTCTGTTTGTTTGTTTCCTTAGAAGGTAGACCGTCCTGTGAAAAACACAAGATGTCTTCAAGGTAAATAAATAATACAACAGGCTGCGACAGAGAAACTAGAAAGTACAAGTGTGTATGAACAATACTGTTTGTAAGGTAAGATTGGTCAGGTGGCCCAGTATAATTAAAATGGTCAAAGTATCAAGGAATTAATCTGAAAGAAGTCATGAGAATCCCTAAAAGCAGCAGTTCCCTGAGCTGGCTGTGTCAGAACCACCTAGAATGATAAGTTCCCCAAGTGAACCAGATGCAAGCCTGTCTTTACCTGACACAGTCACTCTGCTACCCAGTATCCATCCTTCGCTTCTTCTTGGAAACAGAACCCTGACTTTATCGGTGGTAGTATATCCAGCTAAAAGCATCATTTCCCAGCTTCCCCTGCAAGTTGGTGTGGCCTGTGACTAAATCTGATACGTGACTATAAGTGGAGATTGCTGTATATTACTTCTGAGAAAGCTCCTTTAAGGGGGATGAAGAGCTAGGTGTGAAGTTTTTGCCTTTCTACCCCTTCCTCCTTCCTGCTATGTGGAATTTAGGTGGGATCTCTCTAGCAAACACTTTAGCATATAAAGTAATCTTAAAGTCAGAAGCCAAAGATTACAAGTCAAAGGAGCCGGGATTCCCAATGACCAAGGACCCGCAATGCCAGCCCTGCACTGCTTCTTCCACACTCCTTTTATAGGAAGGAAAGTGAACCTAACATGTTTACATGCCTGTTATTCTATGCTAGCGAATCCTAAATGCAACGATGCTGGCATTTTCTTGGCCTTACCAGATTCCAACAGACGATTTTCCTTTTCACACAGCTGTAAGTTCCTCAAGAATGTCTCAGAATTAATGGAACAGGAATTTGGAGTTTTCAGTTTATCCCGCTGCCTTAGCTTACCTGAAATTTTACTAGTAAAGTCCCTGATTGGGAGCCTCCAGTATAAGGAGTTAAATGACCATGAGAGAAGGCTCTGTGAGCACTCAGCACAGAAAGGAAGTTAAGGGCAATGCAATCTTACACAGGTATTTCAACCCACAGTTGGGGGAAGGCAGAGTGTCAGTGAGAAAGCAGATGCAGCAACATCAGTGCTAAGGAATTTATTTATCACAGAGTTAGAACCTCTTGTATTGTCAACCTCTTGTACTGTGATGGACCTTAAATAAAACAGAGGGAGTCTGGAAATCACGGTAGCCTACTGTTAAGAAACAAAGTGAAGACAATGCCAATCAGAGCATGGAGGACACATTGGTAGTTAATGTTCCCCTGGCACAGACCATCAATAATTAGTTCTGTTAATACACCTACACTAATTACCTGGTAAATCAGAGCGCTCTTTGGTTCTTCACAATTAATTCATTTTTCAAAAATTTAAGCTCCTAGTTAAAGAAACCCTCTTAGATGTTGGGTTGGTAGGTTGGAAATACTAAACATCTAGAGGTCATTATGAAATGCTCTTCAGGGGCTATTATACAACTGGACTCTCACATTGGCACTGCTAAGCAACTGCTATAGAAGTGAACCTCACAGGGTCAGACTTGCAAACTGAAGAAACACAGATTATCCTGACTTACAGCAAACCAGTGTGACATCCATACATCTACACACAATAACTTACACTGGTAAGGGAAAGACAATAATATTCTCATAAAAAGGAGTTGGTATTAAATACTAAGTTCAAACATGAAAGTAGTTCTGGAAACTTTGGGTGAATTTGTATTAGATATTTTCTAAGGAAAATGAAATAATAAATCTGCATAGGGTAGATTGAACCCATTTGCACTCTTCACTCTCCTCCTGCGTTAGAATTGCATGTCTATCTGCCACTTGACTCTGCAGCACCTCTTACTACACTGGCCCAACCGACATGAGCCTGAAGTGGAGCGACCCAGCAGAGTCCAGGCTGGATCTGCTCATCAGACCCGTGGGCATGAGAATAACCTGTCGCTGTGAGCCTGGGGTCTTCAGATTCTTCGGGTTGGTTGTTACTCCACATGAGTATGGTAATAGAGGTCTCCTATGGTCTGAATGTTTACGTCCCCCCAAAACTCATATGTTGAAATCCTAACCCCCAAAAGATGATGATATTAGGAGGTAAGGGCTTTGGGAAATACTTACATCAAAAGGGTGGCGCCCTCATGAAGGAGATTAGTGCTCTTATAAAAGAGGCTCCAGAGAGATCCCTTGCCCTTCCACCACCTGAGGACACAGCTAGAAGGCGCCATCTACAAACCAGACACCAAACCCGCCTGTGCCTTGAGCTTGGACTTCCAGCCTCCAGAACTGTAAGAGATATATTTCGGTTGTTTATAACCTATTCAGTCTGTGGTATTTTGCTATAGCAGCCTAAACAGACTAAGACAGGGTCTGATTCAGTACTCAAAAAATGCCAAATTAGTAATCATTGTTATAAAGTTCAATAACGCAAAAATAAAAGTATACACGCCCATATAACGCATTGAAATCATTTTTGGTTTGCCATACTAGCACCTTTAAAGCCTGAAATTATAAAATATTCAACTGGTATAATGAATGTCTCAGGATAAGGTATGTTGACTGATAGGTTTACATTTTGTTATCTAGGATAATTTAAATTTAAGCACGGCTTCCCATATCCTACCTTCTACCTGGAACCATAGCCTCTAATAAGTAGAAATTTTCTGTTTTGCTTTTTTGGTCTTCATACCCTATTGCCTCTGTTCTCCTCAGAGTTGAGGAAAATGGCCAAAAGATCAACACATGGAGAGAGTAACATGAAGCACCCAGACAGTCCACATATACGCTGATCTACACCAAATGAGAGTTTGTTAAACTATCTTGTTTTTTTTTTTTTTTTTTGCAGTACGTGGGCCTCTCACTGCTGTGGTCTCTCTCCTTGCGGAGCACAGGCTCCAGACGCGCAGGCTCAGCGGCCATGGCTCACGGGCCCAGCCGCTCCGCGGCATGTGGGATCTTCCCGGACTGGGGCACGAACCCGTGTGCCCTGCATCGGCAGGTGGACTCTCAACCACTGTGTCACCAGGGAAGCCCAAACTATCTTGTTTTAATATCATGTTGCAAATAGCTTCTTAACCCAGACATACAATCTGTGCTTTAAAGAGGTAAAGATTATTTCTTAAGATTGAATGTAGGGCTTCCCTGGTGGCGCAGTGGTTGAGAGTCTGCCTGCCGCTGCAGGGCACACGGGTTCGTGCCCCAGTCCGGGAAGATCCCACATGCTGCGGAGCGGCTGGGCCCGTGAGCCATGGCCGCTGAGCCTGCACGTCCGGAGCCTGTGCTCCACAAGGGGAGAGACCAAAAAACAAAAGATTGAATGTAAACAGGTGAAATGATAAAAATAGATTCTATGTTTACTGATTTTAATGAACAATGATTAATATTTACAGTATTTGCTGAATATCTTTGAAATAAACATAGCTATTTCTCTCCCTCATAATACCAAGTACATGGAAGTCACACAAAAAATACATATTAAAATGAATAACGAATGACACAATACATGGATTCAATGGTGTTTACTGTTTGGTCAAACAATATTCTTTAATTGTCAGTCATAGAGTGAAATGTACATTAACATACATGTTAAATATTCATCCCATCTGCATTATTGCTATGTGACATCATTTTATGGTCTGTAGAAAAATATAATTCCTGAGATCATTGTTGGCTTCTTTCAATCATTTTCCTCACTGTCAAATCATCTTTCCTTAAACGACTTGGGAGTGTGAATTGGGGTTAGAACTTTCAATTATAGACCAACTTTTTGTATCTCCTAAATGAATAAACAGGCTCTATCTTTTATAAAGGGTAGAAAAATAACCATGGTGTGTGGAATTATTTTGCAAGGTATACAATATAGGAAAAATGTAGGCTGAACACAAAAGAAGTATTTTCTGAATGTCTCTCAATCACCCATAAGGAACATAGATTTCCTAGCCAATCAGTCTTTGGCATACAGCCGTCCAGCTGTTATTTCGCATTTACTTAAAATATCCTCTGCTAAATAGTTGTGTTCATCTTTAAAAGTAAATTGCTTAAAATTACATTCAATTTCTTTCTGTAAACGAACATTTTCTTCACCTTCACAAGCAAACACATTGGATACTGAAACGTTGTTGTCACCAGCTTTACACACTGTTCTGCCGTTTGCCATGGTACAACCATAACGTAAGTCATAAGAAAGCAATTCTGGCTTTTTACGGAATCTGGTGGAGTTTACACTAAGTCTGGACTTAGTAGGGCTAACAAAACTTTACTGATTTCAAAATTCATATTATTTCAGGATGGTTTCCAAAACAATCCTAGAAGTCCGTAACTGAAATATAAAACAAAACAAAAGTTATGAGCAATCTTTCTCTCCTGGGTTCACTAAGGCCTTGGAATCATTTGTATCTGTGTACCTGCTTGTGAAAGCACTAAAACAAATTAATTCAAAGAAAACCACTCTGAAACTACTTGAACATTTGATACAACCATAGAGGTTCAAAGGCTTATACGGCCTAGTCTGTATTTTTCTCCAAGTCTTGGTGTCAAAATGATTATAGAATGCGTCGTTTCTTGCTCTGTGATGATTTTTAGTGTGCATGAAACATAAAAAAAAGTGAGTATTTAACAAATACCTCATGTATCAGGCCTCTCAGGCTGGAACTGAAAAGCTTTTTGAAGGATTTTTAACAACAAATAATGGCCTATGTCACAGATCAGAAAACCAACAATCAGCTTTCTTGACCTACAGCTGAAAACAAAATTATCTTTTAACCAAATAGGAGCTGTTTTATTTATTAAATGCCTTCGTTAACAACACCATCTTTCACTTCCCATTACTCCAATTCAATTTCTCCTGCATACAAAGTAATGAGCAGAATGGCTGTGAATCCAGTTAATACCCCAGCATTCTGAATCATGAAGAAGGTGAAATCGGTTTTTCTTCCAGTTACCTTTTCTCTCAGCATATCATTCATCTCTGGAAACTAGAGGAAAGATATATTGTTAGATAACTGTTGCCATCTTGTGGGAGAACATAAAACTGTCACTGATAGATTCCTGTGGAGGTGGGAGGGGACGAGCATTTCTCTGAGTTGTTTAGATGTTTTAGTATAGAGAGCATAACAGTGATATCCAGCCCTACTAGACATCAACAAGAAGAAAAGTACGAAAATAGTGTTCCCCAAGTGAGTCAATACAGTGGGATGGGATGTACCTCATTTTATGTCTCTCTCTCTCTCTCTCTCTCTCTCTCTCTCTCTCTCTCTCTCTCTCTCTCCCCCCCAGCTCTCTTCTTTGCTCTCTGTGCTCCGTCCACACCATTCTTTTTGGACCTCAAATGCATCCAGCCTCTTTCCATCCTCAACATCTTCACACCCACCAAAACCTCTATCTGAACGCTTTTCCCTCAAAATGTTCAATGAGCTAAATCTTTGAAGTTTCAGCTTAAATCTTACTTTCGTCGGAAGGCTTCTCTTAGGCCCTCCTAATTTAGGTTCCCTTATTATCATCTTTCAGCATATATATTGTTTTTCCTTTCATTTCACAGTTTTTTATTTGTAATTATGTAATCATGTGTGTGATTTTGTTTGCTTGTTGAATTTCAGGTTCCCCTCTTTGTAGACAGAAGCCCCAGGAACACGGGGACTGTGCCTTTTTTGCTCCCTCCAGGGTCCACAATTTCCAAGCCTGATACAAAAATATCAATCAATAGTAGCTGATTAAATACATTTTTAGAAATCACTATATATTTAATTCCTGTTCTCTTCAATTTGTTTCCTTTTGCTTGCAAAATCATAAGGTTTTTAAATAAACTGTGCTCTGTTCTTGAAGACTAAAACAATCTTATTGCAGTGAAAGCAATTAAAACCCCAAGTTCTGTACTTAAAAGCTATCCTTTCTCAGCATATAACTTCTACTGAAAAGGCTTCATGAGGAGATCTGTAAATGCCATCATTTCAAAACATATTTCAAAGTGATCTGCTATACACACATTGATTTGCTATACATACAATGCATACAGCGGTGCATTGTCCCAAAGCATCCAAGAGGTCTCCAGAATCCACTGTCAATCCACCTGCCTGATTTGAGAAAACTTACTGGGATAAAATGGATGACATTTATGAAACCGCTCTGAAAGAAGCAAGTATGCTTTCTGAAAAAAGCACGTAAGTATATACAGCATCATTTATTAGTATTATTTCTTTAAATTGAATAACTCTAATAGATACGGTTCTTACATTACAGAAAGGAGAAGTGATGACCTAGCATAAAATATGCTATGAGCCATTAATTCTGTGAAGAAAAACATAAATGCAGTGATGGTTCTAAGAGATGAAATCCTTGCACTTATAAGGGCCTGCACAGAACAATGAACAGAGCTAGACAGTTATCATTTGGAACTAAGAACGCAGGTGAAGGACATTAAATTATTAAATTATGTATGTAATACATCCTCAGTTCCAAATGCAAAAGAAACATTCCTTGAGTTGCATCCACTTAGCACATTTTCATTTTCTAGAAAGCTGTCCACGATTTATTTGAAAATGCACAGGACCATTGGTATTCTCTCTCTTACACACACACAGACATAAAGACAGACACAGCATAGACATAAACATAGATACAAATATATACCGTCCCAAGTAAATACCGTTCAATTTTAATTTACCAGTTTTAGTTTAACTCAAAAGGCTCTCACTGTTCAGAACTTTGAAATAACAAAATGCTATTTACTTTAACAAGTTATTCCCTTCTGAATGTGACATCCTAACAAAAGAAGAGAGGAAAGTCCCATGGAGACATACTATAGAATACAAGCTTTACCCACAAGGCCAAACACCCGGGAAGATATCTCTCCTTCAGCAAAAATAAGTCATTTCATCCTCTGTCAATGAGATCCTAGATCAAACAATCAAGGAGAATCACTTTCAAATCACTATTAGTACAAACTACTGAAAAAGAGTTATCTGTTGGACCAGGAATATTTTAAACTACAACAGAAAGGCCTTCCACACTGTGGAAAGCAAAAGGTCACCCTTAGTCAATTCATAACCCAGATGTGTCATTCCAAATTTAAATTAAAACAAGATAAAAATCTTAAAATTTCTTACCATATCCGCCAGAGAAATATAGAGGAACATGCCTCCAGCAAGGGCAAATATAATATTTGGAGCAAAATTATTGCCCACCAAGATGCCAAAAGCTAGCCCAACATAGCAGGAACACGCAGAAAGGAAATTGAATAACAAGGCTTGTCGAGTACTCATTCCTGCATTGAGTAGGATCACAAAGTCCCCTAAAAGAAGAAGAACACATCAAGTGAGTAGGGTTACTTTCCTATTTGGGGATGAAATAAAAGAAAATCATCATTGTCTAAAAAAGGGCTCCATCTTTTTGAGGCATCAGCAGGATTTTTAAGAGTGTGTCACCTGAAACGTCTCCCTCCCCTGAAACCAAGAAGCACTGGACTTGGAGAACAAGAGCAGAGTCCCTTACCTAACTCATGAGGGAACTCCTCGCACAGGATGGCGATCGAAGTGCTGAGTCCCTGCAGAAGAGACAAGGTGCAGGAGGCCCCGATGGCCAGGCCGTCGATGAAATTGTGGAGGGCATCACTGAGCGTTATCATCCAGGCAATGGTCCCTATTTCTGAGAGCTGCGGCCCCTTCATACAGGTACATGAGCTTGACTCTTTTTTTCCATCCTGCAAAATAACAGAAAATCAGTCAACAGGATACCACCAATATTTCTTGAAAGTCTAAGCGATGCACAGAAGTGGATGTGTTATGTGTTGAGAAAGACAAATGTCTCCACCAGAAAGTCTTTCATAGTAGATAGGAAACCCTAATCACATAAAAACAGAAAAAAACTTATGGGAGGGAGAAAGGAAAGGAAGAGATTGACAGGCCTTGAACAAACCACTTGAAAAACATTTCGCTTTGGTTTCACCTTCAAACAATCCTTTCGACTTGTATGAACAAATTCTTACGACTGCCTTCCTAAAGTGTAACTGATACTAACCAAGAATTTGATTTATTCACATTCTTTAAAGTAAAAGAAGTTTGTCAAAGACTAAATTTAAAGTCTCTTCCATGTTACAATTGAAATGTGAGATCCATATTTAAAGCATGATGATATCAAGGAACATTTATTTTAATCTATCTTATGCCACTGTGTGACTGCGGGCAAGGAATCTGGGCCTAAGTTTCTTCAATTGTGAAGTGAAGAGAGTGTACTCAATGGTTCATTTATTTTTCAATGACTTATTAAGTTTCCACGGTATTCAGGTAGTGTGCTGCATGTTTAGGCTGTAACAACGTGGTCCCTACAAGCTCTAAATCTCAATGATTCTCTTAACAAATTCCATGAAGTGTGATTGGAACAGGCTTGCTTTTACACAACACTTCTTTCCACTTTGAAACAATAATAAAAATAGAAAACCCTACAACAGACCCTTTGCAAGAATTCAAATTTCAATCAAATTTACAAAATTGTATAAAATCAAATGACAAATGCCAACTGTAACATCTTCCAGAAACTGTGGAAAAAGATAATAAAAGGCAAATTCATTTTTAAGCAGGGAAGCAATTTTCAATTAACTGGAGAACATTTTATTCCTAGTTCTCCTTCCTGCAACTCTACCTCAGCAGCTAATCAACATATTTATTGAACACCTGCAATTTGTACAACAGTGTACTGTATGCTATGCAAAGTGCACAGAAGTGGAAAATACAGCTTCTATCTTCAAGAAGCGTATTTACCTTGGAGAAACAAGATGTAAAGTATACGACCGACTCTTTTAAAAATGTGCAACATATATCAGCTGAAAAGGGCTTCCTTCAGAGCAATCATGTGCGCGGTTGTGCGTGTACTCTGACGTCACTTCATTGCTCAAAACTGTTTGGGGACCTCCTTTCAGAATTGAAGGTAGATCCTGCCACACATCTTTTCACTGTTTCATTAGTGACAAATCTTCAGCTTTGAGGGATGTTTTTTGTTTGTAGACACAGCCAAAAGTCATTTGGTGCCAATAAATTCTTTTTTTTTTTGCGTTATGCGGGCCTCCCACTGTTGTGGCCTCTCCCGTTGCGGAGCACAGGCTCCGGACGCGCAGGCTCAGCGGCCATGGCTCAGGGACCCAGCCGCTCCGCGGCATGTGGGATCTTCCCGGACCGGGGCACGAACCCATGTCCCCTGCATCGGCAGGCGGACTCTCAACCACTGCGCCACCAGGGAAGCCCTGGAGCCAATAAATTCTTAAATTAATATGAAAGGAGGGAGGATTGTCAGTAGTAGTTGCTAGCTGTTAGTAGCGGTAGAAACAGTAACAGCAAAGGCATATGGTGTTTATTATGTGCCAGGCACTGTACTAAGCAATTTAGATATTTCATTCCTTTAGAGCCATTCTATGAGTTAAGTACTGCTATTATCCATCATTTTATGGTTGAGGACACTAAAGCACAGAAAGGCTGGTGAACTTCCTAGGGATACAAAAGAAAGAAGTGTGCTTTTTCTAGTAACTGTTCTACTACTCGAAACTTATGGTGGGGGGTAGGGAACACCTCCTGTTTGTGATAAAGTCTGAAGGCAATTTGCAAGGAGAATACCCCCTTTCTCTCAAAAACACTGGAAGCAACATTGGAATAAGTATTTAACCTCCTTTTACTTTAAAAGGCAATTCTCATCCGCATAAAAAGAATTCCATCTGGTTTTCAAATGTGGTCTTTTTACTGTATAGTGTTAAAAACATAAACTGAGGCAAATGAAAAAGTTTAAGATCTTATTTGATCAAGAATGGGTTCCAATCTGGCAGTGTCAAACCAGAAGTGGTTAGGAGCATTCCATGGACAGGAAGCTCAGGGAGACACTTTTACTGAAGAAAGACGGAAGCAAAGCAAGAAAATTATTGACTGGCTACGGCTTAAAGCCTAGATGGCTGTTTGCAATGGATTGTCCTTAGGTTTTGATTTTGTAACATTGAGACATTTACAGGCTTAGATTTTGGATTGCTTGTATATGACATTACAGCCACCTCAGCTTAATTGTCTCCTTGTTTAATTAATTTAATTAATTGATATATCTTAAATGCACAACATAATAAACAACAGTGACTTAGTTCATGTCAAATGGGTAGCTTGGATAAGAAATGCTCCGGATCAGGAAGCAATTATTGCCAAAAGAGAAACAAAGGCAGTCATGAGAAAAAGCCACAGAGGAAGTGACCTTGGCTTTGCAAAAACCTACTGCCAAGATACATTTAATAAGACCCCTTGTTTCTCTCTTCCAACTTGGTTTACCTAATCACATATTTATAATTTCCTTATTTACTTGTGATGATTTAGGGGAAAGATTATAAGACCAAGTCTTGACTGCCTGATATTTTGTACAGAGTCTGTACACAAACTCCTTTAATTTGGAAAAAGAAATTAAATTAATGTATCAGGCATGGTTCTCTTACCTCTGAGTACAGATATTACTGACTCTATTTATTATGCTTCCTTTTAGCCTTATAATCTTAGGTCTCAAATGACACTGTTGGGTAAGTTGACAGTTATACATTTTTAATAGTCTTAGAACAAATGAAAGAAGGCAAACATTCACAAACAGTTCTCTTTTAATTCAGCTGGAACAAAGTCACTGTGCAGAGAGACAATTAAGTCAAGTCCCTTTAGTTAAATTAGGGACTATTCTTCTCTTTCCCTTTATTTTTTATTTTTCTTTGCTGTTGTTGCTTGCTTGCTTTCTTCCTTGTTTGACTTGTATACTAAATGTGAGGCTCTTTCTAACCTCAGCCAGGATAAGGCAACTCAATCTAGTGAAAAGACCATCACTAGATGGTCCAGGAGAACCAAGTTCTTGCTCGGCTCTGACAAGAATTACTGTGTAATCATCAGCAAGGCTCTTAACATTGCTCACCTTAGTAATTAATGAAAATGAAAGTCAAAGCAAAGTGCAGACTAATCAGAATAGGGGGGGAAAGAATAGCATGGAACAAAGTTATGAGAGGAGAGAGGACACTGAGTAGAATCCCAACACAAGTACGGAGGGGAAGAAGCATAAAGTAAAAGGAAAAAATGTACTAAGAAATCAAATGGAAGAAGGCAGGTATGCGTATTGCAGAGCAGTCTGAGTTTAAGCAAGGAGGAAGAAGACCAAAGAGGGACACAAGGAGAAGGAGGAGTGGCACGAGTTGGGAGGAAAAGGAAGAGAAATCAAAAGAGGAAGACGAGGGGCTTCCCTGGTGGCGCAGTGGTTGAGAGTCCGCCTGCCGATGAGGGGACATGGGTTCGTGCCCCGGTCAGGGAAGATCCCACATGCCGCGGGGCGGCTGGGCCCGTGAGCCATGGCCGCTGAGCCTGCGCGTCCGGAGCCTGTGCTCCGCAACGGGAGAGGCCACAGCGGTGAGAGGCCCGCGTACCGCAAAAAAAAAGAATTTAGCTCTCCTGCATAGGACACAGATCATATAAATATGGCTTACAGCTGCGGTGAAATACTATGCAGAGTAGTGGAGATGATGAATATTTTATTTTTCCACATGTAAAGATGCCCAAAACATAGCATTGAGGTTTATATATATATATATATATATATATATATATATATATATATAAATAACATGTCTAGTGGGCATCTTTTTGTAAAAGTTATTAATATAATTTCATGATGGTCTAAAGCACAAACATACTTGGAAAGATATATACAAAAATGCGAATCATGGTTCTCCCTAGGAGATAATACTGTGGATAATCCTTGGTGTTTTTCTTTTATCTTTTATGGGTGTCCTGGATTTTTTTTTTTTTTTTGCACTTATTATATATTATTTCAATACTCAGAAAACAAAACATTAAAGCCATGGGGTGAGAACCTCAGGAGAGGGAAAAGTGAACCTGTGATGACTCAGGAGTTATCATCATCGAACAAGGTAAAGCTGAAGAAGCAAGCTGCCTGGCCTGTTTGGTCTGCATTAAAAAGAGGGTGTATTGTCCCACTAAGTGCAACTTCTTTTGTTAAGTTAATGGCATGAGCACTGTCAGACCTCACTGTGCATTGGAGGAGGCAAGGTGAGTCATGATTAATAAAAATGGTTTTGTGGTTTATTGTCTATATATTTTCTTGATAAGAAGGTAAAAGTGAGCAACCACTGCAGGTGAAAGTTAAATTTCAAATTCTACATCCCATGCTGAAAGAATTTTGCAGAGCAAGAACTCTGGTAAAAAAAAAAAAAAAAACGTCAAAAAGGAAAGTAGAAACACTTCAAAAAACGTAACAAAGATGGCAAAAGGAAGTATAAGTAAACAAACAAGAGCTGAAAATTGTATGCAAAGGAACATAAAATCTATGCCCATAAAAGAGAAGTGAATGTAATATAAATAAAAACAATAAAATATTATTTTAAGAGGCTGCAAATAAAGAGAGGTGAGAGTTAAAGAAAGGGGCACTGAATGCTAGCTAGCTTAATGATTAAAGGGTATGGGCTTTGGCACAAAATGGGTGTGAGATTAAGTAATGGCTCTGCTACATAACAGCTCTGTGTCATTTGGAAAGTTACTTGGGTCCTAGCTAACATAAGACAAGAAAAGGAAATAAAAGGTATACACACATAGGGAAGAAATAAATAAAACTGTTTTTGTTGGCATATGTCTATGTAGAAAATGCAAAAGAATTTTTAAAAAAAGCTCCTAGAATATAATAAGCAAGTATAGCAAGGTTGCAGGACACAGGTTAATATATAATAGTTGCTTTCCAATAAACCAGCAATGAATAAGTTGAATCTGAAATTAAAATCATAATACCATTTACATTAGCACCCCCTAAAAATGAAATACTTAGGTATAAATCTAACAAAATATGTAGAAGATCTATATGAGGAAAAGCACAAAACTATAATGAAAGAAACCAAAGAAAAACTATTCTGTTCATGCATTAGAGGACTCAACATAGAATTGTCAAGATGTCAGTCCTTCCCAATTTGATCTATAGATTCAGTACAATCCCAGTCAAAATCCCAGCAAGTTATTTTGTGGATATTTTGTGATTCTAAAGTTTATATGAAAACGCAAAATACCTAGAACAGCTAACACAACATTGAAGGAAAGAAACGAATTTGGAGAACTGACACTATCTGATTTCAAGACTTACTATAAACCTACAGTAATCAAGATGGTGTGGTACTGATGAAAGAGTAGACAAACATCAATGGAACAGAATAGAGAGCCCGGAAGTAGACGCATATAAATACGGTCAACTTGTCTTTGACAAAGAAGCAAAAGCAATACAATGGAGAAAGACAGTCTTCTCAACAAATAGTACTGGAAGAAGTGGACATCCACATGAATAAAAATAAATAAATAAACCTAGACACAGGTTTGACACCCTTCACAAAAATGAACTCAAAATGGATCACAGACCTAAATGCAAATGCAAAACTCTAAAACTCCTAGAAGATAACACAGGAGAAAACCTAGATGACCCTGAGTATGGCCATGACTCTTTAGATACAACACCAAAAGCATAATCCATGAAAGAAATAATTGATAGCCTGGACTTTATTAAAATTTTAAAACTTCTGCTTTGCAAAAGACAATGTCAATAGAATGAGAAGACAAGCCACAGAATGTGAGAAAATATTTGTAAAAGACACATCTGATAAAGGACTTAAAATATACAAGGAGGTCTTAAAACTAAACAATAAGAAAACACAAAACCCTATTAAACAATGGGCTAAAGACTTTTACAGACACTTCATCAAAGAAGACATACAGATGGCAGATAAGGATATGACATCATATGTCATCAGGAAAATGCAAATTAAAGCAAGATAACACTACACACCTATTAGAATGGCCAAACTCAGGAACACTGACAACACCAAATACTGGCAAGGATGTGGAGCAACAGGTACTCTCATTCATTGCTGGAGGGAATGCAAAATGGTGCAGCCGCTTTGGAAGACATTTTGTCAGTTTCTTATAAAACTAAACATACCCTTCCCATATGATTCAGAAATTATGCTCCTTGGTGTTTACCCAAAGAAGTTGGAGACTTATGTCCACATCAAAACCTGTTGTTTACAGCACCTTTATTCCTAATTGCCAAAACTTGGAAGCAACTAAGATCTCCTTAATTAGGTGAATGGATAAATAAACTATGGTACATCCAGACAACGGAATCTTGTTACACACACCCCCAAATGAGCTATCAAGCCATGAAAAGACATGGATGAATCTTAAATGCATATTACTAAGTGAAAGAGGCCAATCTGAAAAGGCTACATTCTATGATTCCAACTATTTGACATTCTGAAAATGGCAAAACGGGAGACAGTAAAAAGATCAGTGGTTGCCAGGAGCTGGGGAAAAAGAAAGGGATGGATAGGTGGAGCACAGAGAATTTTTAGGGCAGTGAACATACTCTATATGATACTACAATGGTGGCTATATTACACATTTGTCGAAACCCATGGAATGTACAACACCAAGAGTGAACTATAAACTATGGACTTTGGGCGCTTATGATGTGTCAATGCAGGTTCATCAATTGTAACAAAGGTACTGACTTGCTGGGGGATATTGATAATGGGGGAGGCTAGGCAAGTGTGAGGAAGGGGATATATGGGAAATCTCTGTACTTTCTTCTCAATTTTGCTATGAACTTAAAACTGCTCTTAAAAAAAAATTACTTGGAATCTGACTTCAGATTCCTTATCTGTAGAATGGAGAAAATACTACTACTAACTTCATAGGATTGTTGTGATGATTAAATAAGATGTTTATGAACTGCTAAGTGCTCCGTGAATAGTTATTACTGTGTCGCACAGATCATTTTACCTAACAAAGTACAGATGAACACAGTATTATTAAAAGGAAGAAAAACAAAAACTGCCTAAGAGAAAAGTGTGCAAGACAGAAGATTGCTCACATATGATCCCTGAATAAATTCAGGAGCATATTGATCAAGATGATTGGAGAAAATAGGAGAAAAAGTAAATCTACCCAAAAAAGAGCTTTAGAGAAGTGAGAGGGTGCAGTGACACGTGTTAAAAATAAACAAGGAAAACTTTTAACAAGGGTGCTTGAGCTTGGACATAAATATACACTTGAAGAAAGCTACTGAGCTTTCAACTACTGGAGTTCAAGGTGTATGAAAGAGTCAGGAGGTTAATTAGCCAGAAGGTAAAACCCACTGTGAAATGTATGCAATCTAAATTAGTAAGTTTATATGAGTCAGATAACTGACTGGTATAGGAAGAAAGGAATCTCTAAGATGTAAAGTAGTATCTTGCGTATTCAGCATTTCACAGTTTACAAAGCACTGGCATATATTAGTGTCTTCGTTTCCTGTTGACCTTTACAACATCCTCATGAGTAAAACAGAACAGATAGTAGTATCCTAATTTTAGAGATGAGGAGAATGACTGTCTAAGAATATAAATGACTTGCTCGACATCACACAGGAGGTGTTGGGATTAGGCTCCTTAATTAGTTACCAAACACCTATTTTAAAGCAGGCAGGAATGGTGCTAGGAACCGAGGACAGAAATATAAATAAAAGATGTTTATTTTACTATAAATTCCAGCAAATTCCATGTTGCTGGAATTTATAGTCCAAACTCAAACTTCAGGCCCATGACAATTAATTCCCCTCTGCCCTTTTAGAATGACTCTCCACGCTCTCGCCCCGCTCTCTGTCCTGAAGCTGTTTTCCTGAATGGGCCACTGCTACAGGCTTCTTATCCTCTGGTTTCCATTTGAAATAGACCACTGGGAAGCCCCAGAGGGAGCTTAGGGGGAGAAAGAAAGGAGAAGTCAGGGTACTTATTCCTCTGATACCCCTTTGTGTGGTCACCTCAAGCTGTCAGTGACCCTCAAATGGAGAATACAGCTCTTCTCAAGACAACTCTCTTCCCAGGTTCTAGTAACTGCTCCTTCTTCGCCATCCTTTGGGCCCAGGGGTGGTAACAACTTTACCATTACTGGTCCCTGGGTCATGCGCTACTCTTATAACCCACTCACACCTTATAAATAAATCTTCCTCAAATTATTCTAATCTGAGTAATCCATCTGTTTCCCATTGGGATCCTGATAGAATCACTGGTACTGGAAGTGGCCATAAAAAACAGACCCCCAAAAATGGAATTTAATTGGGTTTTTCATATATTCAAAGTATGGGGAAGTGGGACATTGGTTGCCCATGGGTGGGCTTCAATTTTCAATGAAGCCCAGAACATGAAAGCACTCTGCAAGCTCTAGGCTATATTGCAAGCTTTCCTGCCAGTTGGTTCTTAGGACCCAGCAGAGCCAGTGGAATTGGAATAATCTGTGGCAGACAGAGATGCTGAAAGGAGCCTTCTGGCAATCCCTGATCAGAGAATCACAGTGCAGACCCTTAAGATGTTAGGTTAAAGCCATGACCTTTTTTGCCATAAACTATTCTTTATCTCAAAAGCAGTTCCTTGCTTGTTCCTAGGTCCTTCTAGAGACTTACCTTGTGCCCATGGAACATCTAGTGGCCCTGAGATCATTCCCAGCAAGCCATAAATCAGCTGTTCCCACCAGCATTCCATCATTAAATTGTATATACGAGTACAAGCCCACACCAGTCTTGAAGACACAAATTGCAATGGCAGTCGATTCAGACTCTCATAATCTAAACCTCATAGTTCATCTCTTTCCCCTTAACAACAATAAGGCTACATGGGGCATTTCCTATAGCCAGTTAACTGTGAATAGTGAGTGTTCCAGCACCAACCAGCTATACAATCTTACTCACAATGAACTTAAAACAATAAAGATAAATCCTCCAAGTGGGCAGAACTTTTGAGTGTTGTGTTGAACTTCCTGTAGAAGTAATGGCCTGAGATATACATCTACTCTAACTCATGGGTGGGTGCTAAAAGAGTTGGCCAGGTGATCAGAGACTTTCAAAAAACAAAACTGGAAACTGCTGGCAGAGATCTGGAAAAAATATATAGATGGACCTCTTGTAAAAGGCACAGAATATGAAGACAATTCTATTCCATTAAATCTCTTAAGAGCCTATCACTGAGGATGCTCTCAGTAATAAAGTGAGCGAGAAGACCTGACTATAAATGTCACTTGGTATCTTTCATTGGCCATCCCAATGTTTGCTTAATTTATCCCCCAGGCTCCCTCCTTGAGGGGCAACTTAGGCTGGCTATGTCCCTAATTAAAGGTCACTGCTCCACTGAACAGTGGCTTTCTGTCCAAGATTAGTTCCCTCCCAGTTCTAGTAGCTTCTTCCTTCCCCTTTCCCTTTGGACATAAGATTGCTAACTGCTCCACCATTTCAAGCCCCAGGTTTACTGTACTCTCCCCTGTGGTTCACCCACAACTTGCCCAGAGTTTTGTAAACTGCCCTTTTTCTATTTTTTATTTATCCTTGAAAGTGCCACCTCATTCTGGAAAGGACACGACTGATTCAAAGTTAAATGCTCACTCCACACACAACACTCACAGACTCTTCATATACTATCATGTATATTTGAACAGGAAAACTTACAAAAAGGATTAAATAGACACAAAGATATAAAGAGTTAAAGGCACTATACAAATATAAAATTTCGATGGGCTTTGCTTTTATGGCTATATTTTCAAGAGATTTCAATGGACTTTATAGCTGGTGGTTCCTTTGTCCTTCCTCTAGCCCTTAAGGGTCAGTCTCAGCTCGCTATAACCAAAATCAGACTTCATATGAGAAAAGAGAAATTAATTTTATCTTTAATGCATATAACCAAATATAATTCAAATGCACTTAGTCTCTAGTCATTTGGTTTCAAGACAAACCTCATAACTATTTTCAAAACTCTCTTTGCCAATGAAAATAACCATTAACGAGAAAATAATAATTTCCCGAAAGCTTGAAAATTGTTTCCTTTCCCTCCATCCCTTCTGTGAGAGGTGATTGAAGTTATTTAGCTCTTTAGGAGTTGAAATAATTGTCTTTCATTTGCAGTTGGGACCATATCATTTTACTGTCCTGATAAAAATAATTTAGGAGAAATCTGAGGGGTTTTCAAGAAATTATGTTACTATTTTGCCAATGGAACTTAGAGTATATACTAATTAAGTATTTACAGTTACCCTAATGGACTACTTACGCCTCTCTAAAAGGATGCCTACTGTTACTACAGATGGAGGAGGGCATTAGTGCTCTGATACGTTTGAGAAGCAGGATATCGTTTCTTAGAAAAAGCTTACATGATGTACTCCCCAGCCCACACAACTCTCATTGTTACTGAGAAGCCTTAAAGGAAGTCAGAGCACCAGGAAATTGGTTAAATTTTCATTTAAGTTGGAGAAATTTGTTGCGGGGCTCCTGAAAAATGGGGTTCCCCAACGGCAGGGATATCTACATTGCTCAGCATCAAGTCTCCCAGAATAATTCAGAGGAGGAAACAGGAGTAGGGTGGGATGTGGTAGAGGAACCAATGCCATGCAGCAGCTGCCTGTGTTGTAATTACCATTTGACATGAATTATGT